>NC_060124.1:209555155-209861982 GCF_021461395.2 Schistocerca americana | reverse complement strand
TGTAGAAACTGAAATTCGTTCAATCTGAGTATGCCTGGTTAGGTGTAAGAGAGGGCCTGAAGGCCCTAATCTTGTCAGGTAAAATAAATGCATAAATAAATAAAATAAAATAAAACATGGGGTTTTATTACAACAACAACAAAAAAATACCAAGTTCACAAAATGTCCGACAGATGGCTATGGACAGCAAAACGTCAGTGACTGCTACCGTGACGGGTGAGAGGTATGCCGATATGTTACAGAATCGCATCATCCCCAGACTGGCTGATAAACACCTGATGGAACGTACGATGTTTATGCAGGATGGTGCTCCTCCCTATATTGCTAGACGCGTGAAAGATCTCTTGCGCACGTTGTTTGGTGATGATCATGTGCTCAGCCGCCACTTTCGTCATGCTTGGCCTCCCAGGTCCCCAGACCTCAGTAGGAGCGATTATTGGCTTTAGGGTTACCTGAAGTCGCAAGTGTATCGTGATCGACCGACATCTCTAGGGATGCTGAGAGACAACATCCGATGCCAATGCCTCACCATAACTCCGGACATGCTTTACAGTGCTGTCCACAACATTATTCCTCGACTACAGCTATTGCTGAAAAATGATGGTGGACATATTGAGCATTTCCTGTAAAGAACATCATCTTTGCTTTGTCTTACTTTGTTATGCTAATTATTGCTATTCTGATCATATGAAACGCCATCTGTCGGACATATTTTGAACTTTTGTATTTTTTGGTTCTAATAAAACTCCATGTCATTCCAAGCATGTGTGTCAATTTGCACCTCTCTATCTAAATTATTCCGTGATTTATTGTTTTCAAATTTATACTGACTTTTTGATCACCCGGTACATTCCGTCGCACAACAAGATGGTTTCTCAAACAGTGCTGTTTGCGGGCACCTTTCGACTCAGCGTTGAAATATTAAAAGTTTTGGCTGGTGTCGTTGTCTAGGTGCTGGGATACGCAGTTGCCGCATAGTTGCCGGATTGCAGGCCAAATACTGCTGAGTCTACAGTATACGATAGGAATACACACATGAATCGAATGGTCGAAGGTTTCTGTCAGTCGGCAATTGCGAATTATGAATGTAACATATAAATTTATAAATGAAAGATTGCAATTAAATAAAATCTGCAGGTACTATCGTAATGACTTTAAATGATGAGTGCAGGCCGGAGTGGCCGAGCAGTTCTAGGCGCTACAGTCTGGAACCGCGTGACTGCTACGGTCGCAGGTCGAATCCTGCCTCGGGCATGGATGTGTGTGATGTTAGGTTTAAGTAGTTCTAAGTTTTTGGGGAGTAATGACCTCAGAAGGTAACTCCCATAGTGCTTAGAGCCATTTTTGAAATGATGAGCACTATAGTAGAAGTACTTTTGAGAATGCGGTATATTTCTGCTAAACATTTATTGGTGTCGATGGTCCAGCAATTAAATAAAATATAAGTTGAATAACAGGGAAACAATAGATTCCTACTTCTGTAAGTAGGCTGTTTAGGTTTTTATGTTGGTAACGCCATGTAGCGCTCTATATGAAAATCACTGACTGTGCTGTGTGCAGTCTGTGGCTGGTTTGCATTGTTGTTCGCTATTGTAGTGTTGGGCAGTTGCATGCGAACAGCGCGTAGCGTTGCGCAGTTGGAGGTGAGCCGCCAGCAGTGATGGATGTGGGGAGAGAGATGGCAGAATTTCAAGAGCGGACGATCTGGACGTGTGTGCGCCAGAAAGAGTAAATTTGTAATACTGGATATCATGAACTGATATATGTATTATGACTTCTGAACACTATTAAGGTAAATACATTGTCTGTTCTTTATCAAAATCTTTCATTTGCTAACTATGCCTATCAGTAGTTAAAATCTTTTATTCAGCTGGCTGTATTGGCGCACGCTGCATTGCAGTAGTTTGAGTAACGAAGAACTTTTTTGTAGGGATTTTTGAAAGTCAGATTACATTGCGCTAAAATATTGTGTTTCAGTTTAGTGTTGATCAGAATAGGTAAAGAGCGAAATATCTGAGCACGTTCAGTTCTATTCAGCTATTTGAAAATCAAATAATGTAAGAGGTTTATCAGCACAGTAATTCATTAATTTTTCTAAGGGGCGTTTCACTTCACATAATTAGTTATGAACAACAACATAGCTCGCGAGATATTCACTTCTGAACACATACTACATCTTCACTGCAGAAGCCACAGAAATCACACAAGAGCACAGGTCGGCACTCCGAAATATTTGTATCCTCCGCGAGCACGCGCAAACTGCTCCACTGTCCAAGTCTTTCCGTAGACTGTGCATCCGCCGTGCCGTCGCGTCCAGCACTTTCCGTGTCCTCTGCCGTCCTGTTCCGTCGCACTCCTAGGACTACTTCGTGTGCTCTCGCGAAGCGATGCTCCTCCCCAACCTCCATTCGTCTCTTTTAGTAACGAGAGCTGTGATTGGCTAGAGCGCTCCCTCCATGTCTCCTTCCCGACGTACACTCACAAACTTATTTAAGCACTTGCGAAATACTGGTTTTACATTTAAGTACCTGAAATTATATAAATATTCTTACGGCTGGACCATAAACACGCTCTAACACACATTATTAAATACACAAACAATTAAATAAACATATGCTATATCTAACACACATAAAATATATAACCAATTTATTCGTGAATAGTATATATCGGATATAAGCAAAGACATAGACGAATAAATATATTTACAATCATGCTGCTACTGTGTTTTCGTGTAACTGTGGAGTACTTACAGCCTGACGCGATCGATAGTAATCGGCCACTTTGACCGTCAATAACTCGTGTACTATTTAAGTTACATCCCTGTAATTCATACCAATTTAGGTTTACACTAATAGCTTTCTAAAGACGCGTAGATCGACGAAATCGGATGAACCGCTTAGATTTTGGAAATTCGTTGCTGGGTGTTACTTGTCTAATTTACAGTCAGATATTAAACTTTAAACTAATGAAGATATTGAAAATCTGATTACACAATCAGAATCGTCATGCAAATAATAGTAATGTACATGTTTTGAGGTATCATGATTCATCTGGCTACTATTAATTTCTGTACGAACTCTGAAATGTCTGCCATGATGTTTTCACGAAGTCCGCCATCTTTGGCACTCCCGGCGTGTCTCCTCCATCAACATAGCGTCACCATGGAATTCCCAGCCACGCATTCAGGCTGGACCCCTCCTGCTTCGGCCAGCGTCTGCCACCACGTGGTCGGCCTGCCGAGCGGCCCGTGCTATCACTGCTTCCTCCGAACATAGAATATTTTCAGGGCGCGACGACTCGCTCGTTACCTCACATGCTTCATAAGAATGCATGTTTTCATAGCGATACACAATGATAAAATTTTCTCAGACTTCCAGCTCGGTCAAATGGTTTAAAATCCACGAGCTTTCGGCCCAGTAATCCTCGGCCATAGTCAACATTTGACAACGGTGGAGCAGTACTCCGTCGAAAGCTCGTGGATTTTAAACCATTTGACGCTGCTGTAGGACCCAGATAATCTTATCTGTTCTGTATTAGTCTCGAAAACTAAACATCCACTACTTGGTACAGTGCACGCTCTGTCTCTCTTTCCTTATGAATCTTACAATCCCCTCACTCAAATATGTAACGAGTGTTAGAATCAACAGTAATAGACAGAAGGAACTGGAGAATATGAAGTATATTACACTGCAAGCAATCCATCTACCAGCTGCAAAGTTAGTTTAATTATAATTGTTGCCGTTTGACGTTGAGGGGCTAGAATCTGCCGCTGTTCATGACATGGTTATACTCCTACTGAAATCTGTATACTAAAAGATTATTAAAATTGTCCTACTACAAGGATCACATATACAGACTGTTTCACAATTCTTACAATACTGGCCATTCAAATTGCTACACCAAGAAGAAATGCAGGAGGTAAACGGGTATTCATTGGACAAATATATTATACTAGAACTGACATGTGATTACATTTTCACGCAATTTGGGTGCATAGATCCTGAGAAATCAGTACCCAGAATAACCACCTCTGGCCGTAATAACGGCCTTGATACGCCTGGGCATTGAGTCAAACAGAGCATGTATGCCGTGTACAGATACAGCTGCCCATGCAACTTCAACGCGGTACCACAGTTCATCGAGAGTAGTGACTGGCGTATTGTGACAAGCCTGTTGCTCGGCCACCATTGACTAGACGATTTCAGTTGGTGAAAGTTCTGGAGAATGTGCTGGCCAGGGCAGCAGTCCAACATTTTCTGTATCCAGAAAGGCCCGTACAGGACCTACAACATGCGGTCGCACATTACTCTGCTGAAATGCGGGGTTTCGCAGGGACCGAATGAAGTGTAGAGCCACGAGTCGTAACACATCTGAAATGTAACGCCCACTGTTCAAAGTGCTGTCAATGTGAACAAGAGGTGACCGAGACGTGTAACCAATGGCACCCCATACCATCACGCCGGGTGATACGCCAGTATGGCGATGACGAATACACGCTTCCATTTTGCGTTCACCGCGATGTCGCCAAACACGGATGCGACCATCAAGATGCTGTAAACAGAACCTGCATTCATCCGAAAAAATGACGTTTTGCCATTCGTGCACCCAGGTTCGTCGTTGAGTACACCATCGGAGGCCCTCCTCCTGTCTGTGATGCAACGTCAAGGGTAACCGCAGTCATGGTCTCCCGGCTGATAGTGCATGATGCTGCAAACGTCGTCGAACTGTTCGTGCACATGGTTGTTGTCTTGCAAACGTCCACATCTGTTGACTCTGGGATCGAGACGTGGCTGCACGATACGTGACAGCCATGCCGATAAGATGGCTGTCATCTCTATTGCTAGTGATACGAGGCCGTTGGGATGCAGCACGGCGTTCCGTATTACCCTCCTGAACCCACCGATTCCATGTTCTGCTAACAGTCATTGGATCTCGACCAACGCGAGCAGCAATGTCGTGATACGATAAACCGCAATCGCGATAGGCTACAATCCGACCTTTATCAATGTCGGAAACGTGATGGTACGCATTTCTCCTCGTTACACGAGGCATTACAACAACGTTTCACCAGGCAACGCCGGTCAACTGCTGTTTTTGTATGAGAAATCGGTTGGAAACTTTCCTCATGTCAGCACGTTGTAGGCGTCGCCACCGGCGCCAACCTTGTGTGAATGCTCTGAAAAGCTAATCATTTGCATATCACTGCATCTTCTTCCTGTCGGTTAAATTTCGCGACTGTAGCACGTCATCATCGTGGTGTAGCAATTTTAATGGTCAGTAGTGTAAGTTTGGAGATAGGATTACTTTCAAATTTCCCGCTTCACCGTTCGGACTCAGCAGAGACAACGAGCTCTTGCCTGTATACGCAACAGCATCTGCTCCACTTGGCAACTCAGAAGCCCATAAAGCTATAAAGAGTTGTAAAACACGCTGTATAATTTAATCGTGCTGTGTTACTGATTTTCCCATATCATTATAGTGAGCATTATTAATCAAGAGAATAATATTTCGTTATGTTTTCGTTGTATTTTGGATAGTAGCACAAGGTGTACCTGCAACACAGGCTTCCACACAGCACGGCCCACAAACCCTGCTGTGCATCCATGGAGTACTAATGTCAGCCCTCCTAGTTTCGAAACCACCAGTTTCTGGCACCCGTTTTACAGTCAAACCACAAGTGATATGTGGTGGACTGAGGAGATCCGGAAAACGTTCGCGATACATGATTTGTGCAGCTCTACCATTACGTACTGCACGGTGCGGCGGAGATTTCAAAGTGATCCGATCTTCAAATTTATTTTATATCCAAACGGTACATTTCCGGACATGCGTTCTTTATAAAAACTTTATCTACTAACTTGTAAGTCCTATTAGAACCCTCAGAAGCCCATAAAGCTATAAAGAGTTGTAAAACACCCTGTATAACTTAATCGTGCTGTGTTACTGATTTTCCCATATCATTATAGTGAGCGTTATTAATCAAGAGAATAATATTTCGTTACGTTTTCGTTGTATTTTGGATAGAAAGATTGATTTACTTATTTTCTGGGTGAAAGTGAAACAGCGAATATAGAATCGGTAGGTCTCAAAATGAGCAGCATGGAAAGACAAAGGATCTCGCGAGTCAGGATGATTTCGTGTTCAATGTCAACGTCCACTCTTGGTTCAAATGGCTCTGAGCACTATGGGACTTAACATCTAAGGTCATCAGTCCTCTAGACTTAGGAATACTTAAACCTAACTAACCTAAGGACGTCACACACATCCATGCCCGAGGCAGGATTCGAACCTGCTACGGTAGCGGCCGCGCGGTTGCAATCTGAAGCACCTAGAACGGCTCGGCCAAACTGGCCGGCATGTGGTGATATATTGCACTACATTAATAATGGTGCGAATGAACTTCTGCGTTACGATATTGCTAAGCAATGGTCCGTGACTAATCCAGCAACTTTTTTCAGTGTTAAGAAATCTACACCGATGAGCAAAAACATTGTGACCACCTGCTTAGTAGCTTGTTTGTCCAACTTTGGAAAGAAATACATCACTGATACTTCGTAAGAGGGAGTCGACAGTTTGTTGGTAGGTTTGTGGAATTATGTGGCGTTAGATGTCCACGCACAGGTCACGTAATTCTCCTAAATAATGGGCCGTTGATTTGCGTACGCGGTGATGGTGCCCGATAGCTACCTACATGGCTTCTATAGGATTTACGCCAGGCGAATTTGGCCTCCTGGACATCGACGTGCGTTCACTGTAATGCTCCTGAAACCGCTATAGCATAGTTTGACTCCGAGACACGGTCAGTTATCGTGCTGAAAGATGACATCGCCTGTCGGAGAAGACATCAAGCATGATGGGATGCAGGTGGTTCTCAGCTTTCAGCTTGTCTTCGATTACTATCACAGGTCCCATGCATGTGCAGGAGAATGTCTCCCATAGCGTAATATTGCTCCCAACAGCCTGAGTCTTCGGCGCACTGCACATTAAGAGCCACCGTTCACTTCGATGACGGTATTTGTGGAGACGACCATCGACCTGGCGTAGCAAAAATGTGATTCACCCGAAGAGCCGACACGTTTCCATTGATCGGTGGTCACATTGCGAAGGTCCCGTGGCCACGGCAATCGTAATTGACGATGTCGTTGTGTCAACAAGTGAATAGGTAGGGTGGTCCGCCACAGATCACCATCTGTCTTACGTTACAGAGCAGACAAGCCTCCGAACCCCACGTTCTGTGTAGAGGCGTGGACGTCCAACCATTTAGCGCCTAGTGGTAGTTTCCGTGTCCTACCTCTTTCTGTAGCTGTTCACAACAGTATCACGTGAACATTCGACCAACTTCGACGTTCTCGACAAACTCGTTCACAGGCTTTGCGCAATAATAATCTGCCCTTTGTGAAAGTCGCTTATCTTTATGGAATCCCCCAATTGCAGCCTAATCTTCGCTATGGTGATCCCCCGTCCATATCTGCTCCGCTTATATACTTGTTACCGCATCACATACCCGCAACGCTACCAGGAGGCATCCAACGTCGCCGTGGACAGTGCTCATAATGTTTTGGCTTATCAGTGTTTGCTCGCTAGGTATTTTAGAAGCAGTTTACGTAAGCGGAGCGTCATATAATACGACCGAACTACAACCTGAAGACTTCCATTTGGGTGTAATCAATAACATTTATTGGAGGCATTGTTTGCAAGTATACAGTTGGTGAATAAATTACATTACTTAGCCAAAATATTTAGAGAGTGTCTCCTATACTTAAGGCGGTGGGCTGCTTATCTGTAGAACAGATTCATATGTTGTGTTCGAGCGATGTGAATGGCTTTGACGGTAGTGGTGTGTTGACGCACGATCAGCACGGATTCGGGAAATATTGCTCTTGTGAAGCACAGCTTGCTCTTTGCCTGTACGTGGTGGTCAGTGCTATCGATTGGGAATCTCAAACTCATTCAATATTTCTGAGTTTCCGGAAGGTTTTTGACACCATTCCTCACAAGAGACTGATAATCGAATTGTAAGCCTATGGAGCGCCGCTTGTTTGTGATCCCCTGCTTCATAAGAATGATATTCTCCGATTCCGTGCTGACTGCGTGTCAGCACATTGTTACCGCTGAGCCAATTCAAAATGCAAGGTCACAGGACATGGATCTATTCTACAGCTAAACAGGCCAAAGTTGCGCAGCAGACATTGTGTGAATATCTTGACTGAATAATGTAATTTATCCATTTACTGTACAATAGCAAACAATGGCCTCAAAAAATTGTTATTATGACTGATTGGAAGTCTTCAAATCGTATTTTGTCTCCAAATGGGGAGGAGTGTGAGGTCATCCACATGATTGCAAGAGGGAATCCGTTGGATTTCGGCTGCACTGCTGATGGCGCAGATTTAAGGGCTCTAGATTCGACTAGATACCTGGGAATTGCAATTGCGATCGGCTTGGGTCGGAGCGATCACATGGATAGGGTTATGGGAAGGGAAAACCAAGGGCTGCGTTTTGTTGCCAGAGCACTTGGAAGATGTAGCAGGTCTACTGGGGAAACTGCCTACACTGCGCATGTCTGTCCTCTGCTGGACTACTGCTATGCTCTGTGGCATCCTTACCACATATGTTTGACGGAGGACATCGAGAAAGTTCAAAGAAGGGCAGATAGATTTTTACTATCGCTAAATAGGGCTGAGTGTCACGGATCTGGTGAGAGAGTTGAAATGGTGACCCTTGAGACAAAGGCTCTTTCGTTGTGGCGAAATATTTTCATGAAATTTCATCAGCAACTTTATCGTCTAAATGTTAAAATTTTTTACTGTCTCCAACCTTTACAGAGATTAGTTATCATCACGGTAAAGTAAGAGAAGTCGACGCTTGTACAGAAAATGTTCGTTTCCCGAGCGACCAGTTGGAGGGTGGGACGGTCGTGAAATGGGACGAAGATGGTTCGAGGAACCCTCTGCTAGTCACTTAAGTGTGAATTGCAGAGTAGTAATATAGATGTAGCTGTAGATGAACCAACTACATTAATTTTCAGGCCACACCGATTTATAGGTCATAAGAGGGATATTTGTAAGGTTTCGTGATCCTTCCCTGCGATACATTGCTGTTCGATCAAGCAACACATATGATAAGCCCAGTAGCATATACTGCAACATAAACAATGCGTCGCACCCCCACTCCTACCCCTCAAAGAAAACTACTGACGAATTTGAAAAGTATTACACCATGAAGCGCCCGTCTGGTACTTACCAAATTAAGCAGAGATGTCGATCAGATGACAGATACTAATGATCGAACTTGCATTCCATTCGGAACTGATCTTCACCAACAACATTAGTATGAGGTGTTGCCCGCATCTCGTGGTCGTGCGGTAGCGTTCTCGCCTCCCACGCCCGGGTTCCCGGGTTCGATTCCCAGCGGGGTCAGGGATTTTCTCTGCCTCGTGATGGCTGGGTGTTGTGTGCTGTCCTTAGGTTAGTTAGGTTTAAGTAGTTCTAAGTTCTAGGGGACTGATGACCATAGATGTTAAGTCCCATAGAGCTCAGAGCCATTTGAACCATTTTTTATGAGGTGTGACTCTTATCGCCACACATAAACTCTTGCAATCGTTGCACAATAATGAGATTCTTGGCATGCCACAAAAACATGCTGTTTGAGTTCATGCCGAGTGCAGGCTGGCTAGCTTCTCGTAGCATTCCAGGCATGGTCTATGGGTGAGAAAGCAGGGGACGGAGCCAGTGAACCAAGGTTCCATACATTCCTTAAAGCGTTTGTGGCGAGAACTGCAGTGTGGGCTCTTGTATTATCCTCCTGGAATATGGCATGTGGTACTCTCATCGAGAAGGGTATGACAATAGGGTTTTGCACATCAACCTGCCATCGAAAAATACTAAATCAGGCCTGTTTTCGTATCCAATAGCTTATCACATCATGATTCCAGGAGTTGGAGAGATCTTGTAACCTCCCCCTTACTGATCGGCCTATCCCGCTTGCAATACAAAATATGACCGTGGATCACTTGTATGCCTAATGGATTTTTCCTAATTGGATAAGGCTATCTTTTCTGAATAAATAATACCGATAAGTAGGAGGAAAGTGTACAACAGACCCTTCTGATAGAAAAGTCTACTAAAATTCAAATGTATTTAAGCCGAACAGGGCTATAATTTGAAAAAATGAAAGTTATTTTGTGCATTCACTCACGAACAACACTGGTCAGAAAAGGGGTACCACTGATCATGAATCCAAAAGTTACACTAATGAACAAAAAGGAAATAATTAAAGGTCGCCTGCCCACTAGGGCAATTTACATCCAAAATCCTGTACAAGATGAAGGGAAAGAAAATCATGTATTGTTAAACACTGACGTAGCAACTGAAGATTGTCACGTTTTTTTACACTAATTTTAAGCGAGTATGTAATGATAAAGAAAACTGAGAAGTCACTCTTACGTTATGTTTGTCATTAAATTTTGAAAAAAAGAATCGAGTAATGATTTGAAAATATTCAGTTAAACTGTATGTTAGTATTGAACTTCGTTACATGAACAATGACTTTCAGTGACCTCAACCTAATGCCATCAAAGAAATTTAGAAAAAAAGCAAGCACTTTTTACTTTGCAGTTACTTACTTTGCAAATTGGATTTCAGATTATTGTCTGAACAACTAAGCCTTTTTTTACTGACTTGAACAGAAATAAATAATAGAATACCTAGCAAACCAAACAGCCATGTGCTCCCAGCTATATGTAAAATAAATAAAACTTCCACACTCTTAATTTGTGAATTTCTTTATATTTGGATTTTTTCCAGTGATTGATTCTCAAATTTGAAAAATGAAATTGCTTTACTTTTCTCATGTACTGAAACCTCTGTTGTACAACAGTTAAGTAAAAGTAGACTGAGGCTAAAATTCTTAAAAGTGAAATTATTCATTAAAAAACTGGCTGTAACTATTCAATTTGTTTCTTATGACCCTCGGTTAGCATATAAGGAAGAAAAAGGAACAATGATCTTGCTTGGTAACAACGTCTGAATACAATGAGGACGCAATTGCCCTGAGTTTAACTGATTATTATTTAAATTCATTTTATCAATCAATTCGCATTCAGTTGTGCAGTTGTGCTGCTGGGTTAGCCTTTAATACTTCCTACCAAAGAACGGTCTTACTTCTGCGCTGTGCATACGACGAAACTCGTATCCGACGACGAATCTGTGTTGCTGGAGCTTGTAGTGGGACGAAATTGAAGCGTCACCCATCCACCAGTGTCAGCCCAGTTTGCAGGTGAATATAAGTTTAATTTAGTTTTGTTTATGTATTTTTGTAATATTTGTAATGGTTGTGAAGTGTCTAAAGTTATTGTATTTTTTTTATGTTTCATGTACGGAGAGGGCGGCGCAACGAGCGGAGACAGCATCTTCGTTGCCGGGACCGGAGAGAAAATTGCTGGCCACTATACGTCGCGGGTCGACAGCCAAAGAGCAACAGAAGATCCTGAAACCGAGTTGTTGCGTCGTGCTTCTAAAAATTGAAAATGAATAATTTGTAATGTTTTGTACAACAATGACGTCGTAGGAAGTTTAATCTTATTGATAATGTTAGTTTTGTCTCGTCAAGGCTCAGGTTCACGTCTGTATGTAGGAAGATAATAAACTAGTGGATGATACTAAAGTTGAAATACATGTTCCGAGGATTTATTTATGAAGAATTATGTGAATGAATTAATAATATACACTCCTGGAAATTGAAATAAGAACACCGTGAATTCATTGTCCCAGGATGGGGAAACTTTATTGACACATTCCTGGGGTCACATACATCACATGATCACACTGACAGAACCATAGGCACATAGACACAGGCAACAGAGCATGCACAATGTCGGCACTAGTACAGTGTATATCCACCTTTCGCAGCAATGCAGGCTGCTATTCTCCCATGGAGACGATCGTAGAGATGCTGGATGTAGTCCTGTGGAACGGCTTGCCATGCCATTTCCACCTGGCGCCTCACTTGGACCAGCGTTCGTGCTGGACGTGCAGACCGCGTGAGACGACGCTTCATCCAGTCCCAAACATGCTCAATGGGGGACAGATCCGGAGATCTTGCTGGCCAGGGTAGTTGGCTTACACCTTCTAGAGCACGTTGGGTGGCACGGGATACATGCGGACGTGCATTGTCCTGTTGGAACAGCAAGTTCCCTTGCCGGTCTAGGAATGGTAGAACGATGGGTTCGATGACGGTTTGGAAGTACCGTGCACTATTCAGTGTCCCCTCGACGATCACCAGTGGTGTACGGCCAGTGTAGGAGATCGCTCCCCACACCATGATGCCAGGTGTTGGCCCTGTGTGCCTCGGTCGTATGCAGTCCTGATTGTGGCGCTGACCTGCACGGTGCCAAACACGCATACGACCATCATTGGCACCAAGGCAGAAGCGACTCTCGTCGCTGAAGACGACACGTCTCCATTCGTCCCTCCATTCACGCCTGTCGCGACACCACTGGAGGCGGGCTGCACGATGTTGGGGCGTGAGCGGAAGACGGCCTAACGGTGTGCGGGACCGTAGCCCAGCTACATGGAGGCGGTTGCGAATGGTCCTCGCCGATACCCCAGGAGCAACAGTGTCCCTAATTTGCTGGGAAGTGGCGGTGCGGTCCCCTACGGCACTGCGTAGGATCCTACGGTCTTGGCGTGCATCCGTGCGTCGCTGCGGTCCGGTCCCAGGTCGACGGGCACGTGCACCTTCCGCCGACCACTGGCGACAACATCGATGTACTGTGGAGACCTCACGCCCCACGTGTTGAGCAATTCGGGGGTACGTCCACCCGGCCTCCCGCATGCCCACTATACGCCCTCGGTCAAAGTCCGTCAACTGCACATACGGTTCACGTCCACGCTGTGGCTGCATGCTACCAGTGTTAAAGACTGCGATGGAGCTCCGTATGCCACGGCAAACTGGCTGACACTGACGGCGGCGGTGCACAAATGATGCGCAGCTAGCGCCATTCGACGGCCAACACCGCGGTTCCTGGTGTGTCCGCTGTGCCGTGCGTGTGATCATTGCTTGTACAGCTCTCTCGCAGTGTCCGGAGCAAGTATGGTGGGTCTGACACACCGGTGTCAATGTGTTCTTTTTTCCATTTCCAGGAGTGTATTTGACAAAATTATTGAATTTTGACAGCGTTCATCGCGACTTTGAGTCTCAAAAGTTTATTCAATGTGGTTCTAATATCGATTAAATCAGATAACGTGTATCAATATAATTTCTGAGGAGAAACAAACGGCATCTAAATTGAAAAAGTTTACGCAAACCAATTGGCCCGAGTGACGTAATTCTGTGCATACGACTCAAATGATGTTTTACAGTTTCGTTCAAGAACCATTCTGAGACAATTTAAAAAGAATATAAATAATTTTGAAGTGGGTTGTAACTGACATAGGTGACGAAGTCTACACATGGTCATATGTCAAATGAAAATCATTTAACCAAATCTATACATCATTACATTACACCGTGGCGACCTTATTAACAGGACTTGTGTGCATCTAAGGCACACAGGTACGAGACAATTAAAACATCAAGAGTCCTTCGGAAGTCGACGCGAGTCTTCGTGGAGCCTTCACCAGCCAGCGGCGACCTCGCGGGTTTGGGCAACTGACGGAGCGCAGCCAAACAGTACGGTCACGCAGTTATTCCACGAGAAGGCGCATCTGTTGGGCAGCAGCTGAATGCTGCAAACCCCGACAACCTTTTTTCTCCCTAAACTAATAGGCCCAGTACGTCAGGGGGGGGGGGGGCGTTCCTCTGGTATTAGAGGTGTTGCTGATGGCTTCGCCTGTCTACGGTGGTGCCGGGCGTGGTTGCAGCCAGTGACGTCTCCGGTGTTCGACTCAGCGTCCTGCCGGTTGCGGAAACGGGGTCGCAGCATCTCAGCGGCTGCATCGACGGCTGTTACTTCTGCAGCCCATTGCAGCATACTGAACACCGAGAACTACAAACTACAATATTAGTGTCCGGTGAGTTTGTTTCAAGTTGGAAGTGGAGTGTTGTACATAGGGAGTGCGCTTTTACAGGATTGTTGATTACAAGTCTGCGTGTGTAGCTAGTTAATATCCTACAATAATGTCGGGAAGTGAAATGTCAGACGAAGAGCAATCTATGTCCGATAGGAGCATGAGATCCCTTTTTAGGGCGATCGCTAAATTGAAACAATCTAACGAAGAATCTACTGCTAGATTGAAGGAGGAACTAAAACAAGAATTAAAACAGTCTAACGAAGAATCTACTGCTAGATTAAAACAGTTTAACGAAGAATCTACCGCTAGATTGAAAGAGGAACTAAAACAGGAATTAAAACAGTCTAACGAGGAATTTACTGCTAGATTAAAAGGGGAGCTAACAAAATCTACAGACAGGTTACAGGAATATCTTAATGAAACCAGTCGAGAATTAAGTTATAAAATAGAGGCTTCTAAAGTTGAAATGCAGGAAAAAGTAGTAGGACTTAGTAATAAGATTGCTGATAATTGTTAAAGGTTAGAAGAACATATCCAGGAATCGCGTGAGGAAAAAGCTCGCATGCGGAATGATATTACTGACTTAACCAAGAGACTAGATAATGTCAATGTCTTAGTTGTAAATGAAATAGAGAAAAATAACGATAAGTTACGAGATGAATTTTCTATGCAAACAGAAACTGTTCGTAGAGAATTATTAGAATCTATTAAAGAGGTTTCTACCAAACCTGTAGAGACTTCTTCAATAGATAATGTAGAATTAGAGATATTAACTCATCGAGTAGAAAAAGATCATACCAAAATAGAAAACATGAAATTTTTAATTACTGAAATATGCAGTAACCTTGAGACTGCCAAAGATAATGACATTGACGAAGGTACAGAGCGTTCACATCGTGAATACAGTGAAGAATCGATATTAGCTAATCGCGTATCCAATACAGAAATGCGAATACAGGAAATTACTAAACGGTTATCGGAATTAGATAATAATGAAAACATTTCAAGTAGTAGAAGCAATAACGTAATCAGAGACAACAGTCGCATCGAGTTTGCTAGCTCGGACGACAACAATACGAATAAAGAAATCACGGCAAGCCAATCCGATGCAACTCCGTCTCTGCAATCTAAACAAAATCCAACTATGTCTCTCACAGAATGTTGGGATGAAATAACGACAAATTCAAATGTAGCAAGTCGATTTCCTGTATTCAAACCAGGAGGCGAACTTCACCCTATAATCTTTATAAAAGCTTTTGAAACTTCATTATCTCCTAAATGGAGTAATGAAAAACGGATTCAATTTGTAATAGGACATTTAGAAGCAGAAGCTGCGGAATGGGCAGTACTGCATAGAACTGAATTTAGGGACTGGAATGATTTTGTTAAGCAGTTTAAACAAAATTATTGGTCAAGAGGAAAACAACAACACTTAACTTTAGAGTTATTAGACCCTCCTCCATATTCTAAACGCTGGAGAGGTTATAGGAATTATTTCGAATGGCATTTAAACCGTGCTAAATTAATTGAAGAACCAATTATTGAAAGTCATCTAATACGAGTCCTAATTAGTAGTTTACCGTATTACATAAAGGAAAGAAAAATGTTATTCTACGAATTGTCTATCCAGACGAAAAAGTTTGCGAACAGATTGTTAAAAATGCTGAACGGAGAATTAAAAGTTATAATCAACATGCTATAGAACCCTCATTTCAGGTAGGAGATCTTGTATTAGTACGATCTCATCCTAAAAGTTCGAAGATCAGCAAGGAATGTAGAAAATTCTTCTTTATCTTTGAAGGTCCATATGGTGTACATAAGATTGTACATCCCAAAGCGTTACTTCTTATGGAACCTTCATCAGGTGTAATTAAAGGATTATATAGTGTTGATGAAATGAAACCCTTCATTCCTAAATAAGTTAATATTTAGTATATGTTACATACGGAAGAGCGTTCATAGTTTATTCATGTGAAGTTTTTCGTGATAGTTACGTGTTATTTTAAAGAAATGACAGGAAGCTTAAACAAGTGTTCTACAATAATCTACCGGTACTTCAAAAAGAGAAAGGTAACTAAAAGGGGATTTATATGGAAGAAATTTTGTTATTAGGTCAGAAGGAATTTTGTATATTTTATATTTACTCGGATAGTAGGAACCAAAGGGGATGGTTAGTGATTTTAGGGACCATGGGCGTCCTGAGCCATATGGCTCACGAGAACATAGCAGAGTGCCTTTAATAGAGATTTGTAATAGTGTTAATATATAACACACCAAATGGGCCTCTCTCACTTGTTTCTCCTAAATAATTTGCCATTACCCAACAGGGTGTCCGAAGGTAAAGAAAGCCGTGCCGAGATTCTAAAGAAAGTTTTGCTTGATTTCTTCTTGACCTCGGGCATAAATAAAGCATTAGGGAAAAGAATGGCGTAAAGTAAATAGTACTATTAGTTATTGTGAGAAACTTATTAGTGATATACATTTTTGGAAAGAATAACTCTAGTAAATGAATAAAACTGAAACTAATCTATCACAATTTGAAAGCTCTGTCCTAATGTAACAACGTTAAAGAACGTACTAAATTAGTATTTACTAGCAACTATTAAATGAAAAGGAGTAATCTCCATATATTCGGTTATGAATTACCATAATAGCACAATTAAGAGTAAGTGACAAATAGTCACAATAATATCGTAGTAAAAGGATTAAATCTATCTACGAGCAAGGACTCTAGAGTACGTAAAATGTGAGGAAAATCTATTAACAGTTAAATATTGTATATAGAAAAAGTTTTATTTTCGTTTAAAACCTGACAAACTGAGCTTGTGGGTGGGGTAGTAGTGGGACGAAATTGAAGCGTCACCCATCCACCAGTGTCAGCCCAGTTTGCAGGTGAATATAAGTTTAATTTAGTTTTGTTTATGCATTTTTGTAATATTTGTAATGGTTGTGAAGTGTCTAAAGTTTTTGTATTTTTTTATGTTTTTTTTTATGTTTCATGTACGGAGAGGGCGGCGCAACGAGCGGTGACAGCATCTTCGTTGCCGGGACCGGAGAGAAAATTGCTGGCCACTATACGTCGCGGGTCGACAGCCAAAGAGCAACAGAAGATCCTGAAACCGAGTTGTTGCGTCGTGCTTCTAAAAATTGAAAATGAATAATTTGTAATGTTTTGTACAACAATGACGTCGTAGGAAGTTTAATCTTATTGATAATGTTAGTTTTGTCTCGTCAAGGCTCAGGTTCACGTCTGTATGTAGGAAGATAATAAACTAGTGGATGCTACTGGAGTTGAAATACGTGTTCCGAGGATTTATTTATGAAGAATTATGTGAATGAATTAATAATATATTTGAGAAAATTATTGAATTTTGACAGCGTTCATCGCGACTTTGAGTCTCAAAAGTTTATTCAATGTGGTTCTAATATCAATATAATTTCTGAGGAGAAACAAACGACATCTAAATTGAAAAAGTTTACGCAAACCAATTGGCCCGAGTGACGTAATTCTGTGCATACGACTCAAATGATGTTTTACAGTTTCGTTCAAGAACCATTCTGAGACAATTTAAAAAGAATAAAAATAATTTTGAAGTGGGTTGTAACTGACGTAGGTGACGAAGTCTGCACTTGGTCATATGTCAAATGAAAATCATTTAACCAAATCTATACGTCGTTACACTACAAACTGCTGCTGTAGTTGAAGACGGTAGTATCTTGTGGAGCACAGATAATTTCAGGATCGGGCAATCGTAATTAATACAGCCTCTTCCGGCCGTCCACTGTCCGTACTCCTGCTATTAGACATCTGGCCAGGGCGCGTACCTGATGCCACCGAAATGGTACTCTCTACAGCGAGAGCGTTAACACCACACTCCACACACTACAAGCGCTGAAACCCATCTCTCTCTCTCCGTGCAACAACCACGTACCCCAAGATTTTATAACGCACAAACACTGTTATTATCATTGATAGTCGATGCAAATAACAATTCCTGTGACTTTTTCCCAGAGCTTATAGGTTTCACAGCAAGAGACAGATAAATACAATGAAATGTCAACAGACTTCTACCTAAATTTACACATACAGTGAAGCAATGTCCTTACTTTTTAAAAGGAAGTATTTAAATTACGAATATTTACACAAAATTCAGCAAAAAAAAAGTTATACATCGGTAGCAGGTGCCATGCATCTTGCATTTTCGGTGTTACAGTCTCATTAATATATTCATCGTCTATGGACACAATGGCGTCGACCTGGTCTCCACAAACACAAGCAAGACTTACTGTTGAAACCACAGAGTGCCACCGATGGTACGACGTCATAGGTAAGTGATGCGTGAGTACCCGAGATCTCAAAACCAGCTTACTGTAGTCATGTATACAATCTTCTTGTAAACTCTGCCAGAATTTCAGCTATTGTCATTCGTCTATTCTTGAAAGCCAGTGGAACAATCCTACGATATTTTGCTGATGTAGTCCGCTGGAACGACCCGTGCTTGCTCTTCACATCACACTCTCCTGAGTCCATTTAATCACACACTCTTCCTGCATTCATGGAGTAAAAGCCAACTCTCTGTGCGATAAATAGGTATGATGCTCCCATGTCCCTCATGCGAATGTTTTATCCTTTCCCAGAGACTGAAACACAGTGATAAGCTGCACATGCATATCCTCTGGCCATTCCCCGCTGCAATCTCCACCTGAAAAGTCGTAGTAACGTCAGGCACACCCAATAGCCATCTTACCGCTCGTCATCTGTGCAAATGAATTTTTTTTCTGTTTTTGAGCCGTACGGTTTGAAGCGTCATGTCACGGACTGCGCGGCTCCTCCCGCCGGAGGTTCGAGTCCTCCCTCGGGCATGGGTGTATGTGTTGTTCTTAGCATAAGTTAGTTTAAGTAGTGTGTAAGTCTAGGGACCAATGATCTCAGCAGTTTGGTCCCTTAGGAATTCAGACACATTTGAACATATCTGTATTGGAAATACTGAAATTATGCCCGCATAAGAATGAAATTTTATTCAAAATACCGCAGAGGCATGCGTATACCGGAGTTATGATACAAGCGCCCTGTGTTGCCGTCCATGTCTCGAGTCAGCTAACCTCTAATTTTCAACTTATACACACAAGTGAAGTCTTTCTTTATGGACGGATAAGTTGATCCCTGAGATTTCACGTAAGAATAAATTCAGGTCTTGCAGTAGGTAGGCGTCACACTTTCCGAACGAAGAAGAAGATGGAACCGCAGCAAACTCAAGGCGTTTCCGTCGCCCAGGGAGGAAAAAATGCGGCAGAGGTATCAAGGGACGCTTCAGCGAACAGCATCAGCGGTACGCCAAGCAGCAGTGGGGACGCGGCAGGTGGCAACTGTCTGCTGCAGCGCCAACAGCGTCATCGACCGACGTCCGGGGCGGCCACTGATCCACGCTGAGCATCTTGCTTAAGCACCGTATTCGCCAGGAAGATTGAATGTCGTATAGCAAAGAGAAACGAAATCACCATCTACGTTAAGCCAGTTTCTCAAAACGTCTCCAATAGTGGAGAGGTGTCTCTTCCAGATCAGGGGTGCTCAACCCGTCGATCGCGATCGACCAGTCTATCGCCATGGCTCCCTGAGTCGATCTTTCAAAACCTTTGTCCTAAATATGTTTAAATAAGCTGTTTTCGTGAAATACCGATTTGTTGACGATGAGTGTTTCTCACGGTTTTTGTAAGCGGCGAGTGTTCATATGAGGCAAGGCATCGTGATGAGTGGAAGTGTGATAGGACGTCTATTATTCTCTATACACATACGTGATTTGGCGGAGAGGGTGAGTAGCAATCTGCGGTTGTTTACTAATGGTGCTGTGTTTTAAGGTAAGGTGTTGAGCCACTGTATGACGTTACGAGATGACTTAGAGAAAACTTCTAGTCAGGGTGATGAATGGCAGCTAGCTCTAAATGTAGAAAAATGTAAATTAATGGGGATGAATAGGAAAAACAAACCTCCAATGTTCGGATACAGCAGTAGTAGTGTCCTGCTTGACACAATCACCTCGTTTAAATATCTGGGCGTAACTTTGCCAAGCGATATGAAATGGAATGAGAACGTGAGAACTGTGGTAGGAAAGGCGAATGGTCGTCTTCGGTTTACTGGGAGAACTCATGGAAAGTGTGATTCATCTGTAAAGAAGATCTCGTATAGGATGCTAGAGCGACTTATTCTTGAGTACTGCTTGAGTGTTTGGGATCGTTACCAGATACTATTAAAAGAGGACATTGAAGCAATTGAGAGGCGTTTTTCTACATTTGTTACCGGCAGGTTCGAACAACACTTAAGTGTCACGGAGATGCTTCAGCAACTCAAATGGGAATCCCTGGAGAAAAGGCGACATTCTTTTCGAGGAACACTATTGAGAAAAATTAAGAAGCTGGCATTTGAGTGCAAAGCGATCGTGTTGCCTCCAACGTACAGTGCGCGTTAGGACCTTGAAGATAAGATATGAGAAATTTGGGCTATACGGAAGCGTATAGAAAGTTATTTTTCCCTCGTTCTGTTTGCGAGTGGAATAGCAAAGGAAATGACTAGCAATGGTACGAGGTACCCTCCGTTACGCGCCGTAAGGTAGATTGCGGAGTAAGAATGTACACTACTGGCCATTAAAATAGCTACACCAAGAAGAATAGCAGATGACAAACGGGTATTCATCGGACAAATATATTATACTAGAACTGACATGTGATTATATTCTCACGCAATTTGGGTGCATAGATCCTGAAAAATCAGTACCCAGAACAACCACCTCTGGCTGTAATAACGGCCTTAATACGCCTGGGCATTGAGTCAAACAGAGCTCGGATGGCATGTACAGGTACAGCTACCCATGCAGCTTCAACACGATACCACAGTTCATCAAGTGTAGCGACTGGCGTTTTGTGACGAGCCAGTTGCTCGGCCACCATTGACCAGACGTTTTCAGTTGGTGAGAGATCTGGAGAATGTGCTGGCCAGGGCAGCAGTCGAACATTTTCTGTGTCCAGAAAGACCCGTACAGGACCTGCAACATACAGACGTGCATTATCCTGCTGAAATGTAGAGTTTCACAGGGATCGAATGAAGGGTAGAGCCACGGGTCGTAACACATCTGAAATGCAACGTCCACTGTTGAAAGTGCCGTCAATGCGAACAAGAGGTGACCGAGACGTGTAACCAATGGCACCCCATACCATCACGCCGGGTGATACCCCAGTATGGCGATGACGAACACACGCTTCCAATGTGCGTTCACCGCGATGTCGCCAAACACGGATGCGACCATCATGATGCTGTAAACAGAACCTGGATTCATCCGAAAAAAATGACGTTTTGCCATTCGTGCACCCAGGTTCGTCGTTGAAATAGCTACACCAAGAAGAATAACAGATGATAAACGGGTATTCATCGGACAAATATATTATACTAGAACTGACATGTGATTACATTCTCACGCAATGTCGGTGCATAGATCCTGAGAAATCAGTACCCAGAACAACCACCTCTGGCTGTAATAACGGCCTTGATACGCCTGGGCATGACGTTTTGCCATTCGTGCACCCAGGTTCGTCGTTAAACACAGTGATAAGCTGCACATGCATATCCTCTGGCCATTCCCCGCTGCAATCTCCACCTGAAAAGTCCTAGTAACGCCAGACACACCCAATTCTACAGGCGCTCCTGTCTGTGATGCAGCTTCAAGGGTAACCGCAGCCATGGTCTCCGAGCTGATAGTGCATGCAGCTGCAAACGTCCTCGAACTGTTCGTACAGATTGTTGTTGTCTTGCAAACGTCCCCATGTGTTGACTCAGGGATCGAGATGTGGCTGCACTATCCGTTACAGCCATGAGGATAAGATGCCTGTCATCTCGACTGCTAGTGATACGACGCCTTTGGGATCCAGCACGGCGTTCCGTATTACCCTCCTGAACCCACCGATTCCATATTCTGCTAACAGTCATTGGATCTCGACCAACGCTAGCAGTAATGTCGCGATACGATAAACCGCAATCGCTATAGGCTTCAACTCGACCTTTATAAAGTCGGGAACGTGATGGTACGCATTTCTCCATCTTACACGAGGCATTACAACAACGTTTCACCAGGTAACGCCGGTCAACTGCAGTTTTTGTATGCGAAATCGGTTGGAAACTTTCCTCATGTCAGCACGTTGTAGGTGTCGCCCCCGGCGCCAACCTTGTGTGAATGCTCTGCATATCACAGCATCTTCTTGTCGGTTAAATTTCGCGTCTGTAGCACGTCATCTTCGTGGTGTAGCAATTTTAATGGCCAGTAGTGTAGATGTAGACATAGATTTGACAACACTCTCTCCTCCTCTTTCGTCTCCATCTCAGTTTCACCGTCATCGAGGGTGCCGCCAAGCAGCAGTCTATCCTCTTGCATGGTGAGATTACTGTTCGCGAACTGTAACTAGGCACGTTGTGAGCGGGACATGGAGTGAGTGGAGAGAGCGTTTGCCACAGACCTCCGTTTGCGAGCTTTCACGTGGCAGCAATGTGCACATCGGAGGCAATGATAAGTTAAATATTTAGTGTTGTCGAAACTGAGATTGCTGTTTATATCGATATGTCAAATAACCTCCTCATCACTCATTTTCTAAAGAATCGCTATTAAAATGGCGCTAAAATACATACAACACCGGCAACACAGCTCAGTGACTATGCAGCCAACGCCGGCGAATAGAGCTACTGTTCAGAACTAGGTGCAGCGCCTTGGCCTTAACAGACTACTTTTCAAGAGGGACGCTCCAACGAAAATTGAATTAACTCGAAGGAGTGTTTTGATCAACTATCTGCAAGTTCAGAAGTTGAGAGAGACCAAGATTTAGTTTTGTGCGCATTAAACACTCATGAAACTCCTTGGCTTCCCCGAAATTGTACCAAATGCCTAATATCTCTGTTCGCATCTCTTAGTACACTATATCGATCGGTACCTCACTTTCATATTCAATAACTTTCCAAACCCATCAATGAAATTCGATCCTCAAATCAATCATCACATGATGACGCCAGACAAAATAAAATTCGTAGACATCTTTATCATATCCCAACAAGTTGTAGTTCTCACTCAGTTACGTGTTTGTGAAAAGATGAGTTCAGCCAAACACAGAATCACTTTGATGGTGATAGGAAGAAGAGTTTTTTGTACAGCGCACAAAAATAGGTTTATATGTTTGACACGTAACACCTAAAAAGGGAAATATTGAACGTAAATTTAGAACAGTTCACAAAGATTTCAAACCGGAAGCAGCTGTTGGTAGTTAGTTAAGGAGGAACGGACTTTATGATCTTTAAATTACAACCAGAGCAGTCATTTTTCGTAAGGCCTGTACAAACATAGCATTATTTCGTGTGTCAGAAGTACTGGTGAAACATGCAAATTCATTTGACGATGGAACAGTTGTTGAGGAGGTTTTATAGCAGCTAACGAGTCCTTCTTTTCCAAGTTAAAAACAAATCAGAGATAGTATCAGTCCACAGAGACATGCCTCTGTCAAGACCTTTTATAGCAAGAAAAGTAGAATTAACAGCAGAAAATATAAAAGGTAAACTGATATCGGATTTGGAGTCCTGCCTGTGTTGCTCATCCAGTACATGGAGTCGATTAGCTTAAAGTTATAAGTTTCCTAAGATTGATATTTCCGGATTTCAGCGTAAAAGAACGCTTCCTTACAATTTTGATCTTCAAAGATGCTACACGAGGAGAAAATTTTTAGTATGCATCCAAGTGCTTCACTTCTGAATACGATTGATGATGGTGATGATGATGGTAGTAAACACAAAGGATTTGTCACCTTGTATGCGAATGAAGTATATTTCCTGCGTTTCTTTAAGTATCGTTGTATTGTGCATAAGCAAGTGGACAAGTTTTGCTAAAACTGGAAATTTGTGGGAAGTTCTTATGGGGCCAAACTGCTGAGGCCATCGGTCCCTAAATCTACATACTACTTAAACTAACTTAAACTAACTTACGCTATGTACGACACACACACCCATGCCCGAGGGAGGACCGAACCTCCGACGGGGGGGAGCCCCGCGGACCGTGACAAGGCGTCTTAGACAGTGCGGCTACCCCGCGCGGCTGACAAGTTTTGAAAATAGTACATGTTATGAGTATTGTCACAAAAAATGTGAATTCAAAATTCTCACAATCACTACAGAGTAGAAAGTTTAGAATGCTATTGGAAGAACGGATAGCCAATTTGGAGAACTGCTATTGTACATTGCAGTTTAATGGCTGAGTAGAAGTACGGTTCTAAACAGATTTAAAGAACTTCTACCAGTGCTAAATCTTTCGTATCCGAAAGAGAGGAAGATTACTCACAGATACATGATTTGAACTGATTTTTGAATATGACAATTGAAACTGAACTGACAGCTAAACTTAATGAGTTAAACAAATAATTGAAGGAAAAAACGAAACCGTCATAAATCTTACGTCTATATGTCTTCCATAAAGTATTTCATGCAAAAACTTAATCTTTGGACAGCACAGTTACAGAAATTAAATGTGAAACACTTTCCTCAAGTACAGACAGAACTGTCAGATCAACAAAGAGCAATGGATCGAGAAGCTCCAAAGAAGTATACGGTCATCCTGTCAATACTGAAGATAGTATTTGAAAACAGATTTTCAGATTTCAATGCAAATGAACCTGTTCTACCATTCTTATCTCAACCTTTCTGAAAAGTGGCTGTGGAATCTATTTCAAGTAAAATGGGTTCTGTTTTCCCCTGTAGTGAGACTATAATTGAAGAGGAAGTAATTCGTTTTCAAACTGACTTTTCCTTAAAGTCGGAATACAATAAAGAAAACTTTGGAAATTAGTGAGTGTAAAAGTCTACCCTAACAGTGAAAAAGTGGAATTGTACTTTTTATCGTTTTTTAGATGACTTATCGGTTCAGGCAGCGGTTTCAACGATGAATATATTCAAATATAAGCTTAAAAATAAATTGACTGATCCTTCTTTGTCAGACTGTGAAACGTCCCCTTTGAACAATTTATATATGGCTGTGCTTAACCTGACACACAATATTTTGTTAGCGCAACGCAATCTGACTTTCAAAATTCCCTGCAAAAGAATGGCCCTGACTAACATTAAACTATACCTTTCACAAATCACTTACCTCACAAAAATCTTCGCTGCTCAAGCTACTGCAATACAGCGAGCGCCACTACTGCCAGCTAAATAAAAGATTCAAACTATGGAAGGCACTAACTACTGATAGGGATAGTTAGCAAATGAAAGATATTAATAGAGAACAAACAATGTATTTACCTTGATATCATCATATATAAATATAGCAGTTCATGACAAATTACAAATCTCCGCCATCTCTCTCCCCACATCCACCACTGCTGGCAGCTCACCTCCAACTGCGCAACGCTACGCGCTGTTCACATCCAGCTGCCTAACACTACAATGGCGAGAATTACAACAATGCAAAGCAGCCACAGACTGCACACAGCACAGCCAGTGATTTTCATATTGAGCGCTACGTAACGTTGCCAATAAGAAAACATAAACAGCCTACTTACATAGAGAAAACATAAACAGCCTACTTACATAGCCCCCATGCTCCCCACAAAAAATTTTACAAATTTTTTTTGGGCAGTGGCCAATAATGATTTGATATAATTTTTCATAATTACAATAACAAAGAATTCAAATGCACACACTTATTGATACAATGTTGGTCAAAAGCTTAAATTTTCTCACAGTCCATAAAGATAGTCCTGATCATTCATCATAACAGTAATTACAGGTTTTTTTTCACAAAGTCTCATTAGTAAAAGAAATTGCACACAGAAGTAGTGGATTTCCATGCAGTCTTGAAGAAGTAGTGTTGCCCTTCCAATGGAAAGACAGTGCTGACTCTTGACATGCATACAGGTAATGGGCCACAACAGAGCAAACCCACAGCAGAGTCATTCGAAGTTTGGAAGAATATTGGTAGGTAGGTCATCACAGAGCAGACCCACTGTAGTCCTGGTAGAGATTACGGTATTGGTGGGCCACCAGAGGTGCAGACCCACTGTAGTCCTTGTAGAGATAATGGTAATGGTGGGCCATCAAAGATGCAGACCCACTGTAGTCCTTGTAGAGATAATGGTAATGGTGGGCCATCAAAGATGCAGACCCACTGTAGTCCTTGTAGAGATGGCCAGCAGCCATCTGTTGCGATTGTGCAGGTGCACACTCACCATCAAAGAGTCTTGCGGAGAATATAGCAAGTCCATAAACCACCACTTGTGCACTCACAAAGTTTTTGGAATTGTCCTTAGAACCAGCAATGCTGTTATCCAGTCCCTTGCTGAATTATTAACACACGTGCAAACACTAACAGTCCCTACTTCTCACATATTGTCCATATACTATGACCAACAGAAACGTGTGCAGTGAAATGTAACTTAATTGGAAGAACTGGTGTCTGTACAATTATAAATTTACAACATGAAAATACAATTACAAAGGTACAAAATACATCATTAAAGAACATAATAATACAGATAACATTTGTAGTACAGGCTTTACAAAAGAATAGAAATAAACATATACATCAGTGGAATTATGACATGAGTACATACATAAAGGATCACAATAACTTTTGAAACATCAACTTCACACATGAGCATTGAACAGAACAGAATTAATAATGTCTAACATCTTTACAAAGTAAATAACATATTATTAATGCCAATTATATTCGAGGATAACAGTATTCCTAATCATAGTGAATGTAGCTTAATACTAAAAGAAGAAAAAATTCTATGAAACTACACAGAGATAGGAAGAAAACAAATACACAAGGGTACACAAACACATAGTGGGATAACACCAATAGGAAAGGACAGGGTTCGTTTTCAGTGTCACATTTGGTACTGCAGTCCAACCCAAAACTTCATATATCTTTCCTCTTATTTCATCCTTTGTTTCCACCAAAAAAATTCTATCTAAGCATGCTTTCTGTATTTATATGTTCACACATTTCTCACCTCAACATTTATTTCCAAGAAAATCCTACCTAAACCTGTTTTCTGTATTCTAACCATATTTCTTTCAAAAGAAATATGGCTCATTGGGCAATACTCATTTAGGCCCAAATCGTTTTCATATAACTTTCAAAGCATTCTTTCCCTATTCTCCATAGTTAGGTTCTTATATAGTCTACCCCCTCTTAAGCTAACTTAAATCTACTGAGCTCAGATACTAAACTAAGGAACGAGGCAATGCAGCAGCACATAAAACAATTAATATAAACAGCAATAAAAAAAAATGGAAAATCGCAAAGCAAGCTACAGTAAATCTAAATTACCAAGCAATTCAACATTACAACTAATATGAGGCAATGCAGCAAACAAAAAATAAATCTGGCTTAGCAGAGTAACACAAATTAAAGTTCAGTAGCACTATGCCTGGCAAACAGCAGTTTATATCTAAACATGACATAGCTCAAGCAGAAAAAATAGTACACTAAAGATAACAATGCAGATAAGGGAAATGTATATTCACATCTTAATGTCTATGTAATTAAAGTGGTGCACCACAACAACTGATTGTAAAAGAAATATTACCATGTACTTGAAAAGAAAATTATGTGTTACTGTTACTAGTTCCTTCTTATTGTTCTTTCCTTTCCAAGTGCTCCTTTTTTAAAGAATGTGGATTATAAAATAATTATTTAATAGATCTGTTGACAGAAAGTGTTCACATTAGCAAATGCATTTCATTTTATAAAAGCAATGCTGCAACACAGCTGGAAACCAGATATCAAATGAAATAAGCAACTATGAAAAGCAAAGCATAAAAATATCATTCAGTAGTCATGTGACATTTCATAAGTTAGTAGAAATTCTCTCAACTCTCATAGAAAGACGCTTGTCATAATCAGGTGTGCAGATGTAAAAATATTTCTTGTCATTTTATTAGGCATTTCAGTAAATATCAGAAAGTATGATATGTTTCCAAGTAATCAGCGTGTCGGATTTGCGATGCTTTCTCTAAAGGAATGGCAATGGCCAGGATAATGGCCTCCCTTTTTTTTTTGTTCTACCTGTGCCGCTGAAAAGGGCTCGCAATAATGGCTTTTTCTCCAGGCGTCTGACACAGCTGGGTGCCCGCGACGCATTACGTGCAGGTGGTCACTTAACTTTCGTACGGAAATATTTACGACAGCAGTTTCTGCTACCGTTGCAGTCTCATATAAAAATATTTCACAGGTCAAGAATTAGCGTTGCAAATCTGTAGAAACAAAATCCTATAAATATAAGTTTCCAAAAAAAATATTCGTCAGCATTGTGATACAGTCACACATTTCATAACTCTTAAAGTACGTTTCTTGGTTTCCAACATCCTTTTCATAAATCAGAGTCCCTAAACACTACTCATTATTCCTTACCTCATTATACATATACATATTCGTCGACACTTCTTCAATATTTCATCGTGAGAAATACGTAGCATAACAAAAAAACATTCCTCAACAACATAATACACATCGTCGTCGTAATAATAACATCATAAAACTTCAGTCAAATCTCAAAATCGTCGTAACTTCCTCCAATAATTTCTAAGCCTAAAAAGAATTCTCTGCTCATTTAAATAGTGTCATCTACATCAAACGTACTTTAAAAATCATGATCTCATACCAAATACATCATTCAAAGCTCTCATAGTATCACAATGGTTCCGAAAAATATGAACAGTTTACAAAGTACAGACAAAATACAGTTTCATAAGTGTGAAGTTACCCAACTGTGTAATTGCGTAAACATCTGTCACTGATGTAATAAAAAAATGTTTTTTCTCTCAGTTAAATGATCAGATAGCTGTGTAATTTGTGTGTTAGAGAAATATGGTACCGATGTGTAAAGTTGTATAAGCAAATACCATATTAGCTAGGGTTCCTTGTGGTTGCCACACACATGGTACACAAAGTAAGCGTGTACCCCCCTGAGGATTAATGTAATTATACCCTCAGGTGTTACAGATTACACCAATGGAATGAAATATATCACGGAAAACTTTCTTTGTAATTCAAAAATCTTTAAAAATAAATGTTTTAAGTATAAAATTGATCACTCAAATACGTGTACTGTAGCGCTAAACTGTGCGTCTTGTAACATAATCTCTGCGGAAGTGTCGTAGTTATCGTCCTCCGAAAGCTAAGTTCTGCAGAAGTCAATGTACTTACCTCATGATAAACAAAAGTGGAATGCTTTGCGTATAGATATCGTAGTTATTATGCTTATTGGCGTGATGAAGAAAGTACTGTACAGTAACGTATTGTTATGCCACGAAAAAGGCTGTCTCATTGTTGCTATACCACAAAAGTTACTACTAAAACATGTTTTTCTTCCTAGAAGAATTCAGAAAACTGTGCAGATATAAAACAGATGCACTGCAAAAGCAACATTGTAAATTGTCACTCATTAGTAGCGTCGTGATAACATCGTGTAGCTGTCACATAAACTAACCACTGTGTCCTTTGGTATCTCACAGAAAGTACTTTAAACCCAGAATGTATTTTCAAATAAACCAAAATGTTGCATTAAAATCTCATTAGCAGTACTGGTAAATGTTCTAAGTATGTGAGCCTTATAGTCGTTACGTAATCGTGCAACAAACAAGCAAGAATGTACACACACAATAACACTGTGACGTCTGTTTACTATAACAATGCATTCGTCATTTCTGTTTAAATAAGTTCTCTTGGTTCTTGATTGGATATTTAACTTCAAACATTGTTGTATGTTAACAGATTCTAAGTCTGACAAAGCATATTAGTAATGTGAAGCGAAAAATTTTATGACAAAGACTAAGTTCAAAAGCAGATTATCTTTCAATAAATGGTTTTACATGTGAAACCTGGTGTAAACCTTTACTCTTCATAGTACTCAGAGTTTGAACTTGAATGCAATTGTCATGCGGTATACGTCGGCAAAGAATACTGGAATTTTTCTCAAGGTTAGCGTCTATGTTATTTTTCTCTGAGCCAGCCGGCGCACGTGGGTGCCTGCGGCGCGAGTCATTGTCTGTCTCTTTGTTGGCGCGCGTTGTTATTGGGATTAGGAGACCTAACTTCTACAAATTCGCCTTGCCGAGAGGGCCCAGCTCTGTTAGAATCCCGCCAGTTCTGATGAAATTCACGTCTGTCGTTTTGTCGGTAGTTTACATAGTTTCTTGTTTGTCGGTCATGTGGTGGAGAATTTCTCCCTGAATCGTAACTCTGCGCCGAACTGTTGCGTCTGAAGTTATTCTGCCTCCCTTGATAATACTTGTTTTGGTTCCCATATTGTCTGTTTCTCTGATTGTCTCTGTGATAGTCATTACTACGGAAATGCGATCTTTCTCTGTAACTATTATTACTCTGCCAGCGGTTGTCATATGGGTGGTGTCTGTTTTGGTCACGATTTGCGTTGTAAGAATAGCCTTTTCGTGTCCAGTTATTATTTCTTTCATCGCGGAATTGCGACTGATGTGATCTGTAATTGTTGTGCTCCTGCGTTCCGTGATTGTCAGTGTCACTTTCCAGTTCTTGTAACAGTCCCTGAAAAGCTTCAATGTCGTCTTTGCAACGTCCTGCCAAAATAATATGTCGTAAATGTTCAGGTAATTTGATTAAGCAAATGCGGATGAGTTCTGAGGGGCTGTATGGGTTTGTCAGGTACTGATTCTTGTGCAACATGTCTTCAAAATATTTCACAAGACTCGAGAATTCAGATTGTTCGAAATGTTTCATCATTATGATGCTATGTTTTACGCGGTCTTGTGTGGCTTGAGACCAATATGCTGAGAGGAAGGCATGGTAAAATTCTCCTTCACTGTGGCAATCGTGAATGACCAATCGCATTCTTACAGCTGGTTCATTCTCTAAGTAGCCACACATAAATTCTAATCTGTGTTCCAACGACCAGTTGGGAGGAAAACAATGCGAGAATTGATGGAGCCATGCTTGTGGATGAATGTCGTTGCCAGAATTCTTAAATGTTTTGAATTTACGTGTAGTAATGAACAGCTTATAGTCAAAGTCATCATGTCGCCGAGTCGCATATCGGTCATTGTTAGGTCGTGTCGGCCGTTCCATCTCAAAATTCGGTGCACATTGCCAATTTCTTTCATAACTTCCGAAATGCCCTGTGTTATTATATTGCGGCTTTTCCGTGTTTCTAAGTCCCTCTTCCCGTGTTGGAGCGCGAGTGTCCTCTGAAATACGTAATTCTTGTATTACCTGTGTCAGCTGATCTTGTACTTCCCGGATTTCTCTTTGGTGTTGTGTATTAATTTGATTCTGATTTTGTTTGAATTTTCTTATTTGTTCATACTCTTCTGTGTCAGTGAAGGCTAGGGGTCTTGTGTCATTCAGATCATCATCTACCTTTGTAGATAAGTTAGTGACCTGATCCAAAAGTTCGGCTACTTTCTCCTATAGTGTACTTATTTCTTCAGTGTGTTTTTCTGAACCAAGTTTCAGAGTATCTACTGTGTCCTTAAAGTTTTCCTGAGTTTTTGCAAGTTGCGTAACCGAATCGGTAGATGCAACTGAGTCAATTTAAGCCCACAAGGTCTCATGATTTTCATGAACAATGGTTTGCAGTTCTTTTATGGCTGCTTCGTGGTTCTGTAATGCATTTTCATGCCGCGAAAAAATAGGTTGAAAATGCTCACAAATTTGTGTTTTTACGTCATTACAGACTTTTTGACATTTCGATTCAATGTTATGTAACTCAGTAGTTAAATCTTCACGTGTTTGTTCAAGCGTGGTGTGAAGATTTTGTTCCATTGCGTCTAACTGTTGCTGTGTTTGTCTCTGGTGTTGTTCCATTGTGTCTAACTTTTTAAGATTTTGTTCCACTGTGTCTAACTTTTTAAGATTTTGTCCCATTTGTCTCTGATTTTGTTCCATTTGTTGCATTAATTGCAATAATAATGTATTAGTGTCTGGAATCTGTTTCTCTACACTTTTCGGCAGTGCATTTGCACCGGCAACATTCACATTTTGACAAGCAGAAAATGTGTCTTGACTTATTTGAGAAAACAGTGATGACCCAAAACCTGGATCTACAGTATTTGCGATATTGTGTTCTGTCATTCCCGATTCCTGAGGCGAGCTGTTGCCGACCAATCGATCGATAACGCTTCCCTGTTCACTACCTGTTTCACTGTCTACACCATTGTTTGCCGCCCGCTCCATTTCCCTATGCGCAATTACCAAATTACTACTTTGAACATTAGTTAATTCATTACTCTGCGGCGCTAACACACTGCCTACGTCTTCACTGTCATTTCTCAGTTTACTTTGGAGCCTAGTATTACGTTTTTCACACGCCATAATTGTCACAATATTTCACACGATAACACAGAAAAGCACAATTTGAAGAGCAAAATAAAATAACATAGCAATGGAAATAATGTCTACTTAATTGCCAGCGCAGCTGCGAAATACTTGGTGCAAATCTACATGCATGCCACAACTGTTTTACTGTACAACAATGAAAGGCTACAACTACAAAGGAGATTCTCTCTACAATTACACGCTAGCAATAAACAAAATCTACACTAATTACACAAACTACAAGAAAAATCAGAAGATTCCAGTGAGGTATCCTCGGCTAAGGGTCGACATATGAAACGTCCCCTTTGAACAATTAATATATGGCTGTGCTTAACCTGACACACAATATTTTGTTAGCGCAACGCAATCTGACTTTCAAAATTCCCTGCAAAAGAATGGCCCTGACTAACATTAAACTATACCTTTCACAAATCACTTACCTCACAAAAATCTTCGCTGCTCAAGCTACTGCAATACAGCGAGCGCCACTACTCCCAGCTAAATAAAAGATTCAAACTATGGAAGGCACTAACTACTGATAGGGATAGTTAGCAAATGAAAGATATTAATAGAGAACAAACAATGTATTTACCTTGATATCATCATATATAAATATAGCAGTTCATGACAAATTACAAATCTCCGCCATCTCTCTCCCCACATCCACCACTGCTGGCGGCTCACCTCCAACTGCGCAACGCTACGCGCTGTTCACATCCAGCTGCCTAACACTACAATGGCGAGAATTACAACAATGCAAAGCAGCCACAGACTGCACACAGCACAGCCAGTGATTTTCATATTGAGCGCTACGTAACGTTGCCAATAAGAAAACATAAACAGCCTACTTACATAGAGAAAACATAAACAGCCTACTTACAACTGTCTAAGACTGGCTCTGAAAAATTACTCACCAGATTATATTAAACTTGGCAATGACATGCAAAGCCAAGTATACGATTAATATTTTTGAACATTTATAATGACGTATATTCTAATTTTTTCTTGTATTTAATGTCTTGAAAACTGCATGATAGGACAACTTTTGGTGGAGAGAATATTGCCTTTTACATATTTTGTGTAATTGAAATGGTTAATTCTGACTATGGTATTGTTTTTGGCTTAAACCTTCATGAATGTTTAAGTCAGCTGATCCGTAAATGGATTAAATATCATGTATCAGATCTCAAGCCCCAAAAATTTGAGCGGTCCTGTTCTAGATCGCTGAGTAGATTTTGTTGTTTAGTCAGTATTTGCTTCTTCAATAGTCTGATTTGTACAGTAGTTGTGTGGCGGCGAATAATTTATTGAAAAAAAATCTAATTGCTGTATAAATGCTTGCATGTTGAATCAGTTTCTGGCTTTTAGAATGTTGTTAATGCTGTCTTTCGCCGTTCTCAACACTGGCTCTCTATTTACTTTTTAGCACCCAGAAAGTGATTTAACAAAACGTGGAGCCAGTAATTAGAGATCCTAGTGCCCACTTCATCTGAGAATACCATTATAGCTGCAGCTTATAGCTCTGAGGACTTAGGAGATTGTCCGGGATTTCTAATCAAAAACGGTTTTCCAAAATAGTTGAGTATATTCTGAAATTCACTGATAAAAAACACAAGTATCCCTACAACCTAACTAACAGAGCAGTTCAGAGTCTAATGCGCTGATGCAACTATAAATGTCCGAATTAAATGTTAAAAAGGATGCTCGCCATAATTTGATGAAAATACTTCATCAAACGCCACGCTAAATATTTGGTAGAATGTCTGTCCCGCGATGGCTCATGAAAATACGACAATACGCAAACTAAAGCTAGATAATGAAAATCATCCCAGAATTAACACTTCACTTGAAATGTTTTCATGGTTCCGCGTATCTCTAGTAACTTAATACGGCACCCGAGGCTGTTTGTAGCAGTGATACCGATGCGACGCGACTCCCGACACAGATGGCGTGTCATTCAGCGTCTGGAGAGAACTGGGGCCTTGCTTCCTCGCGCAGCGTTCTTATATATAAAGCCGCGGTGCGGACGGCTAAGGGAACGCCTGATCAAATCGGCTCTCCCGACTAGCCGCTGGGCTAGTAACGCACCACTTCAAGTTACATAATAATTTATAGCTTCATTTGCTGATGGCCGATGAAGCTCTTAATTTAAACGTGCATTCAGCACACAGGTAAGTATTGATAATAAAATTTTGACATGGCTAAGTTAAATATTTTGGGGCGAGAGAATTAATTAAATTACACTGCACGCAGTAGATGAGCTCTGAACTAGCCCTTTTGAGATCCGCTATCGCTATAATTTTATAGGTATTCAAAAGAAACTTTTCACATCTTCATAGTCATAGCGGACCTCCAACCTATTTAAATCTAAACATCCTAGCCTTATTTATTAGCCTACTTAATCTATCTTGCTTCCTTCAGTTTTGAGATGAAAACCAGAAAATCATGAATTTCCACTAAAATCTTAATTTGTGAAATCCAAAGTACTGTTTTTATTAAATCATTATGAAAGATGAATCTAAATATAAATTTTGAAGTCTCTAGCTCTTTTCTGTTGCGCCAATGATTTTTTCAGAAAAACGTCCAAATTTCGAAAATGGCTGAAGTTATCGAACTGATATTTAACACACATTAATTTAGTATTATTCCTGACATGCTAGAAAAGTTTTAGGTCATTTGCTTGATTTTTAAGGTATTGCACAACATTTATGACGTCAGAGCTAGTTGCAGCAGACTGGCTGGCACACAATGGAAACTGATGTGAATTTACTACAGCGTGAGTAGCATGCTTCCCTACATAGTGTAAGCCAAAACTGTCGGAAGGACTACCACCATGAAGGCAGCACGCAACAAACGTAAACCTGGCTTGAAACTTAATACGTGTTTGGACATACTAATGACTAGCATTTTACTGCACGCGCACAAAGCAGTTAGGAGCTACATTTACATTTAGTATACAAAGAACTACTATACTGCGGGTTTCTCAGTCAGAAGTTTCATTTGAATGTTGGGTGTTTGTGAGGAGATAGTTTTACGCCTGAATACGAAGGAGATGGGTCGAGCATCACGTGCTGGACTGCGGTTTCCCAGTCTCGTAAGCTACTATTCGCATTGGTCGTTCTGGTGGTAGTTAGCAGTGGTGGTGCCGAATTGAGACGTGTCATAGCATTTACCAACATCATTATTAACCAGACGAAACCTGACACTCCAAAATCAAAAGGTGGACCTACAATAAACATTTACTACATAATACACAAATTATAGTGACCTCAAAGGCCGCCATTAAAAGAAAATACACAAAACAACATGACTTCAACAGAAATCTGCCAAATCTAATACTCACATTAGCTAGTTAGCAATGCCACAATTAAAAGAAATACCCTAAAAGTTTCAGAACAATGGCAGCATTTAAAACAACTACAAAACACTCATTACGATTTCGGATCCGGTTTGTTGCTTCCCAAAATCGACCTCATGCAGTAATCACCAGAGGTTTAAAGAACCACACAATGGGCCATCCCAAAACAAGCAGCAGCTAAAATATGAGCAGTATGGGAGGCTAGGAAGTGTTACAAACGTCCTTGGCGAGAAAAATAATAACTGGCATTCAATAGGCAACGTTACCTGACACTGAGCGGAGTTGTAAAACTACTGTACGCTAACATAGATTATCATGTGTGCGTAGACTACCGTAGCTTTTCTAGTAGGCTGGTCAGTTGAGATCGTAACCGCATTACCTGTACGTTAGATGTGCTGAAGACCTATAGGTAATCACCTCATTTCCTCCGCTTTGTTTGCGTATGTCATCAGTGCCTTATTAGATTTCCCTAGAAAACGGAAACGTTGAAGCGTCTAGAAACTGAGTGAGGATTTACGAGGGTCGTTCAATAAATAGTGCCCCACATTTTTTTCTAAGAATATATTTATTTTTGAGAGTTAGAATTTAGTAACAATATACATAATCATCTCTTGCCCATGTCCAATTTTTCTAGATAGTCTCCATCACGTTCTATGGCCGTACGCCAACGTTGTGGGAGAGCATGTATTCCCTGCTGGTAAAAGCTCTTGTTCTGTAGGCGCAGCCATGTTTTTACTGCATGACTGATACACTCTCGTCATCTTCAAAGTGCATTCCCCGAAGAGAAACTTTAAGCAGCCCAAAGAGATGGGAGTCCTAGGGTGACAGGTCTGGACTGCAGGGCGAATGAGGGAATGATGTTCAACCAAATTTGGGAATGTGTTCCTGGGTTCTCAGACTTGTGTGTGGGCGTGCACTATCGTGCTAGAGCAAGATTTCTGCTGGATTCTTGACCGATTGAACACGTCGGAAACGGGTCTTGAGTTTATTCTGAGTCTTCACCGTATGACTCAGAATTGATGGTTGACCCTCTTGGCATCACATCCACGAGAATGACGCCATCACTATCTCAGAAGACTGTCACCACTACTTTTCCGGCAGCGGGGGTTGTCTTGAATTTCTTCTTTTGTCGTGAATGAGGATGATGCCATTGCATGGACTCCTTTTTGTTCCTGGCGCAAAGTGGTGCATCCAGCTCTCGTCCCCCGTAACGATCCGTGACAAAATGTCTCTCCGTCGGCATCAGAATGCGCCAACAATTCAGATGAAATGGCTTTTCTTCGAATCTTGTGATCCGCTGCGAGTATTCGTGGAACCCATCATGAGCACATCTTTGAATATCGGAGAGTCTCGATCATTGCAGACACACTTCCAATGCTGACCGACAACTGTAGAGGCTATTGTCGAGTAGTGATGCGCCGGTCGGCGGAGGTAATATCATCCGCGCGATTCAGCATGTCTGGAGCAGTGGCTGTGACAGGACGTCCCGAGCGTGGCTGATCATGGAGGTTTGTTTCTGCATTTCCTGAGGCTGTAACTTTCTTTACCCATCGTCCTACTGTACTCCCATCAACTGCAGCATCGCCATACACTGCACGCAAACGTTTATGGACGTTTCTTTTTTGGCACACAAGAATTCAATAACAGCACGCTGCTTGCAACGTGAGTCGTACTTTGACGCTGTACTACGGCTCTGCCGTCTGCCAGAACGCTTCGAAATTTCACCGGCGCACAGAAAAAACATCAAACGTGAAGTACCCAGAAGGACTTTTGTCTATCTATATTGATGGCTTTTTTAAATGGGGGGCATTACTTTTGAACCACCGTCGTGTAAAAGGCCGCGTAAGCTGCGGAATATTTTTGTTCTTCCTCCTGACTGTTACTGAAAAATTAACGATATTTATAGTAAAACTGAAACTCGCAATGTTTAATTTAGATTTTACTTAGAAATTGTTGATGTATAGCGTGAAACATAGCGATGTTGTAGTAGAAAAAAAAGACAGTAAAGATTTGTCGTATAACGCTAGAAAATGCAATTTCCTCAAAAGATAAAATTAAAAAAAACCGAAAATATAACAAACATAGCGTCAGTATTTTATCGAGCTTATATAAAAGATGTTTCTGTTATTAATAAACAACTTTCGAACATATTATGATAACAGGAAACACTTGCCTTTGATCAAGATGAAGAACATTCTACTGCATATAAAATAACGAAAATAATTATACAGATTTTCTATGGTTGTACATATAAACTGTGCTTGCATCAAAAGTAACTGCTTTGGCTACCTGAAAGGCCAGAAGTTACTCGATTAAGTAATTTTTATTAGTTACAAAATGAAATTTTTTATTCTATAAGGATATGAAATAGAGAATGGACTAACAGAGAATGACGTGCCGTTCTGATTACTTGCAAAACAAACAAAAACGAAAAACCAAAAAAGTCGTCGTCTCCCAGTTTCCCTCTCACATATACACTTATGTTTGTTTCCCTACAATCGCTACCAATGCTACCGATAATCCAGCCCCAGATATTCTCAATGGGTAAGTGATCTGCAGAACGTGGTGGATAACTCCACACTGGGACACTTCTACCGAGGTAGTTCAGAACCACATGGTTAACATGTGGTCTCATTGTAGCACACTGAATGATACCTCTATACAAACAGCGACGATTTGGCGTAGTTTTCGTAGAGTTCAACTCTTAACATTGAGGCTATGAGTATTGGTATAAAGTAAGTAGAAAACGTGCGTAGAGGTTAAGAAAAACACGGTGAATACCACCCGCATGGGCATGCATCGTTGTCGATATGATGATAGACCTCGCTTCAGTCACCTTTTGACCCATTTGTCTGTAACCAAATTCCACTCCCACAAACAGGTTGGGTTGCTAAGGACCTGCAACAGAGGCGTTTGTTTTATAATAATGAATCTTCCATTTATACAAACGTAACTGAGCCGATACCGACCCAAAGCAATGTGCCTGCTGCGAGTCCAGTTGATGACTGCAATTTCTCGCCAGATCCTGACACCTGGAATACTTGACCAACGGGCCGCCGGTGTGATAGCACACCACGTTTTCTCGTTGATGACTCGGCAGGGAAGGCCAAGCTCGGACCACCACAACGGCGAATCCAGACCAGCAGACCCCCTCCCCCCCACCCCACCCATCATTCATCGTCACCCACCCGGCAGCTGCGGTGTACATTTCTCCGGCGGAGCGCGCAGGACGCTCCATAGCCTTTTAAAACGGCGCGGTAGCGTGACAGAATTGGTCACAATCGAGATCAGACGGCTGTCACGCGACAGGAATCGATAGGTTCATCAGAGGAATACTCAACGCCATTTACGATCACAATGGCCTGACACAGTTGGTACCAGAGACAACCGAAATACAATAGCTGGCGAGATTTCGCGAGTCAGTCTCTTGACAACTCAGACCCAGATATTTTCAATGGTTGAATGATCTGCGGACCGTGCTGTATAACTCCGCACTGGGACACTTCTACCGAGGTAGTTCAGAACCACATGGGTAACATGTGGTCTCATTGTAGCTCACTATATGATAACTACATACACACAGCAAAGATATGGCGTCGTCACTGACCTTTATATAGGGTAGTTATACAGAGGTCCAGTGTGAGGTGTAATTATCGTATTGCGGCGAAACTTGGTAGACATTATAATGCGTAAACGCGGAACCGATTTATTCTGGGAAAAATAATTAGTCGTAATTTTTACTACCAGGTGCAAATCTGGCGCTCTGAATGCAAGCAAAACGTATAGAAATGTTTCCATATGTAATGCATTAGGAACGAGGTGCGGGCAGAAAATGTTAAACAAGTGAGAATGGCATAAAGTTGATTTCATTATTATCCATTGCTAACACAATTCCTTCAATATGAGCACCAGAGATAACAACGAGATGCTTTACAGCGCCAGATTTGGACCTGGTTCCCAAAATTGGAACTAATTTTTTTCAGCTTGAATCGGTTCCACATTAATGTATGAGCATATCTACCACGTCTCGCTGTCATACGATAATTGCAGTCAACACTGGACCTTTAAAAATAACCAACTGGTACATCAGAAACGTAAAATCATCATACCAGGTGCTGTCTACATATGATTGGTTGGTTGATTTCGTGGAGGGGACCAATCAGCGAGGTCATCAGTCCCATTGGGTTAGGGAAGGATAAGGAAGCCAGCTGTGCCCTTTCAAAGGAACCATCCCGACATTTGCCTGAAGGAATTTAGGGAAGTAACGGAAAATCTAAATCAGGGTGGCTGGGTGTGGGTCTGAACCATCGTCTTCCTGAACGGGATTCCAGTGTGCTAACCACTGCGCCACCTCACTCGATTGTGTGCATATGACGATGACGAATGCAATGTGGTAACATTCAGTCTCCTCAGAGCCTCCGCGCAGGCATATGTCTAGCATAACGCTGCACACAGAAACGCCACTCATTTTATAAGACAGTGTGGTGCTGACCCGCTGTTGGTGTGAATCTCTGTGGTTCTGCATCGAGGGAAACTGCAAAAAATGGTCTGCTATCCTGAAAGTCCGTGCCGCTCCAGACGCCGTCGCTTGTCTGTGTGGACACTTGTCTTGGAGCAAAGAAGCCCATTTCGTGACTTGGTGTGCGATTCTACATGGCCAAATGAGAATTGTAACTGTCCTCTAGTCGCATGGGGCAGTTGAGATTATGTCAGGTATTAAGTATGCCGTTAAAATTATTTCAATAAAACTGTCTATCGCATTTAAGTTGTATATTTTTCAATCGGTGACTGGTTTTGCCCTCTTACACCATCATCAGACCATTTTTCACTCCTTGGTGTAACATATAAAACTTACATGCAATCTAAGCTGTTTTATTGAAACAGTGTTAATATAGTTTTATTGACTGCTGTGTTTTTCCAAGGACAATTATTCCAAAAAATTCTTAAGTATGGCTTTCCTGAAACCAACGATTCTATATTCGCATGACAGTTTTGGGTTACCGGCCAGCTCAAGCAGAAATATCACGAAACGATGAACCGTAGTTTCTACAGACGACGATCTCGCCACTGGTGATTCGGCTAGTGGACGACTCTCCTTGTTACACAAGGAATAACACGATCTTTTTACAAACAACATTTGCAGGCGATTTCTGAATGAGAAACTCATTGCATGAACGTGGTTTTATTCCTGTAGACCTTATGTTGTCGCAGGAAATGCAAACCACGAACCCACTCGAGCCGCGTTGCGGCTCGCATTGGTGTCATTGGTAGGTTGGCATTGTGGAATAGGGATAGTGGCGTCTCGTTTTCTTCTTGTGTTTACTGGTACCACTACATTTGCTGGTGTTGTCTGTACACGCGTGGCAGTAGCAGTGAGGTCCTGCAGAGTGAGGACATGCCAGGACTGCTGGTGGCACATAGGCGCTGCCAGATCGAGGGGCTGTGGTTGCGAGGGCCACAACTTATTGTCCACCGGATCCACGACGTATGAATTGAGTGAACATTAACCCAGTAGTGAAACCTCCACTATTTTGAGATAACGCCATTTGTTCACGAGTTGCTGCTCACAGGGTCGCTGAGACAAAGAGCAACGAGTGGAGCGTTTGGAGTTGGCGAAATTAATTAGCTGTCTTCCACTTCTTATTATTAATCATTGAATTCCTTGTATTATTATTGGTGAAGTTCAACCAGCGGTATTTTTCTGCCTAGTGGCCGCTAACACCCCAGTTACCTGCCCTGGAGGTTTGCGTATTTTTGCGGAAGTGTACCTTTCCTCGCCTTGCCGCTGCTGTCCGGTAAGGCGTGTAGTTTGACAGGCTCCTTGATTGTGGTTCGGATATTTGTTTCTTTTGGCCTACTTTGGTCCTAGTGGTTCCTTCTGATTCTGGATGTTCTAAACATCGGATCTGAAGACGCAGTGCTGTCCGCCGGTTCTGCCTTGCCTGGGTTATTCCATCGTTGTATTGGTTATCAGACGTTAGGTAGATCTTGCAAGAGTGTTGGTCTGCGTTTAAACTGTCACTAGTTTGAGTTGCCATCCAGTTAAGTGAATACAACTCTTGGCAGCCTGTCTCATCGTTTACGAAGTTGAGCGACTTTCCCAGGTCGATCCTTGGAGCACTGTGTGAAGCCCACTTCTCCCTTGATTACTGTTTGGGCCTTCAGCCGACAAAGAGTTTGAATTTCTTGTTGATAAGGCCTTCAGGAATGAGTGTAACTTGTCTTAAGTAATTATAATTAGACAAAATATCTTAACACTGAAATGTTGATGATTGTTCTTTAAATATCTCTCAAAGAAGTTTAATTGCTTCTCAGAAATTTGCTACCCAGGTCTTCAGCCGTCCAACTGTTTTTTTGTGAGTTATTACTATTGGGGCCTTCAGCCAACAAATAATTTGAATTTCTTGTCAATAAGGCCTTCAGCTGTGAACGCAATTGGTCTTAAGAATTTTTAATCAGATATTGTCTCTTAATAGTGAAATTTTGATAACTACTTTTTAAAATATATTTTAGTATCTCTTGAAGAAGTTAAACTGATTCTTAAGAATTTGCTATCCAGGCCTTCAGCCGTGGAATTGTTCTTTATTATTATTGGGGTCTTCAGCCGACAAATAATTTGAATTTCTGGTCAATAAACCCTTCAGCCACGAGTGCAACTTGTTTAAGAATTTTTTAATTATACATTGTGTCTTAACAGTCAAATTTGATAATTGTTCATTATTGTCAACTTCATTTTCAATTGTTTCCAAATAAAATGTACACGATTTTTAAAAAATAAACTGAGCAAACAACGGTAACTGATTACGGCCTCGTCCACACTGAATCCTGCCTTTCCCTAAGTTCCAGGTTTCACCGCGTTTTACGGGGTTTACGAGACCACTGCATGGACACCTGCTGTCAAATACCCCCAGAAACCTACCACAGATTGTCCTGTCAACCCCATGAACAGTCTTTTCTGTATTGTTTTGCAAAGGTGTACCAACATGCTGTTAAGCAGTTAGTCGTAACGTTTTGGCTCATCAATGTAGGCTATGCGTCATAGTCATCAGCCTTTCACCATGTATAGCTTGCTAAGGCCTGCTCTACACTCTTCAGTTATGTACATGTACAGGGAGATACAGCTGCCCTAACCATTGACTTTATGCAACTTGCAACGCCTTGAACAGATTTCGATTTATTCAAGAAAAATGTGTTTGAAGGTCACTTTTGCCCGTTTATTTTTTATTTTTTATTTTTATTTTTTTTGGGCAATTCGAAAAAATATGGTCTCTAGCGACAGCGCATCCCAGTAGAAAAATTAAATACATTAAATTTGCTACAGAACGTTCCTGTTCATGTTTTTCTGCTGGACTAACAGTTTGTGTGTTGTGAGTGAGAGAATATTAAAATCAATGCGTGTGCTATTTGAAGGGGTCTGCGGATTGTAGAAAACCGGTGGGTAGAGCCAGCTGAATCACTGTGTATGTTGCAATTTTTTCCCTGCTGTCATCTGCCGACCCTCCATTAGGACGTGTCCTGCTAAGCATATTATGTATCCTCGATAGGGCCATCAGATTTTCAGCACCCTGTTTCAGTCCATATGAACCAAAGGTTGTTTCGATGTAGGACCTTGTAGATCTTTTTTGTATTATGATGGTGAGGCTACGCTGATCACTCCAAACTAAATTTCGTTGTAAATTAACTGTAGTGATACTCTCTTGTCAGTTGGTTTGGCAGTTTTAATAGATGCGTACATTTTGTGAATAAATACACACATAGTACTTATTGTAGAGTGCACCAATTTTGAGTGAGCGGAGAACTATACGAAACGTATGTGGCGTAAAACAGGTTATACTGACGAATTTAATTTCTTCTTAGGAGAAAGAGAACTCCGAAATGGGCCGAGGTTAATAAAAACCGCCGCAGTGAATCGTTATACTGTCTTTTCTGATGTTCATAATTTTTATCCAGTTCTCCCTAAAACGCGAAGTTGATACGAAAGAAAGGAGAAGAAAGAGGTGACAGGAGAAGCAACGTAACTTAACACTGGAGGCATTAGCCAAAGTACGCTAAAAGCTCTTCGAAGAGAGTACTTACCCATTCTCCTCTAAAGCCATCAAATATTTACAGCAAACTACAGTGTAAAACAAGAACCGATTTCAACAGCAACACTTCTGTGTTTCCACGTCATTATTCCTCGATTGCTGATGAACACGTGGCTCATGACATAAGCTACACTTTTAAGAATTCCAAATAATAGAATTGTTTTCCCACACCTTTCTTTCGGTTTAATTTCTGCCATTTATTTGTTAAGAAAAAGGAGATAGGATGGTTAGGGTTTATTATACCGTCGACGATGAGGTCGTTACGGACGGAGCGCAAGCTCGTATTGGTAAAGGTTGGAGAAGGAATTGTTCCACGCCTTCTCAAAGGAACCATCCCGGCATTTGCCTTATACGGTTCTGGGAAATCACAGAAAACCTTAGTCTGTATGACTGGACCAGTATTTTGACTGTTATCCTCCAGAATACAAGTTCGGTGTCTTACAATTGCGCTACTTCAAAAAAATATTAAACATTTTTATTATCCAACACTGTTATATAAAAAACATAACTACCGTAAAATTTATAAACTAGCACTAATTTAACACATTAAATAAACGTATGAAGTTGAAGCAGAATAGTTGCATTTCATATATAATCCAATTTTTTTTTTAAAAAGATAGATGCAATATACATTCAATAACAAAAATATAAAATGAGCAAAATAACAGTCAAAACATTTGTTAAATTTAGGCATTCATACAAAACAGGAATGTGGCTCTGGACATGAAGTATAACACTATAGCCGGCCGAAGTGGCCGTGCGGTTAAAGGCGCTGCAGTCTGGAACCGCAAGACCGCTACGGTCGCAGGTTCGAATCCTGCCTCGGGCATGGATATTTGTGATGTCCTTAGGTTAGTTAGGTTTAACTAGTTCTAAGTTCTAGGGGACTAATGACCTCAGCAGTTGAGTCCCATAGTGCTCAGAGCCATTTGAACCATATAACACTATATAATTACCAGTATTGTACTTTGTCTTTTGAAGAGTGGAAAGACGGTACAGCTTTTTTATTTCTTTCGATCCCAGAAAAGTTGGCACTGAACTTTCGTAATCACTGTCAACAAATTATAGAGAAAAATGAAAGCTTGCTGTTTAGTTTAGTACTGTCATATAGTTGTTACAAATATTAAGTCGAAAAGTCTAAAATCATTATTTTCTTTGGTAATTACTTGCAGTTACATATTCCCACAATAATTAATCAATATGGCTGGCACAGATGCACACTTCGCACACCAAACTAGATTTATTGAATACTAAATATCATTTTAATTATGTCAAACTGGACTGATTTAAAGAAACCGTCTGGGCAACACTATATACGACTAAATACAAAAAATTATAGAAAAGGCAGCAGTATGAATCATGTTGACTTGAACACTGTACAAATTCTGATATAAAGCACGAGGGACGTTCTGAAAGTAAGTTTCGACATTGTTTTTGGAAGAGATGATGGTGCAGTAGGTGACACAACAAACGCCATATGAATCCACACCCTTGGCTGGTTCATCGACGGAATGAGCGTCGGCGGAGGAGAAATGACGAATGCACACAGCGCCGAAAAGGAGATACTGGCTACTGATCAGCGTTCCCGAGGTTATTCGAGTACACACCATGATAACAGATGAAGGTGTAACGACAATGTGGTCGCCAACGGAGTGCTTGTTGTTATCCGGTTCAAGTGGGCACGTAGGAATACTGTGTCCGACATCCATGAACGCCTACAGACCTTCACCTTTTCCCAGCATTGAAAGCCGCATTCTCATGGCGAAACTTCCAAGGTGGAGCATCCTGTGCGACAATTCCTTGCATACACTGGCACCGAATGTTACTAGGGTGATTTCTACGACAAACACGGCAATGTCTCGCACCAAATTCTGTTTCAATGTCGGTGGCGACTATGTCGAAAAATTGTGCAGAGTGTATTGTTCATAGTGCCATGGTGTGTGCGTATTGGACAATAAATTTTCCGTGTGACGAAACTAACTTTCGGAACGTCCCTCGTATTTACAGGATAATGATCTGTTCCAGTTCATAACGCACTTGCAGCATACCACAAAATCTCCGAGAAACGTAATTTTCACATTGATACCGACAATTGCCCCCCCACCCCCCATGAACCATGGACCTTGCCGTTGGTGGGGAGGCTTGCGTGCCTCGGCGATACAAATAGCCGTACCGTAAGTGCAACCACAACGGAGTGGTATCTGTTTAGAGGCCAGACAAACGTGTGGTTCATGAAGAGGGGCAGCAGCCTTTTCAGTAGTTGCAGGGGCAACAGTATGGTTGATTGACAGATCTGGCCTTGTAACACTAACCAAAACGGCCTTGCTGTGCTGGTACTGCGAACGGCTGAAAGCAAAGGGAAACTACAGCCGTAATTTTACCCGAAGGCATGCAGCTTTACTGTATGGTTAAATGATGATGGCGTCCTCTAGGGTAAAATATTCCGGAAGTAAAATAGTCCCCCACTCGAATCTCCGGGCGGGGACTACTCAGGAGGAAGTCGCCATCAGGAGAAAGAAAACTGGAGTTCTACGGATCGGGCAGGTAGGTTAGAAAATGTAAAAAAGGGAAATGGATAGGTTAAAGCTAGATATTGTGGGAATTAGTGAAGTTCTGTGGCAGGAGCAATAAGACTTCTGGTCAGGTGAATACAGGGTTAGAAATACAAAATCAAATAGGGGTAATGCAAGAGCAGGTTTAATAATGAATAGGAAAATAGGAATGCGGGTAAGCTACTATAAACAGCATAGTGAACGCATTATTGTGGCCAAGATAGATACGAAGCCCACGCCTATCACAGTGGTACAAGTATATATGCCAAATAACTCCGCAGATGACGAAGAGATTGATGAAATGTATGATGAAGTAAAAGAAATTATTCATATAGGGAAGGGAGACGAAAATTTAATAGGCCGGCCGGTGGGGTCGAGCGGTTCTAGGCGCTTCACTCTGGAACCACGCGACCGCTACGGTCGCAGGTTCGAATCCTGCCTCGAGTATGGATGTGTGTGATGTCCTTAGGTTAGTTAGGTTTAAGTAGTTCTGAGTTCTAGGAGACTGATGACCTCAGATGTTAAGTCTATAGTGCTAAGAGCCATTTGAACAATTTGAATTTGAAAATTTCATAGTTATGGGTGACTGGAATACGATAGTAGCAAAAGGAAGAGAAAGAAACATAGTAGGTGAATATGGGATAAGGGTAACAAATGAAAGAGGAAGCCGCCTGGTAAAATTTTGCACAGAGCTTAACGTAATCATAACTAACACTTGGTTCAAGAAACACGAAAGAAGGTTGTATACATGAAAGAGGCCTGGAGATATTGGAAGGCTTCAGATCGATTATATAATGGTAAGACAGAGATTTAGGAACCAGGATTTAAATTGTAAGACATTTCCAAGGGCAGATGTGGACTATGACCACAATCTATTGGTTATGAACTGTAGATTAAAACTGAAGAAACTGCAAAAAGGTGGGAACTTAAGGAGATGGGACCTGGATAAAGTGACAGAACCAGAGGTTGTAGAGAGTTTTAGGGAGAGCATTAGGAAACGATTGACAAGAATGGGGGAAAGAAATACAGTAGAAGAAGAATGGGTAGCTTTGAGAGATGAAAAAGTGAAGGGAGCAGAGGATCAAGTAGGTAAAAAGACAAAGGCTAGTAGAAATTCATGGGTAACAGATGTTGATTTTAATTGATGAATGGAGAAAATATAAAAATGCAGTAAATGAAGCAGGCAAAAAGGAATACAAACGTCTCAAAAATTAGATCGACAGGAAGTGCAAAATGGCAAGGCAGGGATGGTTAGAGCACCAATGTAAGGATGTAGAGGCGTATATCAATAGGGGTAAGATAGATACTGCATACAGGAAAATTAAAGAGACCTTTGGAGAAAAGAGAAACACCTGTATGAATATCAAAAGCTCAGATGGAAACCCAGTTCTAAGCAAAGAAGGGAAAGCAGAAAGGTGGAAGGTGTGTATAGAGGGTCTGTACAAGGGCGATGCACTTGAGGACAATATTATGGAAAGGGAAGAGGGTGTAGATGAAGATGAAATGAGATTAGATTAGATTAGATTAGATTAGATTAGATATGATACTGCGTGAAGAGTTTGACAGAGCACTGAAAGACCTGAGTCGAAACAAGGCCCAGGGAGTAGACAACATTCCATTAGAACTACTGATGGCCTTGGGAGAGCCAGGCCTGACAAAACTCTACCACCTGGTGAGGAAGAGGTATGAGACAGGCGAAAGTAGGTTTTGACAGATGTGAAAATTACCGAACATCAGATTAATAAGTTACGGCTACAAAATACTAACACAAATTCTATACAGACGAATGGAATATCTGGTAGAAGCTGGCCTCGGGGAAGATCAGTTTGGATATCGTAGAAATGTTGGAAAACGTGAGGCAATACTGACCCTACGACTTACCTTAGAAGATAGATTAAGGAAAGGCAAATCTACGTTTCTAGCACTTGTAGACTTAGAGCAAGCATTTGAAAATGTTGAAAGGAATACTCTCTTTCGAATTTTACAATTTGAACAGAAACCGGATGGCAGTTATAGGAGTCGGGGGGCATGAAAGGGAAGCAGTGGTTGGGAAGGGAGTGAGACGGGGTTGTTGCCTATGCCCGATGTTATGCAATATAGACGATAATGGAATGTAGACGAATTAAGTCGGGTGATGCTGAGGGAATTAGATTAGGAAATGACACGCTTAAAGTAGTAAATGAGGTTTGCTATTTGGGGACCAAAATAACTGATGATGGTCGAAGTAGAGAGGATAGAAAATGTTGATTGGCAATGGCAAGGAAAGCGTTTCTGAAGAAGAGAAATTTGTTAACATCGAGTATGGATTTAAGCGTTAGGAAGTCGTTTCTGAAAGTATTTGTATGGAGTGTAACCATGTATGGAAGTGAAACGTGTCGGTAAATAGTTTATAAAAGAATAGAATAGAAGCTTTCGAAATGTAGTGCTATAGAAGAATGCTGAAGATTAGCTGGGTAGATCAGATAACTAATGAGGAGATAGTGAATAGAAATTTGTGGCACAACTTGACTAGAAGATGGAAACGGTTGGTAGGACATGTTCTAAGGTATCAAGGGATCACCAATTTAGTATTGGACGGCAGCGTGGAGCGTAAAAGTCGTAGAGGGAGACCAAGAGATGAATACACTAAACAGATTCAGAAGGATAGGTTGCAGTAGGTACTGGGAGATGAAGAAGGTTGCACAGGGTAGAGTAGCATGGAGAGCTGCATCAAACCACAACAACAACCAACAATTGCATCCTGTAATGTAATGGAGAATGAATGTACGTGCCACAGGCCCCATTCAAAGTAATTGTACTATAAACAGAAAGAAAAAGAAATAAAAGATCATTCTCAAACTTGTCAAACTCTGTATATAACCTCTGCAGTGATTATTCAGTAAACTCGTGATTGGCTTCTGTCTCTTTGAGTCTGTAAAGGGCTTTCGCCTGCTCTTCGATAGTCTCTGCACGCTGTGTTTCCCTCTCCTTATGGTACCTTACGGGAATTCAGATTATTACCAACAAAACAGAGCCCCTCTTCCCCAATTTTGCTGACACTCTGCTCAGCATGGCCTTCCGCTCGCTCCAAATCCTGTTTCAATATCGCGAGTTTTCGGTCAAGTCTTCATTTTTTAATGTGCTTCTTCTTCTGTGGGCTCAGCTTGTGCTAGTTGTGCTTCTAGTATTGTCAGAAGGACATCTTGAATGTTTGTACGAATCTCCAAAGCCTTGTGCATCCTATCAGATACGTCAACACGTTGAAAGGCTTCTGATGGTGCCGCCGTTCAAAAATGGCTCTGAGCACTATGGGACTTAACATCTGTGGTCATCAGTCCCCTAGAACTTAGAACTACTTAAACCTAACTAACCTAAGGACATCACACACATCCATGCCCGAGGCAGGATTCGAACCTGCGACCGTAGCAGTCGCGCGGTTCCGGACTGAGCGCCTTAACCGCGAGGTCACTTTGGCTGGCGCATGCCACTACACCTAGTTCGGACTAGAAGAAGACGGTCTCTGCATAACCCACTACAAGTCGACGACTCTTTCACGTACTCAACAGTGTAATGCGTAAGCACCATCTGTCTGTCCACGTATTCAAGTATGGGACACATAGTCACTTTTAATTTTGGTACATCTGCAGAGACAAGTGAAAATTAATCGTGCGTGATAGCAGGTGTAATTATTTTAACGAAAAACCTGGTAGGCAGGGAGAGATTAGAGTCGTAAAATCGCGCTTTATTTGTGTCACATCTTTGAAGAAAATTGTCCCCTCTTCATCTAGTACAGCTACCGATCAATAGTGATCAACGTACACTGAGGTGAAAAAGAGCCATGGGATAACGATACTCAAATATACAGATGATGGAAGTAGCGCCTACACGAGGCGTAAAAGAGTGTGAAAAGGTTTCCGACGTCGTTATAGCCTCTCGGCGGGAATCAATAGACTTTTAACGAAAAGTGGTAGTTGGAGCCAGACGCATGGGACATTCCATTTCGGAAATCGCTAGGAAATTCAATAATGTTGCGAGATCACAGTGTCAAGAGCGTGCCGAGAATACTAAATTTCAAGCATTATCTCTCACTACGGACAACAGATTGGCCGACGGCCTTCATAAAGACCGAGAGCAGCGGCCATTGTGTGTAGCTGTCAGTACTAACAGACGAGCTACACTGCGGGAAACAACCGCAGAATTCAATGTGGGAGTTACGACGAACGTGTTAATTAGGACAGTGAGGCGAATTTTGGCGTTAATGGGCTATGACAGCAGACGACCGACATCAGCGCGTTCGCTAACTCCAGAAGACATCATCTGCAGCGGCTCTCTTGGGCTCGTGATCATATCGGTTGGACCCTAGACGACTGGAAAACCGTAGGGCCGGCCGCTGTGGCCGAGAAGTTCTAGGCGCTTCAGTCCGGAACCACGCGGCTGCTACGGTCGCAGGTTCGAATCCTGCCTCTGGCATGGATGTTCTTAGGTTAGTTAGGATCAAATGGTTTAAAAGGCTCTAAGCACTATGGGACTTAACATCTAAGGTCATCAGTCTCCTAAACTTAAAATTACTTAAACCTAACTAACCTAAGGACATCACACACATCCATGCCTGAGGTAGGATTCGAACTGCGACAGTGGTAGCAGCACGGTTCCGGACTGAAGCGTCTACAACCGCTCGGTCACAGCGGCCGGTGGTTAGGTTTACGTAGTTCTAAGCCTAGGCGACTGATGACCTCAGATGTTAAGTCCCATAGTGCTTAGACCCATTTGAACCAACCAAAAGAGTTCCGATTTCAGTTGGTAAGAATTGAGAGGAAAGGAATATGTGGAAAACACTGATAATGAGAAGGGACAGGATGATAGGACATCTGCTAAGACATGAGGGAATGACTTCCATTGTACTAGAGGGAGCTGTAGAGGGCAAAAACTGTAGAGGAAGACAGAGATTGGAATACGTCAAGCAAATAATTGAGGATGTAGATTGCAAGTGCTACTCTGGGATGAAGAGGTTAGCACAGGAAAGGAATTCGTGGCGGGCTGCATCAAACCAGTCCGTAGACTGATGGGAAAAAAAAAAAAAATTGATGGTAGGGTTCGAGTGTGACGCAAGCCCCACTAAGCAAAGGACCCACGTTGTCAACAAGGAAATGTGCAACTTGGTTGTGGCTCCATGATGGTTTGGGCTGTGTTTACACGGAATGGACTGGGTCATGGTTATGTTCGGCTGGTTGGAAACCATTTGTCGCCGCTCATGCGTTTCATGTTCCCAAACAACGGTGGAATTTTTATGGGTGACAATGCGGTATGTCACTGGGCCACAATGGTGCGCGATTGGTTTGATGAACATTTTCGACAGTTCAAACGAATGATTTGGCTGCCCAGCTCGCCTGACATGAATCCCATCGAACAGTTAGGGGAAATAAGCGAAATGTCAGTTTATGCACAAAATCCTGCACCGGCAACACCTTCGCAATTACGGACGACTATAGAGCCAGCATGGCTGAATATTTCTCCATGCGTCTTCCAACGACTTTTTGAGTCCATGGCACGTCGAATTGCTGCACTACAGCGTGCAACAGGAGGTTAGACACGATATTAGGAGGTATTTCATGTCTTTTGTCACCTCAGTGCATATAATAAAATATCTCAAAGGGTATCACTAAACTTCAGACCACCACACACTGTGATATAATAGCAGTAGGTCACAGCAACACAGTTCAGTGTAAAGTATATTAAGAAGACACTGGTCAAGACACAATAGTACACAAGAATAGAGAAATAAAAGATACAGTTTCATAGGTTTTCACATCAGTACATACGTGGCAGTATCGTTATGCATCAAATGGACACATCACGCTAAACAGTAAAATGCGTAACAAATGATAAGAGTAGTCTCATTAATGAAAGGAAGAAAAAGGAATGCTCCGCCGGTCTGACCTTAGATGGGCCAGTTGGGACCGACCGACCTTCATGTCATTCTCAGCCAATGATGTCAACTCGATGGAGTATGGAGGGATGTGGGGTGAGCACGCTGCTCTCCTAGTCATTGTCGGTTTAGCAGATTCCGAGCCGCTACTTCCCATTCAGGTAGTTCCTCAACGGGCAACACGAGGCTTACTGGACGCCGTTCCAGTCCTCAAACCAAGGACCTGGGACAGGTACCCTACATGGCAGCCATCTACGCTGACCAACCAGATACGGAAGCGGACTTCTCAGTAACGAAGCGCTAAAATCTTCCAAGAAGCGAATGAGTTGAGATACTTTAAATGACTCCAACTTCTGCAGTTAATTGCATTGTTAGTGAATACGTTGACGCAGTGGTGGTTATGGTAGTTATTCGAATCACGTAAGAATGAGTAATACCCAAAGAGACTGGAGATGATAATACATGAGTCGTATTGCGCAGTTCATAGTTCCTGAGTTTTTAACTGTTCTAGCTTCGAATGAGCGACAGGAATCTCAAATTGCAAATGTTGTGTATAACTTCGGTCAAAACGGTAAGAAGAGATGCGATAAATATTGCTGTGGCAACTGTTGTCACAGGAAAGCCAGACAGAAGCAGAAATTATTTGCAAACAAGTTAACACAGTGAACAGCAAATTTATTTAACTTGTATTTCTCCAAGCGAGCGGAGACTCATTACAAATGATGCAGCAAGAAATAGAGTCAAGTTCTCAACGTCAATAAGGATGAGACCGTCTGAACTGAAGCACGAACGATGGATTTGGATCAGTGGCTAGGCAGCATCTGCATGGCGTCACATAGCGAAGAGGCCCCGTGTGTTAAGTGGCTGCCACTGGCTGTCGGATATTTCGGCGGCAGAGAGCACTCGTGGTACAGAGCCACTGGAGGCGTGGCTTAGCGGGCGTGCTCCATTGGGTTCACCAGATCCCACAAGATTGCGGTCAGCATCTGACAGAAACTTGCAGTTCTGTTGTCAGCTTAAACACGCCTGTGGGGTGATATTGATAGTGATACCACAACAAGGTTTTCTGAATTTAGCGGTGACTACGATGCAGCACTGTCCTTGTGAAGTCAGTGGTGTTGTTCTCCATGTAGGGAAAAGGGATGCTCTAGTTCTTTTTAGACTCATAGGTTATATCACGTTCTGTGGTCCACCGTCACCACACCAATGATCTCAGCTGGCCACCACATTGCTCGTCTCCACTTTCAATCCTGATCGAATAGAACGCCAGCATTACGAATATCGCGAACTCAGTAGCAGGTTTATCACAGCAGTCTTCAGTCAGCTGAACTCTGCCCATTGCATGGTTGTCTCTTAACATTTACAATCACTATGCCAACAATGAATATCTCTTACTACTCGCTTATACTCGTTACAGGTTGCTTACATATAACACAGATTGTTATTGTTTCACTTTTGTTGTTGTTCTCCTCTGCTCAGTCTGAAGATGGCTCTGATGTAGCTCTCCATGCTAGTCTGTCGTGTGCGTCTCTCTCTGTTTCTGGTAACTACTGCTTGTTGCATTCGGGCCTAGATTTCCCTCTAAAATTTTTACACTGGTCCCCATTCCTCCCCCTGCACTAACAGATTGAAGAACCCATGATGCCTCAAGATGTTCCCTATTAACCCATCTGTTCTTTTAGTCAAGTTCTTTCATAAATTTCTTGTTTCATCAATTCGATTCAGTAACCCTTCACTAGTTACTTGTTCTGCCCACAAAATCTTCAGTATTCTTCTGTAACACTACATTTCAAAACCTTCTATTGCTTCTTGTCTGTGTTGTTTTCGTTCAAGTTTCACAGCTGTATAAGGCTAGCTCAACATAGACACCGCCAGAAAAGTCGTCCTAAGAGTTAAATTTATGATAGATGTTAACATACAGTAATGTATTGCTTGCATTTTTCACCTAAGAGTTAAATTTATGACAGATGTTAACATATGGTGAAGTGTTACTTGCAATCGCCAAACTGCATTTTATATCCTTTTCACTTCAATCATCGTACATTGTTTTGTAGTCTAAACAGAAAAACTCGTCTAATAATTTAAGCGTCTCATTTCCTAATTGCTTCAGCGGCACCTGAATTAGACTAAAACAATCTATTTTAGAGATGTTATTCATTTCATTCAACTGGTTTTCGAAAACTTGCCATCAACGACAATTTTAGAGCGTCGTCGGCATACCATAAGGTTTTCATTTCTTCTCCCAAACCTGTAATTTACTCCTCCGTGGTTTATTTACTGCTTACTCTATGTAAAGCTGAATAAATAACTTGTATGGGTTGAAAAACTGTATCACTCTTTTCGCAATTACCACCGCTCTTCCATATCTTGAGATCATTATAACTGCAGTCTAGTTTTCGTTACATAATGAAAGACAAAGTCCATATATACAATTTTCAGTGTAAACGCACTTTATAATTGTGAGATGTTTCGAACTCCAGATGTAGATTCGAAAAGATCCATAAGTTTCTATCATGTGACATTTGTTTCCAAAGTCTATTCTATGCACTGACGGAACAAGTCATTAGATATTTTCAAACATCTTCTGTGTGAATTTCAACGAGTCGTCAGAAAACTTAGATAAATTGATGTATTACGAGTCATGTAGTTACAACGCGATGTATAAATTAAAGTTTACCCTGCAAAAATCCCAGGATTAGAGAAGTTTTACAGAAGCTCTATACTTAGTGCGGGCCTTCAGAGCGAGATACTTTTAATAATTTCCACCATGAAAGTTTGTCTCGAAATTTGGCAGAAAATTCAAAAGATTCTGTTCGTACGTAAAGTACACCAACGGCAAGATACAAATCAGTACCTCCATTGTGCAATACCGATGGTAATGACACCGATGACGTGTCACTGAAGTGCAGTGACTAAACACAGCTTTCCGAAATTCCTTCACCAAAAATACATTTTCCAGAAATAGAATCATGAACTGCTATCACCATGAGTAACTAAGAACTAGATATTCTCGGTGTAGCGAAGCAACCCAAATGAATTAACAAAGACACGTCTTCCGGTCCCCACTGTGGGATAATTAGACTCCTTTCGAACTGCTGCCAACATGAGTAAATTAGAACTACATATGAACTGCTGCCAACATGAGTGACTTAGAACTTAGTGAAGCAACACAAATGACTTAACGAAGGCAGGTCTTGCGGTCCAGACTGTGTAACAATTAGATTGTATGGAGATATAATAGCTCCATACTTACCAATCATATACAAGTCCTCGAACTACCTAAAGGCAGTAAAGTTTCACAGGTCACACAAACACTCGTGAAATGAAATATGAGTAAGCCGCTGAACAGATCCATAACACTGAGATCAATTTGCAGTAAGATTTTGGAATGTATTGTGTGTTCGATCGTTAAGAATTACCTCGAAGAAAACGATCTGTTAACACAGCCAGCAGAGATACAGAAAGTATCGTTCTTGTGCAACACACTAGCTCTTTATTCCCATGAAGTAATGAGTACTATACGACAGAGGATCTGAGTTTTATTCCATATATTAAAGAGTTCCAGATGGATATGACCCCATTACTCACAAGCGGCTTCTAATCAGATTGCATTGGCGTATGGTCTCAGTTTTGCGACTGGATTCGGGATGTGCTGTCAGAAAGGTAGTAGTTCGTAGTTATTGATGGAATATCTTCGAGTAATACAGAAGTGATATCTGGCGTTCCCAAAGGAAGTGCTACAGGTCATTGCAGGACCAGAAGACCAACACGTTATTACGAACTTGCTCAATGTCTGAAGCTCTTTCTCTTGCGCAAATCATCCAGTCTTTCTGAAATTGTAATGGTTTGTTTGTCCGTACTTACATCACATCTACACATTTCCTTTCCATTCGGATAATTCCTGCCTAGTGCGTCTTTTATTTCTTTTTGTGTGTTAGTGTGCTATACATTGATCACGCTTCATGACTAAAAGTTGTGGATTATAACGACGAACATATACCCATCGAAAAACAGTCTCAATTCTCACTAAGAAAAGGAATCGAAATTTCTGTAGATGTCATCCACAACTAGTTACACAAACTTTTACGAATTGATCCAATGCTCCATAATATAAATTTAGCGCAGTCGTAAGAAAAATAATTTGAGTTTCGGGCTACACCACCTGTCATCACAAGATCTGACTACAGACTCCCAGAGACGAACGCACGAGGTCACCTCCAGGCACCAAAGTGAGCCAAAGGCCTCTACTCTGATTGACCTGATAATAGATTCCGTATTTCTGGATTTCCGTAAGGCTTTTGACACTGTACGACACAAACGGCTTGTAGTGAAATTGCATGCTTATGGAATATCGTCTGAGTTATGTGACTGGATTTGTGATTTCCTGCCGGCCCGTGTGGCCGAGCGGTTCTAGGCGCTTCAGTCTGGAACCGCGTGACCGCTACGGTTGCAGGTTCGAATACTGCCTCGGGCATGGATGTGTGTGATGTCCTTAGGTTTAAGTAGTTCTAAGTTCTAGGGGACTGATGACGTCAGATGTTAAGTCCCATAGTTCTCAGAGCCATTTGAACCATTTTTTGTGATTTCCTGTCGGAGAGGTCACAGTTCATAGTAATTGATGGAAAGTCATCGAATAAAACAGAAGAGATTTCTGGCGTTCCCCAAGGTAGTGTTAAAGGCCCTTTGCTGTTCCTTATGTATATAAACGATTTGGGAGACAAACTGAGCAGCCGTCTTAGGTTGTTTGCAGATTACGCTGTCGTTTATCGAATAATAAAGTCATCAGAAGATCAAAACAAACTGCAAAACGATTTAAAAGAAATATCGGAATGGTGCGAAAAGTGGCAACTGACCCTAAATAACGAAAAGTGTGAGGTCATCCACATGAATGCTAAAAGGAATTCGTGAAACTTCGATTACACGATAAATCAGTCTAATCTAAAAGCCGTAAATTCAACTAAATACCTAGGTATTACAATTACGAACAACTTAAATTGGAAGGAACACATAGAAAATGTTGTGGGGAAGGCTAACCAAAGACAGAGGTTCATTGGCAGGCCACTTGGAAAATGTAACAGATCTACTAAGGAGACTGCCTACACTACGCTTGTCCGACCTCTTTTAGAATACTGCTGCGCGGTGTGGGATCCTTACCAGATAGGACTGACGGAGTACATCGAAAAAGTTCAAAGAAGGGCAGCACGTTTTGTATTATCCCGAAATATGGGAGAGAGCGTCAGAGAAATGATACAGGTTTTGGGCTGGTCATCATTAAAAGAAAGGCGTTTTTCGTTGGGACAGAATCTTCTCACGAAATTCCAATCACCAGATTTCTCCTTCGAATGGGAAAATATTTTGTTGACACCTACCTACATAGGGAGAAACGATCACCACAATAAAATAATGGAAATCAGAGCTCGTACGGAAAGATATAAGTGTTCGCTCTTTCCGCGTGGTATAGAGACTGAAATAACAGATAATTGTGAAGGTGGTTGAATGAACCCTCTGCCAGGCACTTGATGTAAATGTAGATTTCGCGTCTTGCGTAGAGCTATTGTTCAGCTCTGAAGCAACTTGGTAATCTGTGGTGCTTCAGTGCGTTAGACCGCGCTTCCCCTTAACACTGCGGTACGGACACCCGCTGTGTCGGTCCGCGAGCCCTGTCACCCTTATCAGATCCCGGATAATCCTGCTGGTAGACGGAGGCCCGAGGCCTGGAGGGGAAGTCCCCGCGTGACGCAGCCAGCGCGCGTGCCCGCGGCTGATCGCCGGCTAATGGCGGCCGCTGTCGGACAGGGCCGGCTGCCTGGCTGGCTAGGGCCCGTGGCCCTGTGACCCAGCGACCCTTGACCTTCCTGTGCCGGCTAATGCCCTCCTGCCCACATGCGACTCGCTGTCGGTCGCCTCCAAGGATCGCGACGCACAATACGACAGGCTGCGAGCCTCTCCTTTCTTCTCACACTCGTATATACGGCAGCGTAGATTTAGGCTGTTTTATATCGAGTGTTTCAAAAAGCATCTGGTAAGCAAGATGTATGAGACAGGCGAAATACCCTCAGACTTCAAGAAGAATATAATAATTCCAATCCCAAAGAAGCAGGTGTTAACGATTTGAAAATTACCGAACTATCAGTTTAATAAGTCACAGCTGCTAAATACTAAAAAAATTAATTACGGACGAATGGAAAAACTGGGAGCAGCCGACCTCGGGGAAGATCAGTTTGGATTCCGTAGAAATATTGGAACACGTGAGACAATAATGACCCTACGACTTATCTTAGAAAATAGATTAAGGAAAGGCAGACCTACGTTTCTAGCTTTTGTGGACTTAGAACAAGCTTTTGACAATGTTGACTGGAATAATCTCTTTCAAATTCTGAAGGTGGCAGGGGTAAAACACAGGGATCGAAACGGTATTTACAGTTTGTACAGAAACCAGATGGCAGTTATAAGAGTCGAGGGACATGAAAGGGAAGCAGCCGTTGGAAATGGAGTGAGACAGGGTTGTAGCCTCTCCCCGATGTTATTCAATCTGTATATTGAGGAAACAGTAAAGGAAACAAAAGAAAAATTTGGAGCAGGAATTAAAATCCATGGAGAAGAAATAAAAACTTTGAGGTGCACCGATGACATTGTAATTCTGTCAGAGACAGCAAAGCACCTGGAAGAGCAGCTGAACGGAATAGACAGGGTCTTGAAAGGAGGATATAAGATGAACATCAACAAAAGCCAAACGAGAATAATGGAATGTCCAATTAAATCGGGTGATGCTGCGGGGATTATATTAGGAAATGTGACGCTTAAAGTAGTAAATGAGTTTTGCTATTTGGGGAGCAAAATAACTGATGATGGTCGAATTAGAGAGGATATAAAATGTAGACTGGCAATGGCAAGGAAAGCGTTTCTGAAGAAGAGAAATTTGTTATCATCGAGTACAGATTCAAGTGTCAGGAAGTCGTTTCTGAAAGTATTTGTATGGAGTGTAGCCATGTATGGAAGTGAAACATAGACGATAAATAATTTAAGCAAGTAGAGAATAGAAGCTTTCGAAATGTGGTGCTACAGAAGGATGTTGAAGATTAGATGGGTAGATCACATAACTAATGAGGAGATATTGAATAGAATGGGGGAGAAGGGGAGTTTGTGGCACAACTTGATTAGAAGGAGGGATCGGTTTGTAGGACATGTTTTGAGGCATCAAGGGATCACCAATTTAGTATTGGAGGGCAGCGTGGAGGGTAAAAATCGTAGAGGGAGACCAAGAGATGAATATACTAAACAGATTCAAAAGGATGTAGGTTGCAGTAGGTACTGGGAGATGAAGAAGCTTGCACAGGATAGAGTAGCATGTAGAGCTACATCAAACCAGTCTCTGGACTGAAGGCCACAACAACAACAACTCTCATTTTTAAGGTTCCACAACTCGGTGTACTAAAATGAAATACCTGCAGGACTTTTTTGTCTGTCTGTCTGTTAGACTGATGAAAACCCTTTTCCTTATGAAAGTGTAGACGTATCAAGTTGAAATTAATGCGAAATTCTAAGAATATACGATCCCTTGGCTGTGTGAAAAATTGAAGTTTCTATCTCAGTGCAATCAAAAGATACGCCCATTAATGTCACACAACTTATTATTCGCAAACTCAGTCATCAAAACCTATAGCGCACTTGCAGTTTAACCTGTAATTATGAAATTTGCCAAGAAGCAAGGCTTCACAATACAACTAAAGTGAAAAATCCGAAAAATTTTAGTCTGCGGTTTAGTCGTTAGTTATCGACCGTCTGCCTGTACATCCGTCTGCTAACACCCCTTTCTCTCAGGAAGGGGTGGATGTATCAAGTTTTAATCCATGTCACATACTATGGACCAAGTTCCTTTAGCAGTGCAGTAATAAATGTAAGTTTCTTAGTCAATGCAATCAAAATATACGGATATATATGTCACATTTTTTTAAGCAAACCCACTCATCAAAACCTATAGGGTGCTGCCTTTTGGCCTATAAAGATGAAATTTGACAAGAATCTAGATTTCACAGTGCAGGTAAAGGAAAAGAAACCGATAGTTATTAGTTTCTATTTATACCACACGAAATCTTTTTGTCATTTGTTATCAGACTCTCTGGTTGTCCGTCTGCCTGTTCAGACACTTTCTCTCAGGAACAGATGCATCAAGTTGAAATTTATGCCATATACTATGGTCCAAGCTGTCTTGGCAGTGTAATAAATGTAAGTGTTTAAGTCAGTGCCCCCCCCGCCCCCCCATGAACCAGGGACCTTGCCGTTGGTGGGGAGGCTTGCATACCTCAGCAATACAGATAGCCGTACCGTAGGTGCAACCACAACGGAGGGGTATCTGTTGAGAGGCCAGACAAACGTGCGGTTCCTGAAGAAGGGCAGCAGCCTTTACAGTAATTGCAGTGGCAACAGTCTGGATGATCGACTGATCTGGCCTTGTAACACTAACCAAAACGGCCTTGCTGTTCTGGTACTGCGAACGGCTGAAAGCAAGGGGAAACTACAGCCGTACTTTTCCCCGAGGGCATGCAGCTTTACTGTATGGTTAAATGATGATGGCGTCCTCTTGGGTAAAATATGCCGGAGGTAAAATAGTACCTCATTCGGATCTCTGGGCGGGGAATATTCAAGAGAACGTCGTTATCAGGATAAAGAAAACTGACGTTCTACGGATCGGAGCGTGGAATGTCAGATCCCTTAATCGGGCAGATAGGTTAGAAAATTTAAAAAAGGAAATGGATAGGTTAAAGTTAGATATAGTGGGAATTAGTGAAGTTCGGTGGCAGGAGCAACAAATCTTTTGGTCAGGTGAATTCAGGGTTATAAATACAAAATGAAATAGGGGTAATGCAGGAGTAGGTTTAATAATGAATAAGAAACATAGGAGTACGGGTAAACTACTACAAACAGCATGGTGAACACATTATTGTGCCAAGATAGACACGAAGCCCATGCCTACTACAGTAGTACAAGTTTATATGCCAACTAGCACTACAGATGACGAAGAAATTGATGATGTAAAATAAATTATTCAGGTAGTGAAGGGAGACGAAAATTTAATAGTCATGGGTGACTGGAATTCGAGAGTAGGAAAAGGGAGAGAAGGAAACATAGTAGGTGAATAACGATTGGGGTTAAGAAATGAAAGAGGAAGCCGCCTGGTAGAATTTTGCGCAGAGCATAACTTAAGCATAGCTAACACTTGGTTCAAGAATCATGAAAGAAGGTTGTATACATGGAAGAAGCCTGGAGATACTAGAAGGTATCAGATAGATTATATAATGGTGAGACAGAGATTCAAGAACCAGGTTTTAAATTGTAAGACATTTCCAGGGGCAGATGTGGACTGTGAACACAATCTATTGGTTATGAACTGTAGATTAAAACTGAAGAAACTGCAAAAAGGTGGGAATTTAAGGAGATGGGACCTGGATAATCTGAGAGATCCAGAGGCTGTAGAGAGCTTCAGGAAGAGCATTAGGTAACGATTGACAAGAATGGGGGAACGAAAAACAGTAGAAGAGGAATGGGTAGCTTTGAGAGACGAAATAGCGAAGGTAGCAGAGGATCAAGTAGGTAAAAGACGAGGGCTAATAGAACTCCTTGGGTAACAGAAGAGATACTGAATGTAATTGATGAAAGGAGAAAATATAAAAATGCAGTAAATGAAGCAGGCAAAAAGGAATACAAACGTCTCAAAAATGAGATCGACCGGAAGTGCACAATGGTTAAGAATGGATTGCTAGAGGACAAATGTAAGGATGTAGAGGCTCATATCACTAGGGGTAAGACAGATACTACCTACAGGAAAATTAAAGAGGCCTCTGGAGAAAAGAGAACCACTTGCATGAATATCAAGAGCTCAGATGGAAACCCAGTTCTAAGCAAAGAAGGGAAAGCAGAAAGGTGGAAGGAGTATATAGAGGGTCTATACAAGGGCGATGTTCTTGAGGACAACATTGTAGAAATGGAAGAGAATGTAGATGAAGATGAAATAGGAGATATGATACTGCGTGAAGAGTTTGACAGATCACTGAAAGACCTAAGTCGAAACGAGGCCCCGGGAATAGACAACATTTCATTAGAACTACTGACAGCCTTGGGAGAGCCAGTCCTGACAAAACTCTACCTTCTGGTGAGCAGCCGCGCGGGATTAGCCGAGCGGACTAAGGCGCTGCAGTCATGGACTGTGCGGCTGGTCCCGGCGGAGGTTCGAGTCCTCCCTCGGGCATGGGTGTGTGTGTTTGTCCTTAGGATAATTTAGGTTAAGTAGTGTGTAAGCTTAGGGACTGATGACCTTAGCAGTTGAGTCCCATAAGATTTCACACACATTTGGTGAGCAAGTTGTATGAGACAAGCGAAATTCCCTCAGACTTCAAGAAGAATATAATAATTCCAATCCTAAAGGAAGAAGGTGTTGACAGATGTGAAAATTACCGAACTATCAATTTAATAAGTCACAGCTGCAAAATAGTAACGCGAATTATTTGCAGACGAATGGGCAAACTGGTAGAGGCCGATCTCAGGGAAGATCTGTTTGGATTTAGTAGAAATGTTTATAACACGTGAGGCAATACTGACCCTACGACTTATCTTAGAAGAAAGATTAAGGAAAGGCAAATCTACGTTTCTAACATTTGTAGAGTCGAGGGACATGAAAGGGAAGCAATGGTTGGGAAAGGAGTGAGAGAGGGTTGTAGCCTCTCCCCAATGCTATTCAATCTGTACACTGAGCAAGCAGTAAAGGAAACAAAAGAAAAGTTCGGAGTAGGTATTAAAATCCATGAAGAGGAAATAAAATTTTGAGGTTCGCCGATGACATTGTAATTCTGTCAAAGACAACAAAGGAATTGAAAGAGTAGTTAAACGGAATGGACAGTGTCATGAAAGGAGGGTATAAGATGAAAATCAACAAAAGCAAAACGAGAATAATGTAATGTAGTCGAATTAAGTCGGGTGATGCTGAGGGAATTAGATTAGGAAATGAGACACTTACAGTAGTAAAGGAATTGTGCTATTTGGGGAGCAAAATAACTGATGATGGTCGAAGTAGAGAGGATATGAAATGTAGACTGGCAATGACCAGGAAAGCGTTTCTGAAGAATAGAAATTTGTTAACATCGAGTATCGATTTAAGTGTCAGGAAGTCGTTTCTGAAAGTATTTGTATGGAGTGCAGCCATGTATGGAAGTGAAACACGGACGATAAATAGTTTGGACAAGAAGAGAATAGAAGCTTTCGAAATGTGATGCTACAGAAGGATGCTGAAGATTTCATGGGTAGAGCACATAACTAATGAGGAGATGTGGAATAGAATTCGGGAGAAGCGGAGTTTGTGGCACAACTTGACTAGAAGAAGGGATCAGTTGGTAGCACATGTTCTGAGGAATCAAGGGATCACCAACTTAGTACTCGAGGGCAGCGTGGAGGGTAAAAATCGTAGAGGGAGACCAAGAGATGAATACAGTAAGCAGATTCAGAAGGCTGTAGGCTGCAGTAGGTACTGGGAGATGAAGAAGCTTGCACAGGATAGAGTAGCATGGAGAGCTGCATCAGACCAGTCTCAGGACTGAAGACCACAAGAAAAAACATGTTAAACTGTGTGTCTGACCCTTGGGATCCATTCCACATCATTACTAACATCCAAGTGTCCTGTATGTGAAAAACGATTGAAAATAAGTGATTGTTGGTGTTGCTTAATTCTGTATGCAACAATATATATAGAAATATTGTGTGTTTCATTGAAATCAAGGTGGGTAGTTGGTATTGCATTTATGAAAACCTCCATAATGTTTGATTTGTTTTAATAGAAAGTAATCCTGCTTCAAAGATTTGCATTTAATTCTGACAGTAAAAATTGCTGGTTGTGCTAATGACAAAGGAAAGCACGTTAGTTTGAGGTTAGTTACAGGAAACTGCATTTAAAGTCATACTTAAGGACCTGTATAAAAGATCAATGACATTATCTGTTTTAAAAGTCCTACAAGACGAGCAAAATTAGTGAAAGAATAATATCAAAATTTGGCCGACTGCGTTGGCTACGCGGTTCTAGGCGCTGCAGTCCGAAACCGCGCGACTGCTACGGTCACAGGTTCGAATCCTGCCTCGGCATGGATGAGTGTGATGTCCTTAGGTTAGTTAGTTTTAAGTAGTTCTAAGTTCTAGGGGACTGATGACCTCAGATGTTAAGTCCCATAGTGCTCAGATCCATTTGAACGATTTGAATACAAAAATTTGCATCTCACAATTTATCTCAGAAAAATGTTGTAAGTAGGCTGTTTAGGTTTTCATATTGATAACGCCACGTAGCGCTCTATATGAAAATCAGTGGCTGTGCTGTGTGCAGTCTGTGGCTGGTTTGCATTGTTGTTGGCTATTGTAGTGTTGCGCAGTTGGCTGTTAACAGCTCGTAGCGTTGCGCAGTTGGAGGTGAGCCGCCAGCAGTGGTGGATATGGGGAAGTGAGATGGCGGATTTTAGAGAGCGGATGATCTGGACGTGTGTCCATCAGAAGCAGTACATTTGTAAGAATGGATGTCATGAACTGCTATATATATTATGACTTTTAAACGCTATTAAGCTAAATACATTGTTTGTTCTCTATCAAAATCTTTCATTTGCTAACTATGCCTATCAGTAGTTAGTGCCTTCAGTAGTTTGAATCTTTTATTTAGCTGGCAGTAGTGGCGCTCGCTGTATTGCAGTAGTTCGAGTAACGAAGATTTTTGTGAGGTAAGTGATTTATGAAAGGTATAGGTTAATGTTAGTCAGGGCCATTCTTTTGTGGGGATTATTAAGAGTCAGATTGCGTTGCGCTAAAAATATTGTGTGTCAATTTAGTGATGATCAGAATAAGTAAAGTGAGAAACGTCTGAGTACGTTCAGTTTTGCTCAGCTGTTTGAAAAGAAAATAATGTAAGAGGTTTATCAGCACAATAATTCATTAATTTTTGTAAGGGGTCGTTTCATATGTCGACCCTTAGCCGAGGATACCTCGCTGGAATCTTCTGATTTTTTTCTTGTAGTTTGTGTAATTAGTGTAGCTATTGTTTATTGCTAGCGCGTAATCATAGAGCGAATTTCCTTTGTAGTTGTAGTTTTTCATTGTTGTACAGTAAAACAGTTGTGGCATGCATTTAGATTTGCACCAAGTATTTCGCAGCTGCGCTTGCAACTAACTAGATATTATTTTCAGTACTATGTTAATGTGTTTTCTGATTTTGCTCTTCAAATTGTGCTTTTCTGTGTTATCGTGTGAAATATTGTGACAATAATGGCGTGTGAAAAACGTAACACTAGGCTCCAAAGTAAACTGAGAAATAATAGTGACGACGAGCGTAGCTTATCAGCACCACTGTGTAATGAATTAGCAGACATTCAAAGTAGTAATTTGGTAACTGTGCATAGGGAAATGGAGCGGGCGTCAAATAATGGTGTAGACAGCGAAACAGGTAGTGAACAGGGAAACATTATCGATCGATCGGTCGGCAACAGCTCGCCTCAGGAAACCGAAATGACAGGACACAATCTCGCAAATACTGTAGATTCAGGTTTTGGGTCCTCACCGTTTTCTCAAATAAGACACATTTTCTGCTTGTCAAAATGTGAATGTTGCCGGTGCAAATTCACTGCCGAAAAGCACTGAGGAACATGTTTCAGACACCAGTGCATTGTTATTACAATTAATACAACAAATGGGACAAATGCAGCAAATGCTTCAAAAGTTAGACACAACGGAACAAAATCTTCGAAAGTTAAACACAATGGAACAAAATCTTCAAAAGTTAGACACAATGGAACAAAATCTTCAAAGGTTAGACACTACACTTGAGCAAACACGTGAAAATTTAACTACTGAGTTACATAAAATCGAATCGAAATGTCAAAAAGTTTGTAATGACGTAAAAACACAAATTTTTGAGCATTTCCAACCAATTTTTTCGCGGCATCAAAATACATTACAGAATCACGAAGCAGCCATAAAAGAAATGCAAACTATTGTTCATGAAAATCATGATACCTTGCAAGCTAAGATTGACTCAGTTGCATCTACCGATTCGGTTACACAACTTGCAAAAACTCAGGAAAACTTAAAAGACACAGTAGATACGATTTCAACGCAAATGGACACTCTGAAACTTTGTTCAGAAAAACACACTGAGGAAATAAGTTCACTATCGGAGAAAGTAGCCGAACATTCGGATCAGTTAACTAACTTATCTACAAAGATGGATGATGATCTGAATGACGCAAGACCTGTAGCCTTCACTGACGCAGAAGAGTACGAACAAATTAGGAAATTCAAACAAAATCAGAATCAAATTAATACGCAACACAAAAGAGAAATCCGGGAAGTACAAGATCAATTGACGCAGGTAATGCAAGAATTACATATTTCAGAGGACACTCGCGCTCCAATACGGGAAGAGGGACATAGAAATACGGAACAGCCACTAAGTAATAACACAGGGCACTTCGGAAATTATGAAAGAAATTGGCAAGGTACACCGAATTTTGAGATGGAACCGCCGAAATGACGTAACAATGACCGACATGTGACTCGCCGACATGATGATTTTGACTATAAGCTGTTTATTACTACATGTAAATTCAAAACATTTAAGAATTCCGGCAACGACATTCATCCACAAGCGTGGCTTCATCAATTCTCTCATTGTTTTCCTACCACCTGGTCATTAGAGCACAGATTAGAATTTATGTGTGGCTACTTAGAGAATGAACCAGCTGTAAGAATGCCACAGTGAATGAGAATTTTACCATGCCTTCCTCTCAGCATATTGGTCTCAACCCACACAAGACCGAGTAAAACATAGCATCATAATGATGAAATATTTCAATCAATCTGAATTTTCCAGTCTTATGAAATATTTTGAAGACATATTGCACAAGAATCAGTACCTGTCAAACCATTACAGCCCCTCAGAACTCATCCGCATTTGCTTAATCAAATTGCCTGAACATTTACGACATACTATTTTGGCAGGACGTTGCAAAGACGACATTGAAGATTTTCAGGGACTGTTACAAGAATTGGAAATAGACACTGACAATCACGGAATGCGAAAACAGGAGCACAACAATTACAGGTCACATCCGTCACAATTCCGCGATGACAGAAATAATAAATGGACACGACAAGGCTATTCTTACAACGTAAATCGTGACCAAAACAGACACCACCCGTATGACAACCGTTGGCAGAGTAGTGATAATTACAGGGAAAGATCACCTCTCCACGGTAATGACTATCACAGAGACAATCAGAGAAACAGATAATATGGGAACCAAAATAATTATTATCAAGGTAGACAGAATAACTTCAGACGCAATGGTCCAGCGCGCAGTTACGATTCAGGGAGAAATTCTCCACCACGTGACCGACAAGAAAGAAACTATGGAATCTACCGGCATGACGACAGACGATATGATCGTAACGATAGACCCGAATTGCATCAGAACTGGCGGGATTCAAACAGGGCAGGGCCCTCTCGACAAGGTGAATTTGTAGAAGTTAGGTCTCGAAATCCCAATAACGACGCGCGCTAGCAAAAAGACAATAGGCAATGACTCATACCGCTGGCAGCCACAAAACGTACTTCTGAAACTGACGACACAGCTGCCGTAGTAGCTAGTAATTACGTAAAAATGAAAGACATTAGGGACATCTTACTCCAGGAACACGACGTAAAGCATAACGACATTGCATATCCTGTGATTCACATTACAGTAAATGACGTAAGATTTACGGCAGTACATGACTCTGGCAGTCCCATTTCAGTAATTAATGAAATAGCTTTTAGCAAATGCAACAAATCGAACGATTGCCCCACACTTCCTTTACGTAAGATTAAATTACAAGGTGCAATTTTTGGAAAAAGTGTAGATGTACGCCAGCAAACCATCTTAGAATTCTTTTGACAAAGCCACAGCTTCTCTATGAAGTTTCTTATTGATCCATTATTGTAGATGGAAATTATATTGGGAGTAGACTTTTTGAATGAATACAAAGCAATCTTAAACTTTCACGATGCTGAAATAAGTTTAGAGAAAGAAGGTAAGTCAATTGCTTTGAAATTTGAAGATTGTCTCTCAAACCATGACGAGGAAATTAATCGGCTTTACCTTCTGTTAGACAACAGTTCGGAATTTTCGACGGAACTTGACACTAACAATCACTCTGCAAGTACTGACAGGGATGATATCGACGGCGTATTTGATACTAATGAGTTAATTCAGAATAAAATGCAAACAATTGAGAACTGTAATGACATTGATAGGCAGGACCTTTTTGAGATTTTGCAAGCACATTCCACAGTTTTTACTCACAAAACAGGAACAATCAAGCGATTTCAATACCAATTTCGTGTTCGTGAGCATACTAAATTTTGTGTTAGACCATACGTAATTCTGGCACATTATAAGGACCGTGTTAGAACAAAAATACAATCTATGCTTGACGAGGGCATTATTGAGCCTGCAGTAGGCTCATACAACAATCCATTACATGTTGTTGAGAAGAAAAATGGATCGATCAGACTTGTCTCAGATTCGAGACAAATCAACACTATCATCATTCCTGAAACAGACAGGCCGCAAACGATGGAAGAACTTCCTCAAAATTTTAATGATGTAAAAGTGTTGTTTTCGATTGATCTCAGATCCAGCTTTTATCAGACCGAACTTCATCCAGAATGTAGAAAATACACACCTTTCCTTTGTTTCGGCGTTTGTTATCAATTTCGGAAACTTCCTTTTGGTTTGAACATTTCTTCGGCAGCGTTCATTCGCGGGCTAAATTCCATATTACCTGATTTCTTAAAACGTCACATCACCTTATATGTGGATGATATTCTAATAGCAGAAGCCTCATAGGAACAACATAATCGCATCCTCAACAGTTTGTTACGTATTTTTGCAGAATCTGGAATTACAGTTAACTTGGAAAAGTCTGAATTCGGTAGGTCAAAGGTGAGGTTTTTGGGACATATTATTTCTTCTGAAAGCATTCAGCCGGATACTGGAAAGTTAGAAGCAATCAGAGTCATTCCAGTTCCATCCACAAGAAAACAAGTCCGCAGTTTTGTAGGTCTCGTAAATTTTTACCGTCGTTTTCTGAATATGCAAATTCTAGTGACACCAAAACTTTGTTCTCTCACTGGAAAAAATACTATTTGGAACCGGGGCTAACAAACACAGTTGGAATTAAATTCTTTGAAAGAATCGCTACTTAATGCGCCAATACTAGCTCATCCAGATCTGTCACAAGATTTCTGCCTTAGCACGGATTCTTCTAAAGTCGGTGCCCATTTATTTCAAGAAGCCATAGAAAATGGCACTACTATTCAGAAAACCATTGCTTTTGCTAGCCAAGTGCTAACAAAATCTGAAAAAAAAAATTATTCCGTTACTGAATTAGAAGCGTTAGCTATCGTTTGGGCATGTAACAAATTCCGTTTCTTTCTTTCTGGTAAGCATGTAAAAGTATACAATGATCATCGTGCATTACAATTTCTTATGTCTTCAAAATTAAATCATGACAGGTTAAAACGCTGGGCATTGTTTCTGCAAGAATTCCACTTCACAATAGTCTACATTCCCGGGAAGGAGAACATTGTTGCGGACGCACTGTCACGCGCACCGGCTGGGCTTGAGAAAAGTAACACAGAAGGCAACCACGAGAAAAATTTCAGTACCCTTTACATTCAGAAAGTCGCCTTTGAAAACTTCATCACCACATCTTTAAAGGACATTGCTCATGAACAAGATAAAGTTCCGATTTGGAAAGACATCGAAAGTAAATGGCATGAAAAGACACACACTCAGATTCGGCATTATTATCTGGTTAGAAACAACATACTCTTCAAACGCTGCACTGTTGATAACAAGCTATGGGTACTTTGCATTCCAGACAATTTTGTTAATAAGCTCATTTGGTACATTCATTTCAGCTACGCACATTTTGGTCCACGAAAATGTTATCATATTCTTCGAACGACTTGTTATTTTAACACTATGGAAAAGAGAATTCGAAGAGTCTTGTCTATTTGTAAACTTTGTCAAAAGGCGAAACCATCTACTATCTCACATCGTGCTCCGTTGTTTCCTATCATTCCTTCTAAATTAAAAGAATTTGCTGCTGTTGATCTCTTGGGACCCCTTGTCAGAACATCGAATTGATTTTCGTACGTTCTAGTCTCTGTTGAACTTACTTCGAAATTTGTTTCTTTCACTCCGTTACGTAAAGCCACTGGACGGTCTGTATCCAACGCCTTTGTTAAAAATTTCTTACGTGATGTTGGACACGTTAGTAAAGTCATTTCAGATAACGGAACGCAAATCAGATCTGCTGTTTGGTCATCGCATGCTTCGGAACCATAAAATCAAACCTGTTTTTATTTCATTGTACTCACCACATTGTAACCCATCTGAACGGATTATGTAAGAAATTAATAAGCTTTACAGACTTTATTGTCACAGAAAGCATCAGCATTGGGACAGATATTTACACTTATTTCAAAACGTGCTGAATGAAATGCCTTATGACTCCACAGCTTTACCACTTATTCTTGTACTAAAGAATGAAGAACCATCGAGCAGAATCAGAGAGCTTGTACCTTTTCCGAATACACGTTAACTTCGACACAACGACGTAATTGATTTGGCTATTAAAAATATAAAAACTGCAGCAGACAAAAGGGGAAAACTACACGGTAAAGCAAATGCAAAGAAATTATATGTTGGTCAGAAAGTTCTCATTAAAGCTCACTGATTGTCACATAAGAAGAAACACTTCAATCACAAATTCTTTCTAGTTTACAATGGACCTTACAGAATCCGACGTATACCACATGATAATTGCATTGAAGCTGAAACTCTGCGTACTAGGAAGAGTAAAGGTTTACACCACATTTCATATGTAAAACCATTTATTGAAAGATAATATGCAATGTTTGAAGTTAAATATACAGTCAAGAACCAAGAGAACTTATTTAAAAAGAAATTACGAATGCATTGTTATAGTGAACAGACGACACAGTGTTGTTATTTGTACACTCTTGCTTGTTTGTTGCACGATCACGTAACGACTATGAGGCTGACATACTTAGAACTTATACCGGCACTGCTAATGAGATTTTCATGCAACATTTTGGTTTACTTGAAAATACATTCTTTATTTGAAGTACATTCTGTGGGATTAAAGATGACTTAGCATTTGGTTTCTTTGACAGCTACACGATTATATCAAGACCCTACTAATGTGTGACACAATTTACATTGTTGTTTTTGTGCTGAATCTGCTTTATATCTGCACAGTTTTTCTGAATTCTTCTGGAAAGTAAAACATGTTTCAGTAGTAACTTTGTGGTATAGCTACAATAAGACAGCCTTTTTTGTAGCACAACAATACGTTACAGTGTAGTACTTTCTTGATCACGGTACTGTACGTAATAACTACGGTATCTATACGCATAGCATTTCGCTTTTGTTTATTACGAGGTAAGTACATTGACTTCCACAGAACTTTGCTTACGGACGACGATAATTACGATACTTGGCACATTTTTTACCCTTAAGTAACGACAGAGATTATGTTACAACGTGACGCACAATTTAGCGCTACAGGACACGCATTTGAGTGATTAATCTTCTACTTAAAACATTTATTTTTAAAGATTTTTGAATTACAAAGAAAGTTTTCCATGATACATTTCATTCCATTGCTGTAATCTGTAACACCTGAGGGTATAATTACATTAATCTTCAGGGGGGTACACGCTTACTTTGTGTACCATGTGTTTGGCAAGTACAAGGAGCCCCAGCTAATATGGTATTTGCTTACACAACTTTACACATCGGTACCATATTTCTCTAACACTGAATTACACAGCTATCTCATTATTTAACAGAGAAACAATTTTTTTTTATGTCAGTGACACATGTTTACGCAATTATACAGTTGGATAATTTTACACTTATGAAATTGTATTTTGTCTGTACTTTGTAAACTGTTCATATTTTTTTGGAAGCATTGTGATACTATAAGAGCTTTGAATGATGTATTCGGTATGGGATCATGATTTTTAAAGTACGTTTGAGGTAGATGACACTATTGAAATGAGCAAAGAATTTTTTTTAGGTTTTGAAATTATTGAAGAAAGCTACGGCGGTTTTGAAATTTGACTGAGGTGTTATGATGTTATTATTACGACGACTATGTGTATTATGCTGTTGAGGAATGTTTATTATCATATATGTATTTATTATGATGAAATATTGAAGTGTCGATGAATATGCATATAGGTAAGATAAGGAATAATGAGTAGTGGTTAGGAACTCTGACTTGTGAAAAAGGATGTTGGAAACCAGGAATCGTACTTTAAGAGTTACGAAATGTGTGAATGTATTACAATGCCGACGAAAATTTTTTTGACACTGTTCTATTAATAGGATTTTGTTTCTACACATTTGTGACACAAATTCTTGACCTGTGAAAATTTTTATATGAGACTGTCACTGTAGCGGAAACTGCTGTTGTAAATTTCGGTAAGAAAGCTAAGTGACCTCGACGTAATGCGTCGTTGACGCCCAGCTGTGCGTCGCCTGGAAAAAAGCCATTAGGTGGAGAAAAAAGAGGCCATTAACCTCGATATTGACAGTTCATTGTAGAAAGCATCGCAAATGCGACACGCTCAAACTTGAAAACATGATTACACTGTAGAGTTCTTATTTTATGATATTTACTGAACTGAAATGATGAGAAACATTTCACGTCTATTGTCTTGCTAGTAGAAAGATTGTTTACTGCATTATGAAATGCCATATGGCTAGTGAATGACGTTTCACGCCTTGCTTTGCCTATTTTGTTTAATATCTAGTTTCTAGCTGTACTGCAGCATTGATTAAAATAAAATTTTATAGATGTACTAATATAAATATTTTATCCCTACAGATCCAGTAAATAATAATTTTATGATATACTTTCAAAAAAATGAGGGAGCACAAAATGACATTTCCCTTCACAGGAACTGTATACATAATTTTCTTTTCAAGTACTTGGTAATTTATTTTGCAGAATAAGTTTTTGTGGTGCACCACTTTAATTACATAGACATTAAGATGTGAATAGACGTTTCCCTTATCTGCATTGTTGTCTTTAGTGTACTATTTTTTCTGCTTGAGCTTTGTCATGTTTAGATATAAGTTATTGCATTTGCTGCTGCTTTTTGCCAGACATAGTGCTACTGAATTTTAATTTATGCTACTCTACTATGCCAGTTTACTACTGATTTATTTTTCTTGTTGCTGTACATTGGCTCAATATTAGTTCTAATGTTGCATTTTCTCTGCTAATTTAGGTATTATGCTGCTTGCTTTGCCAATTTGCATTTTTTGTCTTTGCTGTTTGTGTTAATTGTTTTGTGCTGCTGCATTGCCTCGTCCCTTAGTTTAGCATCTGAGCTCAGTAGATTTAAGTTAGCTTAAGATGGGGTAGGCTATATAAGAGAACGAGTTGTGATGAATTGGAAGAAATGCATTGAGAAGCTATAAGAAAATGGTTTGGCCAAAAAAGTATTTTGAAAGAGGATATGAACAAAAAAGTAGGGTTTAGGGACAACAGGTTTAGGTAGGATTTTCTTGGAAATAAATGATGAGGTAAGATAATGGAAAATAAATAATGAGGTAAGAAATATGTGAACATATAAATACAGAAAGCGTGCTTGGATAGGATTTTTTTGGTGGAAACAAATGTTGAAATAAGAGGAAAGATCTATGGAATGAAGTTTTGGGTTGGACTGCAGTACCAAATGTTACACTGAAAACAAACTCTGTCCTTTCCTCCTGTGTTATTCTGCTATGTGTTTGTGTACTCTTGTGTATTTGTGTTTATCCTGTCTTTATGTGTTTACCTAATAAGATTTATGTTGTAGAATTTTTCTAGTACTAAGCTACATTCACTATGATGAGGAATACTGTTATCCTCAAATATAATTTGCATTAATAATACGTTATTTTCTTTGTAAAGATGTTTAGACATTATTTATCTGTTCTGTTTTGTTGCTCATGTGTGAGGTTGATGTTTCAAAAGTTATTCTGATCTTTTATGTATGTACTTATGTCATAATTCCTGTAACACTGATGTATATGTTATTTCTATTCTTTTGTAAAGCCCGTATTACTACAAATGTTATCTGTATTGTTATGTTCTTTAATGATGTATTTTGTACCTTTGTTATTGTATTCTCATGTTATAAAATTGTAATTGACACCAGTTCATCAAATTAAGTAACTTGTAAGCATTCATTTCACTGCACATATTTCTGTTGGTCATAGTATATGCACAATATGGGGGAAAAAAAGGACTGTTAGTGTTTGGACATGTGTTAATAATTCAGCAAGGGACTGGTTGACAGCATTGCTGGTTCTAAGGACAATTCCAAAAACTTTGTGAGTGCACAAGTGGTGGTTTATGGACTTGCTATATTCTCCACAAGACTCTTCGATGGTGATTGTGCACCTGCTTAGTCGCAACAGATGGCTGCTGGACATCTCTACAAGGACTACAGTGGGTCTGCATCTTTGATGGCCCACCAATACCATTATTTCTACAAGGACTGTAGTGGGTCTGCACCTCTGGTGGCCCACCAATACCATACTCTCTACCAGGACTACAGTGGGTCTGCTCTGTGATGACATACCTACCAATATTCTTCAAAACTTCGACTGACTCTGCTGTGGGTTTGCTCTGTTGTGGCCCATTACCTGTCTGCATGTCAAGAGTGAGCACTGTCTTTCCGTTGGAAGGGCAACACTACTTCTTCAAGACTGCGTGGAAATCCACTACTTCCATATGCATTTTCTTTTACTGCTCAGTCTTTGTGCATAAAAGTGTAATTAATACTGTAATGAATGATCAAGACTGTCTTTACGGACTGAGAGAAAATTTTAGCTTTTGACCAACATTGTATCAATAAGTGTGTGCATTTAATTTCTTTGTTATTGTAATTATGAAATTTTTTTTTCAAATCTGTATTGGCCATTCTCCAAAACAATTTGTAAAATTTTTTGTGGGGAGCATGGGGGCTATGTAAGTAGGCTGTTTAGGTTTTCATATTGGTAACGCCAGGTAGCGCTCTGTATGAAAATCACTGGCTGTGCTGTGTGCAGTCTGTGGCTGGTTTGCATTGTTGTTGGCTATTGTAGTGTTGCGCAGTTGGCTGTTAACAGCTCGTAGCGTTGCGCAGTTGGAGGTGAGCCGCCAGCAGTGGTGGATATGGGGAAGTGAGATGGCGGATTTTAGAGAGTGGATGATCTGGACGTGTGTCCATCAGAAGCAGTACATTTGTAAGAATGGATGTCATGAACTGCTATATATATTATGACTTTTAAACGCTATTAAGGTAAATACATTGTTTGTTCTCTATCAAAATCTTTCATTTGCTAACTATGCCTATCAGTAGTTAGTGCCTTCAGTAGTTTGAATCTTTTATTTAGCTGGCAGTAGTGGTGCTCGCTGTACTGCAGTAGTTCGAGTAACGAAGATTTTTGTGAGGTAAGTGATTTATGAAAGGTATAGGTTAATGTTAGTCAGGGCCATTCTTTTGTAGGGATTATTAAAAGTCAGATTGCGTTGCGCTAAAAATATTGTGTGTCAATTTAGTGATGATCAGAATAAGTAAAGTGAGAAACGTCTGAGTACGTTCAGTTTTGCTCAGCTGTTTGAAAAGAAAATAACGTAAGAGGTTTATCAGCACAATAATTCATTAATTTTTCTAAGGGGACGTTTCAATGTGTTTAGTTTGCTTTGTGATAATGGGCAGTTCAAGGGTCCTCACTTTTGTGTTGCTTAAGACATTTTGAGGGCCCCCCATAAGTCTTTGCCTATGAAAGATAAAGTTACTGTAATTGCCCTTATCCATAAAAATAGAAACAATATTACGTATTAATGAGTGCAAAAATCCTATTGCAAGTGACTTTTAATTACGAGTATATTTGTACTATTTGGAAAGTAACTGTTGAAATAGGACTAAGTCCATGTCCAATTTCTGGTTTAGTACTGGCTTTCGTAATTTTTGGCGATCATATAATTCATATATAACAAATTAATTACTATTGAGAAGAAATAGGCCGTTAACTGTTTCTGTGAGAACTTGCATATACTATTTATAGCTGATAGCAACACTGTACCACTTGTTTAGTTTTGGTAGAGTTCATTGCACTTCTCTGGGAAAGAAGTAATGGTAGCTTGCCTTTAGCAAAATTCAGTACAGAATCTTAAAAGTAATGTTTCATATTGCTATGCCTAATTAGACTGGCGACCGTATTTTATTTCATTTAAGTAAACTTCGTTATTTAAGCAATTTTCCAAATTTCAATCTTTAGCTTTCTGGTTTCTACTGATATATTAAATTCAGGCTCGACAATCGAAATCCATTAGGTAACTCATGGTCAGTTTACTTATATCCTCTCAGAGGGTAACATTTACTGCTACGTAATACCATGTTTGGTAATACACGTAGTGTCAGTGTAACAAACGGCGCAGTATAGTGTTGTATTTGGTTTTTCGCGCTACAGTACTGTCGGTTAGGCAGTAAGTGTTATACTTTCATCTATACATAACCGATACAACTATGCACACAGCTTGCATAGTGAAGGAAAGGTGCCGACGGCCACGATGGATAGGGAACATCTTTCTAATTAGGCGGGTGAACCTGGGTCTCTCAGGCATTCATGCCATACGACTACACCCTTTAGGTTTACAAGTGTTTAGTGAACAAGGAAGTCCATCGTGAGTTAACCGACTTTTAAGGTGGATAACTGGTGCAAGACGCATGGATCACAGTGTACCGCAGATTACACAAGAAGTCGGGTTTAAGAGATCAACAGTCTGGAGGGTGTACAGGGTGTCCCCGGAGGGCAGGACAGCAGCGTCTAGGACGCGACCAAGTGGTTCATCTTGCGTGTTCAATTTTCACATGTACATCTCAGAGTTTATCCAACCCCATAAACTGAAATCTAATGGCGTGAAGTCTGACTGTCTTGGTAGTCTGTGAACTCTACTACCACGAGCAACCCAGCCATGGGAGTAGGTGTGAGTAAGATGTTCCCACACACATCTGATAAAACTCTGAAAGTACTGTAGTGGCAACTTCTGCTGGTGGTGTGACTTGCCCCACAGTCCGGAAGAGCTGCCACACTTGAAAGAATCTCGTTAGAAACCCACACGTGGCTGTGCGCCTCTGTTTTGCCATACACACCACTTCACGTCATGTACTCATAACATGCTAGGTTGGCCAGTGGGCCCCTTCTGCCTGTGATTTGCGACATGCAAAACCACTACGTATACTCTTTCAGCAATTTTACGGTCCTGTGGCCTCTAATTCTACTTCCCAACTGTTGGTATGCTTAACTCACTGCAATCTGGCCCGCACCTGGCTCTAACTTGTGCTCAGAATATTGCACAAAACTAACTTTACCTATTCTACACGGTGGTGCCGCTACAGTAAACTGCTAAGGGAAGTCCTCAAGGCGCTCAGAAAACGAATTTTCTAAAAAGTGCAAGTAATTCTGTCCCTTCTTTGGTCTTCTGAAGTGATTGAGGCTATCAGCATGTTACCTATCATGCTGCACTGAAAACTGATAGAAAAATGGACTTCTAAATTGGTTTGTACTGTAACGTGTCGATTTTTCTTCCAACCGTCGATGATTATAACGTGTGTTGTGGATTCCATTCCAAACTAATTATGGCTTCATCAATGGATATTGTTAACGGAAGCAAATGGCGATTTTCAGTTAAGCAGCGACAAAATTGAAGTAATGTGGCATTGTTTTCAATGTGAAGATTGTGGACACGCAGTACGTGAAATGGGGTACATGCGTCCCGCATATAATATTCTCCATACAGGTATTCGTGGGACACTGATAGGTGCAGACAGTCGCTGAGTGGTGATGGTAGGACAGCGCAGCATCATTTCAACAATGTGTTGCTGTTCCTCCAGGCTGTTGGAAAAAAATGTTCAAATTTGTGTGAATTCCTAAGGGACCAAGCTGCAGAGGTCATCGGTCTCAAGACTTACATCGGTCCCTAGACTTACATACTACTGAAACTAACTTATGCTAAGAACAACACACACACACACACGCCCGAGAGAGAGGACTCGAACTTCCAGTGGGAGGGGCCGCGCAATCCGTGACATGGCTGTTGAAAAACACTTTCAGAAGAAAAAGAGGAACTTGGAAGAATAGCTGTTTTACGCAATGTGCTGAGACCCGTGAAGTCTATGATCAGGAATAAAATTTGTCGGAAAGCGCCGACATTATGTTTCAACAGCAGCTGAACCACTACCATCGTAGAAGCCATAAGCATAAGTGATATCATCATATTCTTCATTAGCGTAGATGTGTGGCACTATAGCAAGCCCACGTACAAATACGCTCTACTTCACTCACAGCACAACACGGACAACTGCGCATTCAACAGACTAGTTTAAAGCCAGAAAGACATAGCGGACAAAGAGGCTGATTTAGGTTGGGCTGTAATAAAAGAGTTTGGGTGGATAAGACACTTTCGTTTTTAGTTATCAGTCTCCTGAGTGGTTTGACACGGCTCGCCGCGAATTCCTTTCCTGTGCCAACCTTATCGTCTCAGAGTAGCTCTTGCAACCTGCGTCCTCAGTCATTTGCTCGAAGTATTCCAACTCTATCTTCCCCTGCAGTTTCTACCTTCGGCAGCTCCCTCTAGAACCATGAAAGGCATTCTGCACTGCCTTAACAGATGTCCTGTCATCCTGTTCCTTCTTCTTGTCAGTGTTTTCCACGTATTTCTTTCCTCACTGATTCTCCGAAGAACGCCTCATTCCTTACCTTACCAGTCCACCTAAGCTTTAATATTCTTCTGTAGCATTACATCTCAAATTCTTCGATTCTCTTCCGTTCCCGTTTCCCGACAGTTCAAGTTTCATTACCATACAATATTGTGCTCCAAATATACATCTTCAAAAATTTCTTTTCAAATTAAGGCCTATGTTTGATATCAGTAAACTTCTCTTGACCACGTTGCTCTTCTTGCCAGTGCGTCTGCGTTTTATGTGCTCCTTGCTCTGCTTTGACATACTTCGTGATCCCTGAATTCTCATGTTACGGCTCTCGCTGTTCTCATTTCTGCTACTTCTCATTACTTTCATCTTTCTTCGCTTTACTCTCACTCCATATCCTCTATCCGTTAGACCGTTCATTCCTTTCAACAGGTCCTATAATTCTACTTCACATCCGCTGAGGAATGGAATGTCATCAACAAATCTTGTCATAGATGTCCTGTCAGCCTGAATTTTTAAGAGTACGTCCCTGTCTTTCACCCTTTTTAAAATGGGCGCTTCGTTCTATCTCCCACTCTTATTGTTGCCTCTTCGTTCTTGTAAAATATCACACTCTTTCCCTATAGCTTACCTCTACTTTTCTAAGAATTTCAAACATTTGGAACATTTTATATCATCGAACTCTTTTTTTCAAATACAAAAATTCTATGAGCGTGTCTTTTTCTTCAGTCTTGCTTCCACTATCAGCCGCATCACCAGAACTGCCTCTCTGGCGTCTTCATGTTTCCTAAAGTCCAACTGTCATCTAACACATCCTCAATATTATTTTCCATTCTTCTGGACGTTTTTCTTGTTAACAACTTGGATACATGAGTTGGTGAGCTGATAGTCCGACGTTCTCGCAGCCTTCGGAATTGGGTCGATGATAATTTTCCGAAAGTCAGATGGTACATTGCCAGACTCATACATTTTGCGCACAAGTCTGAATAGACGTTTTGTTGCCACTTCCCCCAAACGTTTTAGAAATTCCGATTGAATGTTATCTATTCCTTCTGCCTTCTTTGATCTTTAGTCTTCCAAAGGTCTTTTCAGTTCTGATTTTAATATTGTATCCCCTATCTCTTTTCTGTCGATTTCTCTTTCTTCTTTTATCACGATATCAGACAAGTCCACCCGTAATACAGGCCTTTAATGTACTGTTTCCACCTATCTGCTCTCCCCTCTGCATTTAGTAGTGCAATTCCTTTTGTACTCTTAATGTCTCCACCCTTGCTTTTAATTACACTGAAGTTTATTTTAACTTAAAACAATGGAAAATCCAGATGGAATAATGACATTATCACGAGAAGGTTAGATTCCCACTGGCCATATACCAGAGACGTTGAGTCGCAGATAGGAAAAACGAAAAGACTGTCAAACAAGTACCCTTTCGTACAAAAGGCTTTTTTCCAATTAGACAACGCACACACGAATGCAATTCACAGACATATGACCACTGTTTCTGTCTGGTCGAGACTGGACTGCGAGCTGTTGTGCATGATAGAAGAAGTAGTCTGGATGGTGGAGGGTGTGAGGAGACTGGGATGACCCATAGAACTTAGAACTACTTAAACCTAACTAATCTAAGGACATCACACACATCCATGCCCGAGGCAGGATTCGAACCTGCGACCGTAGCGGTCACGCAGTTCCAAACTGAAACGCCTAGAACCGCACGGCCACACCGGCCGCCATGGGATGGGAAGGGGAGGGATAGCTCAGTAGGCATGTGAAACGGTTTAGTGCTGCTTTTGGAAGCATACAAGGGGAGAGCGGGTTGGGCAGCTAGGTGGGGTCAGGAGATTAGATTGAGGGCAGGGGTGGGAGGAGTGGAATACATAAAAGTAAAAAAAGACTGTGTGTGTCAGTGTGGGAACAGGGAAGAGGGAAGGGCATACGTGGGTGAAAGACAATAATAGCAGGGACTGTGAACAGGGGCGTTATGGGACTGTGGGATATATTGCAGAAAGGGTTCCCATTTGCACAATTCAGAAAAGCTGGTGTTAGTATGGAGGCTCCAAATGGCGTGGGCTGTGAAGCAGTCATTAAAATGAAGGACATTGTGTTGGTTAGTGTGCTCAGCAACTGGATGATCCAGCTGCCTTTTGACCTTAGTATGTCAGTGGCCACATGTAGAAACAGACAACTCGTTGGTTGTCATGCCTTAATATAGAAGATGCGTAGTGCCTCAGCTTAGCTTGTAGATTACATACTGGTTTCACAGGTAGCCCTGCCTTTGATGGGATAAGTGGCGCTAGTGGCCAAAATGAAGTAGATGGTGCTGGAAGGATGTATGGGACAGGTCTTGCATCTAGCAAGGACATGAGCCACGAGGCAAGGTGTTGGGAGCAAGGGTTGTGTTGAGATGGATGAGGATAATGTGTAGTTTCAGTGGGCAATAGAATACCACTGTGGGAGTGGTGGGAAGAATAGTGGGTAGGGTATTGTTCATTTCAGGGCACAACGAGAGGTGGATGAAATCCCGATAGAGAATATGATTCAGCTGCAGTCCTGGGTGGTACTAAGTCAAGAGGGGAATGCTCCTCTGTGGCCAGACAGTGGGTCTGAGGGAAGTGGGGTGGGGGGGGGGGGGTGACTAGAGAGATAAGGTGTAGGAGATTTGTTTCTGTACAGGATTGGGAGGGTAATTATGGTCTGTGGAGGCCTCAGTCAGACCCTTGGCATATTTCGAGAGGGACAACTCGTCACTACAGGTGTGACAGCCATGAGTTGCTTGTTTATAAGGAACAGAATTCTTGGTATGGAATAGGTGGCAGCTGTCAGAGCGGAGATATAGCTATGGTTGGTAGGATTGATATGCATGGAGATGCTCATGTAGCCATCTTTGAGGGGCAGGTCAGCATCGAGGAAGGTGATTTGTTGTGTTGAAGATAATCAGGTGAAGTTAAAGGAGGATAAGATGTTGAGGTTCTGGAGGAATGTCTATAGGGTGCCACCACCCTTGATCCAGATAACGAAGATGCCATCAATGAATCAGAACCTGATGAGGTGTTTTGGGGCTCTGCTTGGTTAGGAAGGATTCGTCTAGATGGCTCATGAATAGGTTGGCATATGAAGGCGTGATGCTGGTGCCAATTGCCATACCTCAGATTTGTTTGTAGGTGATTTGTTAGATGACAGATAATTGTGGGTGAGGATATAGTTAGTCATGGTGACCAGGAAATAGGTTGTAGGTTTGGAATCCATTGGGAATTGGGAAAGGTAGGCCATGGGCATTAAGAATGTAAGGGGTGAGATATCAATAATGGTGAGCAGGGCACCATGTGATAAAGGAACAGGAACTGTGTTGAGTCGGTGGAGGAAATGGTTGCTACCTTTTATATAGGAGGGTGGATAGCATGTAAGAGGTTGAAGGTTTTGGTCTATGAGAGTAGGGATTCCCTCTGTGGGGCACAATAACCAGCCATGATGGGGCATGGCCCACCATGGGTTTATGAATTTTGGGAAACATGTATAGGGTGGGAGTGCACGGAGTTGTCAGGCTGAGGAGAGAGAGGGATGCCAAGGAGATTTCTGGGATGTGCCTAAGCATTAGAGGAAAGATTGGATTTATGGAATGGGGTCACTATGGCAGTGTTTATAGGTGAATGAATACGACAGCTGGTGGAGTCCTCCTGTCATGTAATCCTAGTGGTCCAAACAAAAGTGGTGGAACTTTCGTCAGCAGGTAGGATTATAAAGTTCTGATCAGTTTTTAGGTGGTGTTGTTCTTTCTGCGAGTGTAGAGGAATTTGAGGAATGATAGTGAGGCAAGGTTCGAGGTTAAGAAATTCTGGAAAGTTAACAGATGGGAATTTGGGGGCAATGGGGGTGGATCATGGTTGGATGGAATGAACTGAGTCAGGCAGGGTTCATTCATCATTGGTCTTTGGTTGGGTCTAATTGATGGGGTTAGTGATGAAAAAGTGTATCCAGTCAAGGGACTGGGAGAAGGAGAGAAGGTCATTAACAAGTCTTGTGTGATTGAATTTGGAAGTGGGCAAAAGGTGAGGCCTTAAGAAAGGACTGATACTTCTGTGGGTCTAAGGTTTTTGGAGGAAAAGTTCATGATGGTGTCTCAGGTCTATTTAGGTTCTGGATTCTGGTATGGTGGTGGGACTCAATTTTTGAGAGTGGGTTAAACGCAATAGGTCTGTGAGGCAGGGTTTGTTAGCTATGAGGGGATGTGGGGGAGCTTCGGAAGTTGTTGTAGAGGTGGTGGATAGTAGTAGTACAAGATGGGAGTTGGAGGTGAACAGGTTAGAGAATTTTGAGGTGGCATTGTGCATGTTCCTCAAGTTCCCAGAGGGCAAGAGTTTCAATGTGTGAGATGGAATCCAGCCATTTGCCATTGTGTAGCAGGAGAATTCTACTGATGGACAGAAGATATTGCAGGGGAAGGGAGGATCACAGCTGGAGATGGTTAATTTGAAGGTAATGCCATTTGGAGGGTTTCTATAAGCCAAGCCTCAACGCAGAAACAGAAAGTAGAACTGGGTTCTGGCTAGGGATTGGCGCAGATGAAAGAAGCGAGAATCCATGGTCGAGGATAAAAACACGTAAAAGTACGTAAAAATAAGTAAATAACGTAGAAACACACGGGATACAAACGTAGCTGTGCTATTGACAATGAAACCGCTGCCACCTGTATTTCCTAAATTATTAAAATAGTACTGCTCAAGTAGCGGAACAGATATCTGTCGCTTATTCTGCCATAAGGGTATGAAAGAAGTGAGTTAAATTCAGTAAAACGATTGTTTGCAGCTTAAAAGAATAAAATAGTCCGCAATTAAAAGTATTATTGACAAACACGTAAAATTATGCGCTTTAAATATGACGAATCATACCTGTTATAAAAACATCTCCTGACGTAATGGAGCCGTAGAAATATCGTTAAATGACAAACACAAAGTCAGCGCCAGTATCGTCACCCATATATAAAATAAGATACATACGAGAGTCTTCTTGTTAATAGCACTGCTGTTCAAAACAAACTGCCGTACAGTAGCCACAAAATGATTGTGTGTCGCAAGATCACCAGATGTCACTTCTGTAGGTCTACACATATTCTTCAGTCATATACGTAATTGTACGGTATGCTATAAGAAGAAGAATACAGTCGGTAAAATCTGTAGCGGCCTTATTAGGCGTATAAGTCATTACAGTAATAAAATGCAGTAAATTAAAATCACTGCCGAAGTTAGAGTGCTAAAAAGGAGATAGGTAAGTGACTGTACTTCAGATATGTTCTTGCGGGTCTTTGTTCGCATAGTCAACTTTTCACCCACGGGATCAATACCGAGTATTATTTCAGTTATCCAAGGTTTCAAGTGGTTTATAATGTTGTTCTTTCAATCCTCAAATAATATTTCATGCCTTAATCTTCCATCTGTTTTTTACAGATAGTAAAGTAAAGAAACATTGCCTGTTCAATTTGATTCGTATATGAAGTATAATATCACGAAATGTACTACATTTATTTTCATTGCATTTAAAGTCGTGAGGGAAAAAGCTAATCTAAGCAGAAATTACAGTTTATTTAACAAAATTTTCAGCTATAGAGGTTGTAACGCAGCAAGTTATTACGTGATAACATCAAGGCATGCAGTCGTCTAGTACAGTGGCTGCAGGATGGGTATGTTTTTTTTGCTCTGCTCACAGCACAGCTGATGCTGCCTGCCGTGAGAACTGCATAGCGCCACGTCCAGTCGATACGAAGATTCATACCCTCTACGAATCTAAATAATCCATATTAGTTATTATCAGATTTTGTTCAGATTTGGCACACAGCCTTTTGTTGCTAATGGAATGATTCTTTCAAATTTTTAAACTTTTAATTATTATAGTTCCGGAGATAAAGAGAATTACTTAAAGGTCCTAACACCTACGCTTGTTTTTTAAAACAAAGTTAGGAACAATAACTGATTGACTTTCATTATCATTTGAAGCCATTACAAAGTTTTCAGTGCATAGAAATCATTTACTTAGAATTTTCTTTTTAAAACTTTAGTCACTTTGCATTACGTAATATAAAAATCGGTCAAAATTATTATTTGATTATGTTTTGTTGGGTGAATGGGGAACATACGTCAAAATTTAATATTTCATTTTATGTAAAACCTTGTACAAACGAACCATGGGAAAGTTATGTTGTAACTACGATTCAGGTGACGTATGTCTGTGAGAGCATGCTTTTCTATGAATGCAGCCAGAATGGAAGTTAGAGGCGGAATAAGTTTATATATCAGTTTGAAGAATATGTCGCACTTTGCTTATTTTGATTAAACATAATACAAGAATCTGAAGTTTTGCTGACACTAATTACTATCAAATTAGTGATTGAATAAGGCAAGATTTGCCGCGAGAATGACCAGGAAGGAACGTTCTGATTGGTCGTTTAGATCAACAGCCAATCAGAACTAAGCGGTTCCCGCGTGAATAGAGGAGTGGGCAGAGAGGAAAGTACCTCGGGGGAGTCGCTTGCTAGCCGGCCTATGGATAACAAGATGTTAGATCGCTCCTTTAAAATACTCTGTAAGATGAGGAAATATTGAGCTATTTTCGGTTAGAACATGTCGTGGCTGAAGCAACTGGAGTTACGAACATTTTAAGGAAAAATTGGAGTTTCTAAGTTATAGTTCGAGAGATATGAGCGTCTAAACTTTTTGGTCGTAGTAACAACTCAGCGTGGCGTATTTCATGCTCTGTACGAAATATTTTGGCGAGCATTTCTTACGAAGAAGGCCACTGAAACGACCGAATGTTTAACTAGGGAATAGTTGTGGGTCTGTGACTGGTAGAACGTGAAAATTAGTCGGGTCGGGCTTGCTAAAATTCTGGCTGTTTTTCGAGTGAATATTTGTTATGCAGACAGTGAACTCTCAACGATAATGTTCCACTGTATTAAATACGGACTTGATAGCCATTTCATGTGTTTCAATATCCACTCCTGGAAATTGAAATAAGAACACAGTGAATTCATTGTCCCAGGAAGGGGAAACTTTATTGACACATTCCTGGGGTCAGATACATCACATGATCACACTGACAGAACCACAGGCACATAGACACAGGCAACAGAGCATGCACAATGTCGGCACTAGTACAGTGTATATCCACCTTTCGCAGCAATGCAGGCTGCTATTCTCCCATGGAGACGATCGTAGAGATGCTGGATGTAGTCCTGTGGAACGGCTTGCCATGCCATTTCCACCTGGCGCCTCAGTTGGACCAGCGTTCGCGCTGGACGTGCAGACCGCGTGAGACGACGCTTCATCCAGTCCCAAACAAGCTCAATGGGGGACAGATCCGGAGATCTTGCTGGCCAGGGTAGTTGACTTACACCTTCTAGAGCACGTTGGGTGGCACGGGATACATGCGGACGTGCATTGTCCTGTTGGAACAGCAAGTTCCCTTGCCGGTCTGGGAATGATAGAACGATGGGTTCGATGACGGTTTGGATGTACCGTACACTATTCAGTGTCCCCTCGACGATCACCAGTGGTGTACGGCCAGCTCCCCACACCATGATGCCGGGTGTTGGCCCTGTGTGCCTCGGTCGTATGCAGTCCTGATTGTGGCGCTCACCTGCATGGCGCCAAACACGCATACGACCATCATTGGCACCAAGGCAGAAGCGACTCTCATCGCTGAAGACGACACGTCTCCATTCGTCCCTCCATTCACGCCTGTCGCGACACCACTGGAGGCGGGCTGCACGATGTTGGGGCGTGAGCGGAAGACGGCATAACGGTGTGCGGGACCGTAGCCCAACTTCATGGAGACGGTTGCGAATGGTCCTCGCCGATACCCCAGGAGCAACAGTGTCCCTAATTTGCTGGGAAGTGGCGGTGCGGTCCCCTACGGCACTGCGTAGGATCCTACGGTCTTGGCGTGCATCCGTGCGTCGCTGCGGTCCGGTCCCAGGTCGACGGGCACGTGCACCTTCCGCCGACCACTGGCGACAACATCGATGTACTGTGGAGACCTCACGCCCCACGTGTTGAGCAATTCGGCGGTACGTCCACCCGGCCTCCCGCATGCCCACTATACGCCCTCGCTCAAAGTCCGTCAACTGCACATACGGTTCACGTCCACGCTGTCGCGGCATGCTACCAGTGTTAAAGACTGCGATGGAGCTCCGTATGCCACGGCAAACTGGCCGACACTGACGGCGGCGGTGCACAAATGCTGCGCAGCTAGCGCCATTCGACGGCCAACACCGCGGTTCCTGGTGTGTCCGCTGTGCCGTGCGTGTGATCATTGCTTGTACAGACCTCTCGCAGTGTCCGGAGCAAGTATGGTGGGTCTGACACACCGGTGTCAATGTGTTCTTTTTTCCATTTCCAGGAGTGTAAATAAAAAACAGAGTTAATCTAATTTTAAACGCTTTTCTGCAAGTAGACTGAATATCCCGATCGCCCGATTTTTAAAAAATGAATTTTCAGGAACTGACTTACAACTAGACTTATGCGGCCTCTGTGTGGTAGGTATTAGGTAGTGGTTTAATCAACGCTACTTTATACTGCCTAGCCCGTATCAGATACCACAGAGTGAAAGTAACATCGACAAGGAACCTATCGAGGTAGGTGGACTGAACGATAGCGTTAACAACACAGACGACAGTCCCCGCTCCGCCGCAGTTGGTGCATTTAGCGTCTGGGAAACGTGAGTTCAAGTGAGTGCGACCTTTAAAAGCAGCAGTGTAGCTAACCCGATGAAAGAAAGACCCACACGTGCAAAAAATAGCCTTGAAAGAAAAGACAGCAATAGCGAAGTGGAAGATTTAGCGGCTAGAACAATCGGCGGAGAAGGCGGCTGATGACGTCGGCTACAGCTGAACGTCGCGCGACAAAGAGCAACAGCAGCCGGGAGTCTGCGGCAGTTGGCAGCAGTGGACGGTGTGTGGACCCAGAAACTACATCTGCGGGGACAGAGCTTGGCGAACGGACCATGCTATAGGAGACGAGAATGTGGTGGCAGATTTGGAGAAAGTAATCCATGCAGATGATGCAGTGGCTGGTGAATTTAGTTTTGATGCATCGCAGGCAAATGATAGTGGCTTGCCAGATTCAGTGCATGTTAATTATGGGACAGACAATGAACAGAACATGGCGGAAACCGATGTCAAGTTTGCGCCATTTCGTGTTCAAATGCTAAAAAGGGAATCGAAGGTTCAAAACTCCATACCTATTCCTATTTAGGAGGAAAAAAAGTGGAGCAGAATCTGAGGTTAATGTTCATCTACATCTACATCTACATCGATACTCCGCAAGCCACCCAACGGTGTGTGGCGGAGGGCACTTTACGTGCCACTGTCATTACCTCCCTTTCCTGTTCCAGTCGCGTATGGTTCGCGGGAAGAACGACTGTCTGAAAGCCTCCGTGCGCGCTTTAATCTCTCTAATTTTACATTCGTGATCTCCTCGGGAAGTATAAGTAGGGGGAAGCAATATATTCGATACCTCATCCAGAAACGCACCCTCTCGAAACCTGGCGAGCAAGCTACACCGCGATGCAGAGCGCCTCTCTTGCAGAGTCTGCCACTTGAGTTTATTAAACATCTCCGTAACGCTATCACGGTTACCAAATAACCCAGTGACGAAACGCGCCGCTCTTCTTTGGATCTTCTCTATCTCCTCCGTCAACCCGACCTGGTACGGATCCCACACTGATGAGCAATACTCAAGTATAGGTCGAACGAGTGATTTGTAAGCCACCTCCTTTGTTGATGGACTACATTTTCTAAGCACTCTCCCAATGAATCTCAACCTGGTACCCGCCTTACCAACAATTAGTTTTATATGATCATTCCACTTCAAATCGTTCCGTACGCATACTCCCAGATATTTTACAGAAGTAACTGCTACCAGTGTTTGTTCCGCTATCATATAATCATACAATAAGGGATCCTTCTTTCTATGTATTCGCAATACATTACATTTGTCTATGTTAAGGGTCAGTTGCCACTCCCTGCACCAAGTGCCTATCCGCTGCAGATCTTCCTGTATTTCGCTACAATTTTCTAATGCAGCAACTTCTCTGTATACTACAGCATCATCCGCGAAAAGCCGCATGGAACTTCCGACACTATCTACTAAGTCATTTATATATATTGTGAAAAGCAATGGTCCCATAACACTCCCCTGTGGCACGCCAGAGGTTACTTTAACGTCTGTAGACGTCTCTCCATTGATAACAACATGCTGTGTTCTGTTTGCTAAAAACTCTTCAATCCAGCCACACAGCTGGTCTGATATTCCGTAGGCTCTTACTTTGTTTATCAGGCGACAGTGCGGAACTGTGTCGAACGCCTTCCGGAAGTCAAGAAAAATAGCATCTACCTGGGAGCCTGTATCTAATATTTTCTGGGTCTCATGAACAAATAAGGCGAGTTGGGTCTCACACGATCGCTGTTTCCGGAATCCATGTTGATTCCTACATAGTAGATTCTGGGTTTCCAGAAATGACATGATACGCGAGCAAAAAACATGTTCTAAAATTCTACAAGAGATCGACGTAAGAGATATAGGTCTATAGTTTTGCGCATCTGCTCGACGACCCTTCTTGAAGACTGGGACTACCTGTGCTCTTTTCGAATCATTTGGAACCCTCCGTTCCTCTAGAGACTTGCGGTACACGGCTGTTAGAAGGGGGGCAAGTTCTTTCGCGTACTCTGTGTAGAATCGAATTGGTATCCCGTCAGGTCCAGTGGACTTTCCTCTATTGAGTGATTCCAGTTGCTTTTCTATTCCTTGGACACTTATTTCGATGTCAGCCATTTTTTCGTTTGTGCGAGGATTTAGAGAAGGAACTACAGTGCGGTCTTCCTCTGTGAAACAGCTTTGGAAAAAGGTGTTTAGTATTTCAGCTTTACGCGTGTCATCCTCTGTTTCAATGCCATCATCATCCCGTAGTGTCTGGATATGCTGTTTCGAGCCACTTACTGATTTAACGTAAGACCAGAACTTCCTAGGATTTTCTGTCAAGTCGGTACATAGAATTTTACTTTCGAATTCAATGAACGCTTCACGCATAGCCCTCCTTACGCTAACTTTGACATCGTTTAGCTTCTGTTTGTCTGAGAGGTTTTGGCTGCGTTTAAACTTGGAGTGGAGCTCCCTTTGCTTTCGCAGTAGTTTCCTAACTTTGTTGTTGTACCACGGTGGGTTTTTCCCGTCCCTCACAGTTTTACTCGGCACGTACCTGTCTAAAACGCATTTTACGATTGCCTTGAACTTTTTCCATAAACACTCAACATTGTCAGTGTCGGAACAGAAATTTTCGTTTTGATCTGTTAGGTAGTCTGAAATCTGCCTTCTATTACTCTTGCTAAACAGATAAACCTTCCTCCCTTTTTTTATATTCCTATTAACTTCCATATTCAGGGATGCTGCAACGGCCTTATGATCACTGATTCCCTGTTCTGTACATACAGAGTCGAAAAGTTCGGGTCTGTTTGTTATCAGTAGGTCCAATATGTTATCTCCACGAGTCGGTTCTTTGTTTAATTGCTCGAGGTAATTTTCGGATAGTGCACTCAGTATAATGTCACTCGATGCTCTGTCCCTACCACCCGTCCTAAACATCTGAGTGTCCCAGTCTATATCTGGTAAATTGAAATCTCCACCTAAGACTATAACATGCTGAGAAAATTTATGTGAAATGTATTCCAAATTTTCTCTCAGTTGTTCTGCCACTAATGCTGCTGAGTCGGGAGGTCGGTAAAAGGAGCCAATTATTAACCTAGTTCGGTTGTTTAGTGTAACCTCCACCCATAATAATTCACAGGAACTATCCACTTCTACTTCACTACAGGATAAACTACTACTAACAGCGATGAACACTCCACCACCGGTTGCATGCAATCTATCCTTTCTAAACACCGTCTGTACCTTTGTAAAAATTTCGGCAGAATTTATCTCTGGCTTAAGCCAGCTTTCCGTACCTATAACGATTTCAGCTTCGGTGCTTTCTATCAGCGCTTGAAGTTCCGGTACTTTACCAACGCAGCTTCGACAGTTGACAATTACAATACCGATTGCTGCTTGGTCCCCGCATGTCCTGACTTTGCCCCGCACCCGTTGAGGCTGTTGCCCTTTCTGTACTTGCCCAAGGCCATCTAACCTAAAAAACCGCCCAGCCCACGCCACACAACCCCTGCTACCCGTGTAGCCGCTTGTTGCGTGTAGTGGACTCCTGACCTATCCAGCGGAACCCGAAACCCCACCACCCTATGGCGCAAGTCGAGGAATCTGCAGCCCACACGGTCGCAGAACCGTCTCAGCCTCTGATTCAGACCCTCCACTCGGCTCTGTACCAAAGGTCCGCAGTCAGTCCTGTCGACGATGCTGCAGATGGTGAGCTCTGCTTTCATCCCGCTAGCGAGACTGGCAGTCTTCACCAAATCAGATAGCCGCCGGAAGCCAGAGAGGATTTCCTCCGATCCATAGCGACACACATCATTGGTGCCGACATGAGCGACCACCTGCAGATGGGTGCACCCTGTACCCTTCATGGCATCCGGAAGGACCCTTTCCACATCTGGAATGACTCCCCCCGGTATGCACACGGAGTGCACATTGGTTTTCTTCCCCTCTCTTGCTGCCATTTCCCTAAGGGGCCCCATTACGCGCCTGACGTTGGAGCTCCCAACTACCAGTAAGCCCACCCTCTGCGACTGCCCGGATCTTGCAGACTGAGGGGCAACCATATATGTTAAGTTTACACCTGTCGCTGTTACAGAGATAAAACAGGAACCACTGTCAATTGCTTCTGAGCAGAAAGATAGTGTTTCAGAAATGTTAGCAAATACTTTGAAACATATGGGGGATACCAATATCAAAATGAATGGATTGGGTTCCGAAATTAAAATTTCATTAAGCCCTGATATTAACACTAAAATGTAGGAAATGGGCTCTGAAATAAAGAATTCTTTAAGTTCTGAGATAAATGGGTTGCACACCGAAATAAATGGGTTGCATATTGAAGTTGATGGATTGGTTTCTGAAGTTAATCAAGGGTTTACTAACATATCAGTAGAAATGGAATCCAGAATGGAAAACAAAATTTCCAAATTGAGAGATTCATGGAAAAACGATATGAGTTTTTTAGTGACAGTGTAAAAAGTGAAATTAGTAAAGTAAAACAGGAATTTAATAATGCTTTCGTAACATTAAACAATGAATTGACATCTCAAATTAAGCAAGTTGCTGATGACAGCAAAAAGTTAGCGGAACAAGTAAATGCAGATTTAAATAAAATGCAGAAACAAGTAAATAATCTGGAAAAACAATGTTAGAATAGTCACACTATAATGGGAAATCAAATCAAGGAAGGAAAGGCTGTGTGTGAGAAATTTGACGTACAAGTGGCAGCTGAATTTATTATCCTGGAAGCTAACGTAACTCAATTTAGTACAGCTGTAGGTGAACAAATGCGTAACCATGATGGTACACTAAAAAGAGTAGAACAAAGTGTTACTAACAGTAGTGCCTATGTAGTACCTCATAGTATTGTAGAATCCTCAGATATCGCATATGTGACACATCGGCAGTTTTTGTGATTTGACCTAAGTAAAAATGTACATCCTAAAAAAATTTTGGAGTGATTTTGAGGACGTTTTGCCCAAATCATGGAATCAGAAGCAAAAAATTGGCTTCATAGCGTCAAATTTGATGGGTGAAGCTAGAGCGTAGGGAAATTGGGCAGTAAATAAATACGACAAGGTAGAGGATTTTAAAGGCTTTTTTGAAAAATTCTGGGGCAAACGAAAGCAAATTGAAGTTCTGAACAAATTCTGGTCAGGTGAAAAATATGATCCTAAGAAAGATACTATTAAGAGGTTTGTTCAAAAATGAGTCGCAAATTTGCATATTTGAGCACTAAAGTGGAGACGGAATAGATCATTATGGGTGTAGAGAATAAGTTGCCTTTGTACTGGCGTAATAAGATAATATCGGCACCTAGGGACCATACTTGAGATGGTAGAAAATCTTCTAAAGGAGGAGAAGAATGCTAGGAGGGATTATAGGCTTCCTGTTAAGCAAAATGAAAACAGAGCCGAGGCACATGTAAATAGAATAGGAGTGCAAAGATCCAGTAATTACAGAGGCAGGTACTGTGGGCGAGGGGGTCCTGTTGGAAGTAGGCATAATGACAGAGAACGAAACGTTGAATATAGACAGCAGCAGCCCACTGCTGGTCGGAGTGGATTCAGCCAGCCAAAAGAAATGTCAGTGGCAATGACCGCGTATGAGAGGGGAAAAACTAATGGCAGTCTGTAAGGGTGCTAGCGTTTGCAAGCTGCGGCAGCATAGGTTGAATCCGCTAGCAAAACCTTTTATAAGGCAGCCACCAGCTGAACAGCTTGGGATTGGCATAGTAGAATCAGATGTTGCAGAGGAGAGGGACACTGTTAAAATATGTATTTTTCAGAGAAGTGTAGTAGATTTTTGCCAAGGAAAAGGTCATAACATCGATTCCAGGAACCACGTTAATGGAGGACAGCTGTGAGAAAATAACGATTCAGAACAGGATGTTAGTGTGAGTGAACACAGCAATGCAGATGAGGAGCTTACAGTGAACTGTGGAATTACCACTATAATAGGGGAAACGGTATTAGAGGTACCTGAGGAAGAATATAGAAGGGCAGAGGAAGTTTTACGTAGATTAGAAGGAGAAGTGTCTGATAGTGACGAAGAAGGAACAGAAGTGGAGTAAGCAGGAAGTTATTTTGATAATTCTGACAACACGATAGGCAGAGTTGCAGAATCCGATATTATTATTAAAGAAGGAGAGTGTTTGGAGAAGTGTTTTGATTTGTCAGTAGTGGACAGACTAATTAAAGCTGCCACAGTTAAAGAGGAAGAAGACTCCGTAAATATGTGCGTAATTTCCACAGAAGGTGTAGGATTCAATAGACGTGATGTAGTGCGAGATTTGTTAGATGAACCCGATTCTGAAGTCAGAGAGAAACTGAAAGACAGCCTATAATAGGAGTTACTATTTTTAGTGAGAAGGTTCCTTGTTTACTGGATAGTAGTTCCGATTTATGGGGTTGGGTTGTTTGGGTGAAGAGACCAAACAGCAAGGTCATCGGTCTCATTGGATTAGGAAAGGAAGTCCGCCGTGCCGTTTCAAAGGAACCATCCCGTCATTTGCCTGGAGCGATTTAGGGAAATCATGGAAAACCTAAATCAAGATGGCCGGACGCGGGATTGAACTGTCTCTCTCCCGAATACGAGTCCAGTGTGCTAACCATTGCGCCATCTCGCTTGATCCCGATTTATGTGCAGTGCCACAAGGTTTTGTGAATGCTTTCCCTGCTAGTAAGGATGTGGTTATAATGCCAGTGAATGGCGTAAATATTATTGTAGCCACAGGGAAAAGTAAGAAAGTGGTTGAACATGAAGTTATGCTACCTGTCAGGATCGGTGATGTACAGTTGGATCAAAATTTCCTGACAATAAATGGCTTAAGCGTGGAAATGTTGGCCGGCCGTTGTGGCCGTGCGGTTCTAGGCGCTTCAGTCTGGAACCGCGTGACCGCTACGGTTGCAGGTTCGAATCCTGCCTTGGGCATGGATGTGTGTGATGTCCTTAGGTTAGTTAGCTTAAAGTAGTTCTAAGTTCTAGGGGACCGATGACCACAGATGTTAAGTCCCATAGTACTCAGAGCCATTTGAACCATTTTCGTGGAAATGTTGGTGGGAGCAGATTTCTTACAAAAGTACAAAGGAAAAGTGGATTTTGGACGCAATGAAACGGTCACTGTGGTGCAGGAAGGAGCAGTAGCTATTCCTTTTATTGGTAAAAGGCAATATGAATCCGACGAGCAAAGTGACGTGCCTCTACGTTACTGCAGAAGGAAAGAGGATATTGTGCAGTGTAATGAGTATGGCGAAAGGAAGGAAGTAGATCCTTCGGAGGTAGAAAACATCCGAATAAGAATTAACGAAAAAGTACAGGAATTATTTTGAGCAGGCATCAGGAAGTGTTTTCTGACCAGCCAGCACTAGTTCGAGATTACGAATGTTATCTAACTGTAAAAGAGGATGCACATTTCTTTCGAAAGCCATTCGCTGTTGCGGAAGTACATAAGGAAGCTGTGAGAAATATGATTCAGAAAACGCTTAAATGGGATATTATAGAAAGTGGAATTAGTGTTTATAGCAATCCATTGGTTGTGGTGCCTAAAAAAGATGATTCAATTAGGCTCGTTTTGCACGCTAGAGCTTTGAACAAAATAATATTGCAAGAGAGTGAGAGGCCTGAAAAGATAGAAGTATTATTGCAAAAATTTAAAGATGTAAAATTTTTCACATCGATGGATGTAACTTGTGGTTACTGGAACCTAACCTTAGCGAAAGAATCTAGGAACTACGCAGCTTTCCTGTTCGAGGGAAGGTGCTATCAGAACAAGGTTGTGCCCTGTGGGTTAAACAACAGCGTTTGTGCATCTGTTAAGGCAATGTCCCAAGTGCTAGGTGACCAGTTATTAAGAAGGATTATAGTTTACGTGGACGATGTGTTGATTTCAACTGCCACTTGTGAAGACCACTGTATGTTGTTGGGTAAGGTTTTAGAAGCCATAGAAAGGGGTGGAATGAAACTCAAATTAGGCAAAACAGAGCTTATGAGGAAAGAAATAAAATTTCTGGGGCATATTGTCAGTGGAAAAGGAATTATGTCCGACCCTGAAAAAAATTGAAGCCATTAGGGATTATTTAGCACCTACTACCCGAAAGGAATTAAAAGGTATGTTTGGTCTTTTTGGATTCTATCGAAAATTTGTGCCTGGACAATTATTCGATGCACCTTGTCTGAGCGAACTATTAAAGAAAAATGCACCGTTTGGATGGACAAATGAGTGTCAGAGTTCCTTTGAAGAACTTAAAGAGGCGCTGCTAAATAGTCAGATCTTAAACCATCCTGACTTTGTCAAGCCTTTCTGTCTTCGATCAGATGCATGTGCTTCTGGTCTGGGGGTGGAACTGTTCCAAATTGAAACAGAAGGAGAAAACCAAATTCACAAAACGATCGCGTTTGCTAGTCGATCGTTGCAACAGGTGGAAAAGAACTATGGCATTCCGGAGCTGGAAGCTCTAACAAATATATTTGGGCCACAGAAATTTGAACATTACCTATTAGGCTACATATTTGCAGACATGCCAACTAAAACATGGCAGACTGAGGAGGTGGTCAATGCATCTCCAGCAATTTGATATAGAGATAATGTACATAAAGGGCTCAGAGAACATTGTAGCCGATGTATTGTCTAGAAATGTGAAAGAACACGGGCAGGAAGTAGATCCTTTAGGGCAACGGGAATGGAGTGATGTCTTGATAGCAACAATATAATCAGAGGAAGAAGGACCGCTTAAACGCATTTGTAAGAACCTCAGGAAAGAACAAAATCAAGATGACAATATTAAACTGGTAAAAAGCCGGCTAGGTCATCCAGATTTTTCGAAAATAGCGGAATATTACAAAATACATACTATTTAGGCGAAGAAAGAACGGTGAGGAAAAATGGCGCATCTGTTTCCCTGAACAACATGTGTACTTGCTGATAGATTATGTACATAGGAAGTACGGGCGTTATGGAGCCAGAAAATGTACTGCGAAATTTAATGAAGTAGTAATTTTAGATAACTTGTGGCGCAGGGTACAGAAAAGGCTGGAATCTTGTGACAGATGTGAGAAGTTGTACAGGGACAAATGTAACCTGTAGAACATCAAAATAGGCTAGATCTTGCAGCCGTGGACCTTTTTGGCCCTTTACCTGTTTCAAGGGGGGGGGGGGGGGGGGTTGTGAATATGTCTTTGTACGAAGTATGTTAGATTTTATCCTATGAAAAAGCCTAAGTCCAAAGTAATAGTTAGTAAACTAGAGGAAGATTATGTTGTAAAGATTAGGGTGCCTAAAGCCATGTTATCAGATAATAGACCACAGTTTGTGTCCAAGAGATTTGAGGAATATTTAAACAAAAGGAAACCGAATACACAAAGATTTCAACCTATTTTCCCCAGGGAAATTTTGCAAAAGAATACTGAAAGGGCTAAATCGTCTCTATAGGACGTATGTATGAGACAGGCGAAATACCCTCAGACTTCAAGAAGAGTATAATAATTCCAATACCAAAGAAAGCAGGTGTTGACAGATGTGAAAATTACCGAACTATCAGTTTAATAAGTCACAGCTGCAAAATACTAACGCGAATTCTTTACAGATGAACGGAAAAACTGATAGAAGCCGACCTTGGATTCCGTAGAAATGTTGGAACACGTGAGACAATGCTGACCCTACGACTTATCTTAGAAGAAAGACTAAGGAACGGCAAATCTACGTTTCTAACATTTGTAGACTTAGAGAGACACTTAAAGTAGTAAAGGAGCAAAATAACTGATGATTGTCGAAGTAGAGAGGATATAAAATGTAGACTGGCAATGGCAAGGAAAGCGTTTCTGAAGAAGAGAAATTTGTTAACATCGAGTATAGATTTAAGTGTCAGGAAGACGTTTCTGAAAGTATTTGTATGGAGTGTAGCCATGTATGGAAGTGAGACGTGGACGATAAATAGTTTAGACAAGAAGAGAATAAAAGCTTTCGAAATGTGGTGCTACAGAAGAATGCTGAAGATTAGTTGGGTAGATCACATAACTAATGAGGAGATATTGAATAGAATTGGAGAGAAGAGAAATTTGTGGCACAACTTGACTAGAAGAAGGTATCGGTTGGTAAGGCATATTCTGAGGTATCAAGGGATACCAATCTAGCATTGGAGGGCAGCGTGGAGGGTAAAAATCGTAGAGGGAGACCAAGAGATGAATACACTAAACAGATTCAGAAGGGTGTAGGTTGCAGTAGGTAATGGGAGATGATGAAGACTGCACAGGAGAGCGTAGCATGGAGAGCTGCATCAAACCAGTCTCAGGACTGAAGACCACAACAACAACAACAACGATAATCAAGTCGAATCTTTTGTATAATAACATATTAGATTCCATGAACGCCAACATAACGACGACAAAGAGCATTAAATGGTTTATTTCCTTTCAAAACGATAAAGAAATTTATAAAGTAATTGTTTAACGTAAAATTTAATTACGAGGAAAACGTGATTATTTCTGATGTAAATGGTTCAATAAGTTCTGTCCTTTTTTTTGGAAAACGTTGAAATGCGCTATCTTGTACGAAAAACATTTTTTCTAAAGAGAAAGGGAAATTTCGTAAATCAATTTTATTATTCGCCATCGAGTCGAAACCTTTGAAATAACATCCTAAAAAATTGTTATGTATTTTCGATATTTAGTTCATTTGAAAAAATTGTAAGTAGGAGCAATTTTCTTCAAAAATCCCATTGTTAAATTTGTCGGTTTAGTTAAAGAATTCAGTAATAACATTGCCATTATATGTACCTTAAATACACTTAAAAGTAATTTTAGGTTCGTAGGGGTGTGTAACGCAGCAAGTTATTATGAGATAACATTCGTTGTAGTAAGACACCCAGCCGTCTAGTACGGTGGTTGCAGGATGGCTATATATTTTTTTCGCTCTGCTCACAGCACAGCTGACGCTGCCTGCCGTGAGAACTGCATAGTGTAACATTCAGTCGATACGAAGATTCATACACTTTTAGAATCTAAATAATCTATATTAGTTATTTTCCGATTTTGTTCAAATTTGGTACACAGCCTTTTGTTGTTAATGCGATGATGCTGTCAAAATTGCAAATTTTTATTTATTAGGGTTTCGATGTTAAAAAGAATTACCTAAAAGTCCTAACAACTACACTTGTTTTTTAAAACAAGTTAGGAACAATAACAGATTGACTTTCATTATCATCTGAAGCCATTACAAAGTTGTCAGTGCACAAAAATCAATTAATTAGAATTTTCTTTTTAAAACTTTAATCACTTTGCATTACTTAATACAAAAATCGGTCAGATTTGTTATTTGATTATATTTTGCCGTGTGAGTGCGTGAGAATGACTGAGAGAGTGTATGGGGGACACACGTTAAAATTTAATATTTGATTTTATGATAAACCTTGTACAAGCGAACTGTGGGAAAGTTATGTTGCAACTACGATTCAGGTGACGTATGTCTCTGTGACCATGATTTTGTATAAAAGCAGCCAGAATGGAAGTTAGAGGCGGAATGAGTTTATTTATGAATTTGAAGAATATTTCACACTTTGCTTATTTTGAATAAACATAATACAAGAAATTGAAGTTTTGCTGATATTAATTACTATAAAATTAGTGTTTGGATAAGGCAAGATTTGCCGCGAGAATGATCAGGAAGGTACGTTCTGATTGGTCGTTTAGATCAACAGCCAATCAGAATTAAGCTGTTCCCGTGCTGTAGAGGAGTGGGCAGAGAGGAAAGTACCTCGGGAGAGTCGCTTGCTAGCCGGCCTATGGATAACAAGATGTTAGATCGCTCCTTAAGAAGACTCTGTAAGATGAGGAAATATTGAGCTAATTTCGGTTCGAACATGTCGTGACTGAAGCGACTGGAGTTTCGAACATTTTAAGGAAAGTTTGGTGTTTCTAAGTTAAATAGTTCGAGAGATATGAGCGTGTAAACTTTTTGGTCGTAGTAACAACTCCGCGTGGCGTGTTTCGTGCTCTGTTGGGAATATTTTGGCGAGCACTTCTTACGAAGAAGACCACTGAAATGACCGAATGTTTAACTCGCGAATAATTGTGGGTCTGTGATTGGTAGAACGTGAAATTAGTCGGGTCATACTTGCTAAAATTCTGGCTGTTTTTCGAGTGAATATTAGTTATACAGACAGTGAACTTTCAATGATAACGTTTCACCATATTAAATACAGACATGACAGCAATTGCATGTGTTTAATTACAAATAAAGAACGGAGTTAATCTAATTTTAAACGCTTTTCTGCAAGTAGACTGAATATCCCGAACGCCCAATTTTTTAAACATGAACTTTCAGGAACTGACTTTCAACTATAGAGTACTTCATGTTACAAGTAAGTTGTACTATCATTAATAAATGAGATAACCTCAGAGATTTTACTTTGGACCTTCTGTTACCATTTGGTGACTGTATTCCCCTCTGCTGTATCCTGAGGTATCTAATTCAGGCGCACGAGGTTTCGGGCAAAATACACTACTGGCCGTTAAAATTGCTACACTACGAAAATGACGTGCTTCAGACGCGAAATTTAACCGACAGGAAGAAGATGCTGTGATATGCAAATGATTAACTTTTCTTAGCATTCACACAAGGTTGGTGACACCTACATTGTGCTCACATGAGGAAAGATTCCAGACGATTTCTCATACACAAACAGCAATTGACCGGCGTTGCCTGGTGAAACGTCGTTGTGATGCCTCGTGTAAGGAGGAGAAATGCGTACCATCACGTTTCCGACTTTTTTAAAGGTCGGATTGTAGCCTATCACGATTGCGGTTTATCGTATCGCGACATTGCTCCTCGCGTTGGTCGAGATCGAATGACTGTTAGCAGACTATGGAATCGGTGAGTTCAGGAGGGTAATACGGAATGCCGTGCTGGATCCCAACGGCCTCGTATCACTAGCAGTCGAGATGACAGGCATCTTATCCGCGTGGATGTAACGGATCGTGTAGCCACGTCTCGATCCCTGAGTCAACAGATGCGGACGTTTGCAAGACATCAACCATCTGCACGAACAGTTCGACGACGTTCGCAGCAGCATGGACTATCAGCTCGGAGACTATGGCTGCGGTTACCCTTGACGCTGAATCACAGACAGGAGCACCTGCGATGGTGTACTCAACGACGAACCTTGGTGCACGAATGGCAAAACGTCATTTTTTCGGATGAATCCAGGTTCAGTTTACAGCATCATGATGGTCGCATCCGTGTTTGGCGACATCGCGGAGAACGCACATTGGGAGCGTGTGTTTGTCATCGCCATACTGGCGTGATGGTAATGGGTTGCCATTGATTACACTTCTCGGTCACCTCTTGTTCGCATTGATGGCACTTTGAACAGTGGACGTTACATTTCAGATATGTTACGACCCGTGGCTCTACCCTTCATTCGATCCCTGCGAAACCCTACATTTCAGCAGGATAATGCACGACCGCATGTTGCAGGTCCTGTACGGGCGTTTCTGGATACAGAAAATGTTCGACTGCTGAGCTGGCCAGCACATTCTCCAGATCTCTCACCAACTGAAAACGTCTGGTCAATGTTGGCAGAGGAACTGGCTCATCACAATACGCCAGTCACTACTCTTGATGAACTGTGGTATCGTGTTGAAGTTGCATGGGCAACTTTACCTGTACACGCCATCCAAGCTCCGTTTGACTCAATGCCCAGGCGTATCAAGGCCGTTATTACAGCGAGAGGTGGTTGTTCTGGGTACTGATTTCTCAGGATCTATGCACCAAAATTGCGTGAAAATGTAATCACATGTCAGTTCTAGTATAATATATTTGTCCAATAAATACCCGTTTATCATCTGCATTTCTTCTTGGTGTAGCAATTTTAATGGCCAGTATTGTATAAACACTGGTGGCCGCAGCCTAGATACTTTCTCCTCAGAATTGAAGCGCACGTAGTGGTATGTGGCTGTTACCAGCAGTGGATAGAGTCCACGTTCCTGGTGGCAAGCATGGTGAGACTCTGCAGTGTGACAGGGGAAATATAGTCCCAAATGGAATCTGCTGGCATATTTTGTTGACATTCCTGGTACACAGCAATATTACAGATTAAGATACGTTTCATAGTGTCTTAAACACATGTACTTGTCTCTAAAATAAAAATCTTACAGTCTACGCAGAATAGCCTTTTTATGACCCATAAATGATTCATAATATCTTTAGAAGTGCGAAAAAAATTAAAAATGCTTCTGATGAATTTGGAGCATTGGATATGAGACCATTCGAAGGGAGGAACCTGATAAACTTCTTGCCTGATGCTGGCTGCTGCTTATATTGGTGTTACTTTTATAGACCTGGCGGTACAAAGCAATTACTGTCCCATCCGCCAGCCTGGGTGATCAATGAAAGAAAATGTTGAAAGATGAATACAGATAAATGCTCGAAAACTTGGCAATGGAAGCCATTTTGGAACTGTAGTAGCAGAACATTTCATGAAAAACTTGTAGAAGGTGGTGGATGAATTTCCTGGTCATGTTAAATAACAGGGGAAGATTTCACCTTACTGACTATGAATTGGGGAGGGGAGTAGGGATAGGAAATTGTCTATTTTTTCTGAATGTTTTATCCAAAAATTACTTTGAGGAATTGAGATATTGCAGGGCACTCTCACTTCTGATATGGTGTTATGCTGCGCAATGTTTTTAGGGAAGTTGATCTTTATTACTTGGTACCTATAATTGGGAAAGATCTGACTTCATTCATATGATGAAATGGTTGGCGGTAGTTAAGGCTCTTGCTTGTGTGCTCTTGTGAAGGAGTAGTGGTAAGTTTTACTTGCGTTTAAAGGAAGAGGGTGCCGATTTAAACGGCTGCAGTAAAAGCGTACGGCGGTCGAGGGCCGAGGGGAGCGTTTTTTCGGCGGAGCCTGGGTGAAAACATTTATGGACTGTCCAGACCCTCTGTCTCATTGTGCAAACACGTTGGATGGCGCCGGTCGGTCGGCGGCCGCGTCCAGCTGGGCTGACTAGCGCCAAGGTTCAAAATGGCTCTGAGCACTATGGGACTTAACATCTGAGGTCATCTGTCCTCTAGAACTTAGAACTACTTAAACCTAACCAACCTAAGGACATCACACACATTCATGCCCGACGCAGGATTCGAACCTCCGACCGAAGCGGTCGCGCGGTTCCAGACTGTAGCACCTAGAACCGCTCGGCCACACCGGCCGGCTAGCACCAAGGAGTCGCCGCTGCTATGGGCAGAGCATTGATGGCAGGCAATATAGCAGAGGATGGGCCCTTGTTAAGCATGAAGCTGATGAGACGACTGTGTGTTTCTGCGAATTTTCGTGGGACAGGACAGTGGCGCCCAGGCGTCCAGATTCTGCAGAAAACATATTTGTGAAGGCACGAGGCTTTTAGCGAGTTTATGGCCATTCTTTGCAAAGTTCGAAATGGACGCAATAGGGGAGATAACGATCTTTGTATGGAGGGTTGTGGTTCCATCCAGGTCATGCTTTTAGCCAAAGACACGGTGTAAATGCGTTTGAACGAGACCACAAAGCTGAATCTTTTTTTCCTTTTCTCCCAATTAATTTTTATAGTCGCTGATTAGTCAAAGCAAGAGCAAGAGGCGGTCTCTCAGCTTCGAGTGCCGCGCTCCAGCTCGTGATTGGCTTGGGCTAAAGTGGGAGTAGCCTAAGATGTATGAGTGATAGGCTACCGAGCTGGCGAAGAAAGGTGAGAGAAAGAGAAGAGGACACTCTTGTACCGGTGCTTCGCTAGTAAAGAACTGCAGGTCTTCCCTAAATGGTGAGACTTGTGTCCTTTGCTAGTGTGCCACTTAGAGCCTGTGCCAGTCACCTTCTGAACCGTCAGAGGTACTGCTTCTAGCACCAAGGACACAACAAATGATGCTTGGGTGTACTTATTTATTTTGAGTCGGCCATCGAAACATTTGACATGTTCCATCAGGCATAGTCGTGGCACGGAGTCAGATTGGTTTGGCAGACCAGCAAATGGGTCCGCCTGCACACTGGAATCCACTGAGGTTTCAGAGGCTCATAGGGAAGTACCTGTGTTCGGAATTAGCCGAACGCGAGACCGCGTACTTGCATTCTTCGAGCGCGCGCATTAACAACGGATTGCTGCTTTCCATGACTCTAGCCTCCGAACGAATCGTTGTGTGCCGCCCTGACCAACAGGAGGGTAAAGTATTCGCTGCTACGGCGTAGGGCTCTAGTATATGATTCTCAGCACCCTGTTCTTTGGAACCATATTTTTCTTTATGGAATAGTAGAGTATATATGCTTGACTGTAGCGTAGTTTTTGGGCCATACCACGGATTCACATGTATGAAGTCAGGTAAACCTATTAGTGTTCTGGTTAGTGCCGTGTGTTGATCCCCAGATGATCACTTTCTTCACCATGGATCGTATATTAGCGAAAGCGTTGGTCCAATAAAGAAATGTTTCTGTCATTCTTTAGTCATTTTTTGTCTTGTGATGTTAAGAATGAATAAATCTATTGTTATTTAGACCACAACTCCTCCCAGTGTTCTCATTAACATTACCTTTCCGATTTTCATTAAAGTCTTGATTAAAATTTAAAGTTGGAATTCTGCAAATTATTCACAGAACCATTACATCTTAGATCTCCCGCTGACAAACTCGATCGAACTTTTCAACTCAATTAACATACACCATGAGGCTGCTATCGCTGAATACGGGTGCCACTTGGAATGAAATAAAGGTAGGTAGATAGTTCTACCTAATACGTGAGTCAAGAAACAGAGTTTAGTTCACCTGAGCAGTCAACATGAAACATTCGTTTCCGAATCTGAAAATGTTGAATGTAAATGGACAACGTTCAGCAGTGTTGCACAACACACTTTGGACACATATATGGTTGGTAAATTTGTGTGGGATGGAAACACCCGCCGTTGTTCGAAAATCGTCTTAGGAAGATACTCTGAAAACTACTAGAGTTTCGCCGCAGATTTAAACACAAGAAAGCCTAGTAGAGGAACGAAAACGGAGCGAAAGCAAACTTATCGTAAGGTGTGCCATGTGTAAAGCGTTCAACGAATACGAAAATTAAATTCTATCTACTGAGCTAACAGAAATTATTTTGTTAAGTCAGTCATCGAATCAAATACAACTGCCCAGAAAGACCATAATTATATCCAAACGAAAGATGACAGGGAGAAGGCCGAAATACTACAAAATACTAAGCTTCTCCAAAATTTTTTCACTGAGGAAGAACGTGTCATGGTTCCTCCTTTCAATGGTCACATTAACTCTAAAAATAGAGATATCGAAATGAGTGGCCACAGAATATAAAATCAACTAAGGTCACATGACAGTGGAAAGGATACCGTCTGGTGAGATACCAGTACGACTGTACATAGATCACGTATAATAAATTGCTTCTCTTGTAGCAATACTCTACTGCAGGACGCTGGATCCTAATGATCGGAAAAATGCGCAGGTCATTATCGTTTTCAAGAAAGGTCGTCGAACGTACGCTTACAACAGTAGGCCTAATCGCTCACGTCAGGCTGTTAGTATAATTCCAGAACACGTTTTATGTTCGCATGTCACAACCTTTCTGGAGACTTAAAATCGCCTCTGCAGAAATCAACATGGATTCCGCAGACAACGATAGTGTGAAATCAAGCTCTCTTTGTTCGTTCACGAGACCCAGAAAGCAGTAAATACCGGCGCACAAAATTTGGAAATTTGTGGGAAGTTCCTATGGGACCAAACTGCTGAGATCACCTGTCCCTAGGCTTACACACTACTTAATCTAACATAAACTAACATACGTTAAGGACAACACACATACCCATGCCCGAGGGAGGACACGAACCTACGACGGGGGGAGCCGCGCGAACCGTGGCAAGGACCAGTGCACAAGCCGATGAATTGTTTATTTACTTCTGGGAAGCGTTCGACACGGTTGCCCACTGCCACCTTATGAATGAAAGACGAGCGTTCGGAATGTCAGACAAGCTTTGTGAATGGATTCAAGAGTTTCCAGAAAATGGAACGCAGCGTACTTCGAGGAAGTATTATGGGTCCACTACTGTCCATAATATATACACACAGCGAGTAAAATATAACTGGCTTGGAAAATATTTACATTAAAAATGTTAATGAACATTACGGACGATGCTGGAAATAGACGCCGTTAATAACGACGCAACACTGTGCTCGATTTCTTGGGGAGTGCCCCACGGTAGTGAGACAGGAGCGCTCTTGTTTCCTATCGGTATGCCTGGGACAGAATGCTTACATAACATGTTCCAGAACGCCACGCATGGATTTTTCGGGGCTAATACTGCGGGTTCTGTTGGTGATAACAGATAGGGCTAAGTGTTTTGGATAGCCCTTTGGCTAGGGACCATTTGTATACCCAACAGAAGGATCGTCTTAGTGTCAGTCCTACAGTGTAGGGCGACAGTTTGAATATTACTCACAGCTTAGGCAAATAGAGAAAATCGGTCGATTTTTTTACGATGGGCTTGATGGGACTTATGGAGGCACCATTAGTTCCCGAGCGGTTCCTCGAAAAACCAAAAAAAGACGGTTTTTTACTAATGCTCGCCATCACCAGCGAACCAAAACCCAGCCAAAGATTTAAAGACGGCTACCCACAGCAAATGGCTGAAGTTATGTATTTCTAAGATCCTCATCTCTAAAGAGCCGGCCGGGGTGGAAGAGCGGCTCTAGGCGCTTCAGTCTGGAACCGCGAGACCGCTACGCTCGCAGGTTCGAATCCTGCCTCGGACATGGATGTGTGTGATGTCCTTAGGTTAGTTAGGTTTAAGTAGTTCTAAGTTCTAGGGGATTGATGACCTCAGATGTTAAGTCCCATAGTGCTCAGAGCGATTTGAACCATTCTGATTTGATCTCCAAACACCCTGAGAATTTTCTTGATATTTTCATCCGTTTCCAAGACACAGAGGTTCAAATTTATCCTACTTCTACACGTAAAATCCGATATGAGGCTTAATCTAATAAAAACTGCAGCAAATTGGTTAAATTTTAACGGTATTTACCTATGCATTTATTTGTAAGAGCCACCTGCCCGTTTCAAAAAAATTATCGGCTATCGAGAAACAACACAAAAACTTGTGTTTTTGACGTGGGTTTAGTGAATGATATGCACAGCACACTTGAGAAACACAAAAAAATTATATTACTTATAATGAAACTTCGGTGATACGTTTGTCTAGTTGACATTTTTAAGTGGTTAACATTGCGAGATCACAGGTTAATGTATGCGGGTATAAGACATTGCTAGGCTAATAATAGCCTTAACCGCCAGAATGTTGAATGCAAGCGTGCAAACGCGCATGCATTGTGTTGTATAGGTACCGTTAGTTAGTTTGTGGGAAGGAGTTCTGTGCCTCTTGGATTTGGTAGGGCAGTACAAGGACAGACAATGCTTTTACAACCTTCTGAGCACAGGGGTTGTAATAAGCCTGGACTACCGAAAGGTATGATTTGCGAGAGACGGATGATTCACGCTGAAGCGTGCAGAGAAACACCGACAAGTGCGTCACTGACTTTATTGCATCGCAGGAACACAGCGGGCCTTCCGCTGTAGTCGGCGATGGCGCCGCGCTTGCGTGGGTGGATCAGAGCCAATGGCAGTGCCGGAATTGCTGCGCTGGTGTCCGGCAGCCCAGTCTTGCAGACGTAGTGCTACTGCTCACGCCACGGCTAAGTGCCCGCCGCGTGTGTTGGCTGCACCCGTGGCCCGGAACACGGCTGACTGTTCACTCAAGCGCGACTTGTGGACCCCATGTAGAGCGTCGAAGGAAGCAGCCGACCGCCATCGTTGCAGAGAGCCTTAGCAGCTCCGGCCGTCCGCCCAGGGCAGCTCGTTCAGTGACCGCAGACAGCTCTGCACCTGGGAGGCCGCTAGTTTGCCCCCAGCTCCGCCCCCGCTCAGAGAACGGAGGTCAGCAATCCTCTTGCTCCTCGCGCTGGTACAGCTCATAGGTGCGGCGAGCCCCACCATAGCTATGGTGCGACCGTGCAGCGGAGGTTGAAAGTAGCTTCAGTTGGCTGTCGGTATCCATCACCAGAAGGTAGTCGTGGTTGGCCTGCAACTTAAACAATCGCCATACTCTCCGGTTCTAAACGCAGACAGAATGACGACTGCCCGATTCGAGCCTCTGGGCTCACTTACTTATACGATTTTCCCTACGCCTCTGATGTAGTTTCTCTGGATGGGAGTGCTCATTATTAATTACAACGTCAGGTGTCCCCAGCTCGCTTCGGCCCATACATGCAGGTCACTACGTGGTGACGTAACTACAACGTGTGCGTTCTTCACAGCACGCCAATGCCCTGTCCTGCTCTGATTACTTCACACTCGTACACAGTACCTGCCAGACTGAGCCTTCTCGCCTGCGAGCGTTGCAATAAACCTGCCTCGCAGAATCATTTGCAAAATATCAACATCGTACGCCCCTCCCATCTGATGTGCCAATCGGTCCCTTAACTAGTGCCTTCCAGCCACAGTTGCGCACAATTTAGAATAATTCCCTGAATCCCTACCTGTACTCACTCGTGGCGCGGCAGTGCTGTCTGTGGAGTTGTCGTCCTATGATGTCCCATATGTGTCTCGACTGGAGACAGATCTGGTGATCGAACAGGCCAAGGCAACATGTTGACAATCTGTAGGGCTTGCTGGGTTACAACAGCGGTATGTGGGCGAGCGTTATCCTGTTGGAACGCACTCCCTGAAATGCTGTTCACGAATGGCGGCACAACAGGTCGAATCATGAGACTGACGTACAAATTTGCAGTCGGTGTCTGTGGTATAAACACATGAGTGCTCCTTTTGTCATACGAAATCCCGTCCCAATTACTAGCTATACGTCCAGTGTGTATAGCACGCAGAAAGGTTGGTTGCAGGCCTGCCATTGGCCCCCTTCTAACCAACATATGGTCACTGCGGGCACTGAGGCAGTACCAGATCTCACCACAAAACACAACAGGCCTCCAGCCTGCCCTCCAGCGAGCTTTCGAGTGCTATACACACTGGACGTATACCTAGAGTTATTGTTTAGGATGGCATTTCGTATGACAACAGGAGCACTCATGTGCTTATCCCACACACCCTGACTGCAAATTTGCACGTCAATCTCATGATTCGACCTGTTGTGCTACTATTCATTAACAGCATTCCAGGCAGTGTTTCCCAATAGGATGACGTTCGCCCACATACCGCTGTTGTATTTTGTCGGCATGTTGCCTTGGCCTATTCGATCACCAGATCTGTCTCCAGACGTGTATCTCCAGTAGTTTTCCAGAACATACAGAGAACAAACGACGTAATATCGTAAAATTTTTAATTTATTAACTACTTGGCCCAATTTGTTTTTTAATTACCAGACAATTGCATAAAGTTTCCAGCAGAGGTTGTAGGGAATTTAATTTTGGAAAAACGATGCTAATAACGGTTACTGAACCTGTATAAGTGTGTCAGATAATCTGCTTTTATTAATACTACAAAGCTCAGTGTCAAAAAAGTTGTACAGTGTACATACAATTTCACAATACATTCACAATAAATGTTCAAAAATGTCTCCACCGAGTTCAATCCATTTAGCTGCACGTGTATGAACAGATTTTCTTGTTCGTTTCAGTTTCGCAGGGGTGTTCTTAATTTCGTCTATTGCATTCATAATGTGAGCAAGTAATCCCTCACGTGTATTGACTTTGTCCTCATAAGACATAGCTTATGAGGACATCCATACCCATACACAAAAATCCATTGGTGTTAAATCTGTCGGTCTGGGTGCTCACAGATAAATAATCTACAAACTACAACAGTTACTATGTGGTTTCACTTAAATACGCTGTTGTTATTGTTTTCTTTCACTGAAAAATACAGAAAACTAATTCGTTTCAAGGTTAGGAAACGACTGAAACAACTCACTAACGGTTGCCAACAATGACATAAACGTTTCTACATTCTTAATAGATAGTGAACAAATTTACTTGTATAATAATCTTTGCTTCTTTGGATGTTGCGAAACGGACTGCAGATTTGCGGTCATTTGCGGACCTATGTTTATGTGAACGATTTTCTTTGGACGTACAAGTAGCGATTCGAACATGAAAGGGAGGAAGTGATAGATGTACGCGAAGTAATATCCGCCATTTGCAACTCTGTGGCAGTACACAAGGTGATTTTACTAACCACAGGAAATGATCCCTGAGCGAATAAGAAGCAAAAGAGGTCGTATGGTCGCATTGCCAGAAATGCGTTCCTTAGGAGGTACACGCAGTTGAATGCGAAGATAATAGATCTTTGACACTGTTGATTTCAATGAATGGCAGCACTCGTGAAAACACACCAGGCTAGTGTGAATGCTCTATCTGTATTACTGATTTAGCTCCTCATTGAAGGGGGCAACGAGCTGGGGCACTAACAAGTAGTGGCCAAGTTACCCTTCATACTACCTGCGGCATAGGCCGCGGTTCGGTCTACGGCACTTTCTGACACACGCGCCGCTGCGTTTCCAACAGCCGCCACCGCTTCACGAAGGCGCTGCCCCAAACGATTACGCAGCTGCCAATGAGACCAGGTATCCCCTCTATCCCCTCTCCGGAGCTCCAGCGTCGGGTAAAGTTCGAACATTCATGCACTGACTGCATTTTGTGTGTTTGCCAGCTGACTAACATTTACAGACATTTTTTATTTATTTTCGCATGCCAGCGAATCCTATCATTCGTACCCTTTTATCTTGAATTTTAATCCCACTCTGAACCTTTCTTTAATTTCCAACATTGCTTCTTCGATATACAGATTCAACAGTAGAGGCAAATGACTACATCCCTGTCTTACACCCTTTTTAATCCGAGCACTTCGTTCTTGGTCGTCCACTTTTACTAGTCCCTCTTGGCTCTTATACGTATTGTATATTACCCATCTCTCCCTATAGCTTACCTCTATTTTTCTCATAATTTCTGACATCTTGCACCATTTTACATTGTCTAACGCTTTTTAAAGGTCGACAAAACCTATGAATGGGTTCTGTTTTTTCTTTAGTCTTGTTTTCATTGTCAACCGCAACGTCATATTTGCGTCTCTGATGCCTTTACCTTTCCTAAAGCCAAACGGATCGTCATCTAACATACCCTCAGTTTTCTTTTCCATTCTTCTGAACATTATCCTTGTCAGGAACTTGGATGCATGAACTGTTATTCAGATTATGCGATAATTCTCCTACTTATCAGCTCTTGCAGTCTTCAGAATTGTGTGGCTGATACTTTTCGGAAAGTCAGATGGTACGTCGCCAGACTCATACATTCTACACACCAACATGAGCAGTCGTTTTGTTGGCCCTTCCTCCAATGATTTTAGAAATTTTGATGGAATGTTGTCTATCCCTTCTGCCTTATTTGATCTTAATTCCTCCAAAGCTCTCTTAAATTCTAGTACTGGATCCCTATCTACTTTAATTTGACTTCTGTTTTTTTCTTCTATCACAATCAGACAAATCATCTCTCTCATAGAGGCTTTCAGTGTACTCTTTCTAACTATCTGCTCTCTCCTCTGCATTTATCAGTGGAATTCCCCTTGTACTCTTAATGTTGCCACTCTTGCTCTTAATTTCACAGCAGGTTGTTTTGACTTGCCTATCTGCTGAGTCAGTCCTTCTGACAATAATTTCTTTTTCGATTTCTTCAAATTTTTCATCCAGTCATTTCATCTTAGCTTCCATGCTCTTCCTGAATATTTCATTCCTCAGTGTCGTATATGTCTTTATTCCTGAATTTCTCTGAATGTTTTTGTACTTCCCCGTTCTTTGTACCTATGTTTTTCTTTCCAACTCCTGTGACTGCCCTTTTTAGAGACGTCCATTCATGTTCAACTGTACTGCCTATTGAGCTGTTCCTCATTCCTTGGAGAATTTCAGGCCGTATCTCGTCATTCCTTAGTACTTCTGTATACCACTTCTTTTGCGTATTGAGTCTCCCTGACTAATCTGTTAAACTACAGCCTACTCTTCATCATTACTACATTGTGATCTGAGTCTATATCTGCTCCTGGGCACGCCTTACATTCGAGTATCTGATTCCGGAATCGCTGTCTGACCGTAATTTATTCTACCTGAAATCTTTCTGTATCATCCGGCCTTTCCCAAGTATACCTCTTGCTCTTGTGATTCTTGGAGAGAATTCGCTATTACTGTTATAACAGAACTCGATCGGTGTTTCTCCTCTCTCATTCATATAGAATAGTTATTATACTGAAGACTAATTTGTAAATCTGCGCCGTCTGTATATGTTTCAACATTCCAAGCTACTGTTAGCAACTGTCGCTGCAACTACAGCAATGAAGTTATGTATTTACTTTTTAATTTGATATTAGATGTACACTCCTGGAAATGGAAAAAAGAACACATTGACACCGGTGTGTCAGACCCACCATACTTGCTCTGGACACTGCGAGAGGGCTGTACAAGCAATGATCACACGCACGGCACAGCGGACACACCAGGAACCGCGGTGTTGGCCGTTGAATGGCGCTAGCTGCGCAGCATTTGTGCACCGCCGCCGTCAGTGTCAGCCAGTTTGCCGTGGCATACCGAGCTCCATCGCAGTCTTTAACACTGGTAGCATGCCGCGACAGCGTGGACGTGAACCGTATGTGCAGTTGACGGACTTTGAGCGAGGGCGTATAGTGGGCATGCGGGAGGCCGGGTGGACGTACCGCCGAATTGCTCAACACGTGGGGCGTGAGGTCTCCACAGTACATCGATGTTGTCGCCAGTGGTCGGCGGAAGGTGCACGTGCCCGTCGACCTGGGACCGGACCGCAGCGACGCACGGATGCACGCCAAGACCGTTGGATCCTACGCAGTGCCGTAGGGGACCGCACCGCCACTTCCCAGCAAATTAGGGACACTGTTGCTCCTGGGGTATCGGCGAGGACCATTCGCAACCGTCTCCATGAAGCTGGGCTACGGTCCCGCACACCGTTAGGCCGTCTTCCGCTCACGCCCCAACATCATGCAGCCCGCCTCCAGTGGTATCGCGACAGGCGTGAATGGAGGGACGAATGGAGACGTGTCGTCTTCAGCGATGAGAGTCGCTTCTGCCTTGGTGCCAATGATGGTCGTATGCGTGTTTGGCGCCGTGCAGGTGAGCGCCACAATCAGGACTGCATACGACCGAGGCACACAGGGCCAACACCCGGCATCATGGTGTGGGGAGCGATCTCCTACACTGGCCGTACACCACTGGTGATCGTCGAGGGGACACTGAATAGTGCACGGTACATCCAAACCGTCATCGAACCCATCGTTCTACCATTCCTAGACCGGCAAGGGAACTTGCTGTTCCAACAGGACAATGCACGTCCGCATGTATCCCGTGCCACCCAACATGCTCTAGAAGGTGTAAGTCAACTACCCTGGCCAGCAAGATCTCCGGATCTGTCCCCCATTGAGCATGTTTGAGACTGGATGAAGCGTCGTCTCACGCGGTCTGCACGTCCAGCACGAACGCTGGTCCAACTGAGGCGCCAGGTGGAAATGGCATGGCAAGCCGTTCCACAGGACTACATCCAGCATCTCTACAATCGTCTCCATGGGAGAAAAGCAGCCTGCATTGCTGCGAAAGGTGGATATACACTGTACTAGTGCCGACATTGTGCATGCTCTGTTGCCTGTGTCTATGTGCCTGTGGTTCTGTCAGTGTGATCATGTGATGTATCTGACCCCAGGAATGTGGCAATAAAGTTTCCCCTTCCTGGGACAATGAATTCACGGTGTTCTTATTTCAATTTCCAGGAGTGTACAATAAATTAATATCTGAATTCTCTGTTCACCAACGTCATAGTTTCTCGCTCCTGTATCTACTGAAGGACCACACAGCGTGCAAGGAAGTTATAGCACCACAAAAGGCACTTGGAGGTAGGGTCACCTGCAGGAAGTGTGCGTTGCGTCGCCTGTGAGGTGTGGTCCTACGAGACGGTCTCTAGTAATGCCCAACCAAACACTGAGCTTGAACCGGTGCTGATGGTTCGCTGCCACCATACCATGGGGATTTTCCATAGCCCTTTGTAAAGGTAGCCTCATTTGTGAATAGGACAGATGACACAAATACCAACACCGCGATGGGCTACAGGACGGACCAGCATCAAATCATTCACGGCGTAGGCAAATCTTTAGGTAATAAGTACTGCGTGTGTTGTAGAGAATGATGCACGCGGTCGTCTGGCTTATCTGATGTTGGTGGACCACCTGTCTAGTGCCGATGCCGTTGTCATTGTCGAAAAGTTTTGCCTCCCTCGAAACACACTTCTGCCCATATGTCCGTATGACATTTTCCGCTCCTTGCCCTGTCAGAGATGTTTCTCTCTAGTCTGTACTAATGTAGCAAAATCACCGTTTGGGTGTAGCAGAGTGTACAGGACACTGTATTGGATTAGGGTATGTCGGGGGTAGTCGGAGCTGTACAGTACCTGAGCGACGAAGCGGAAACACTACACGAGGTGAAGTAAGTACTACACTGGCCCGCACTACACTGGGTGTGGCGTCTGTTTCTCCTTAGAGTTGACACGACTCGGAGGTGATGGTTGTCCCAGTCGGTATGACGTGGAACGGCGTCCGTCGCTAAGGACAACGCCACCCTGTAACTAGTAGAATAACACAAATTCCTCGCGTGGTTTGGTCATATTTCGGATACCGTCTTTCGTGATTAATGTCGATATTTCGATAGAGCAGCGCGTCAGAATGTAGAAGCCGCTCTTGCTTCTTCACTGATAAACGTGGCAGTTGCACCACCCGATGACGCGATGACCGCCTTGACCTGAAATGATGACCACAGATTTTCTTTTGTTGTGAGTCCGCGACAGACTTTTCAGCTTGCGCCAACTGGCTAACTGTAGTTCTTCTTTTTGTTGTGCCTGGTTAGATAATGGACGTTGAATATTAATAATATAAAGTCTTGAATCTTCAATCCATCACCCAAGTCTTGGCCACATTATGGAATTGCGAGGGTGTTAAGTTGATAAATTGTTATTCCGTCGTCAAGACGTCGCTGCGTCGCACGTTCAATAACTACACGATGTAATTCCAGAGAGAACATATACATAAGCAATGTCCAGAACGCGTCGTAATCTTGGGACAAATCCATGACTGTTCACTGTTAAATAACCAGGAATTTACTTTTCACTTAATAATATTCTAACAGTCAATTAATTTTCACTAATACACAAGATAATGACTATTCAGTTATGTAGGCGACACGAAGAATTAAAGTTTGAATCCAATTTTTTTGTTCCTTGTATTTAATTGTCCCTACGCTGAGCACGCACACCGATTTCTCACTCAGGGAATTGCTTCCGTTTGCATCAGCAATCCTGTCGTTGACGACAACTTCTGACAACTCGGCGCAATTGTACGTTCTTCGTGCTTGCGTTTGTCTGTTACCTACTCGAGACTAAATTGCTTTTCTGTCGGCGATCTTTCCTTTTCAGTGTCCTTCAATGTTCGTGCTTATTCAGTATCACGAAGGCTAAGTCCCATCACACATCTCACACGATTTAAATTCGTCGTGAATCTCTGTATCCCGTTATCTTGCTAACGATAAAGATGACTTTACTTTAGTATGACTTCTGAATAATACTTCAGTCTATATCGCAAAACTTTCAAACTTCCGATTAGCTCAAAACAATCTACTAGCCCTTATATGCATACTACTATCGCAAAAGTACTAGAGAGCGACTGAAGCTAGCATTTCCATTTCCGAGTTACATTGTAGTCACATCGAACTTCCTTTTCGATGCGGCTACAACTCTCTTCTATGGTAAATATTATGTTTTCCCATATCTAAAATCTGAGCTTTAACCTTCGTTATTAATTAATTTGCAGTTCTTTCCTTGATGTTTTTGTGGCGTATCCTATCATATTCTTTCATTCAGTCTCTATTTCATGATAAACATTATTATTTATATGACATTCCTGGTGATCAAATTATCACAAGTGTAAATATGGTCGTCAGTAGCCACCGTCACTGTCGGATGACTAATTTTCCTACTTCTATTACCATAAAGGGTTGTCTATTAGGGTTTCTGTAATTGGGGTGTTACACATGCCCCCAGGAGATGAAGTGGGTACGTGACTTCCCGCTTCAACATCCCTAACCAGTTAAGGTCTCGTTTTTATTGTTGGCGCACTACCATTCACACACATACACATATACATACAAAATTTAAATCATTACAATGTTTTTTGTACTACAATATGAACTTAAGGTTCATGTCTTATGAATAACTCAGTTTTCAGTTTATTTTCGGCGCTTCGCCACACTGACGCTGCACCTACACCAGAACGTGCATGCTGCAAACATGGTCCGGTTCGAAGCCAGTTTCGTCTCCTCCATCAACCATGGCGAAGATGGCACAGCATCGGATCGTGTATGGGCTCGTCTGGTTACTCTCGATGTCCAGTGGCTGCTCTCCCGGTAGACTGCGCTAACACCTCAGCACAATCTGCCCTAAGAATGTCCGCATCACCACTGTTGTATATGCTGCAACAATTAGATCACTTCTCTTCTCGGTACATAACATGAGATTACACATTACTATCGCAGTTCATAATGTTCATTCTGCACATTATCTCTGCATTTAGTTAATAATGTTTGTCTTAAGTATGACTAGTCTGTCGTCACTTCACACGTGTACTACCAGTCTATGCAAAAGTACAACAGTCTACACATCGGCACCACTCTATGAGTTTTTCTTTACCAGATAGTTTTTTTTCCTCAAGCCTTATTGGTTCATTTATTAATTTCTATTCTCCTTTAATCATCTTTTCCCTCCTCAGAATAAGAGATTTTGTTTAAAGAAATTTCCTTATTACCCGATGATCGCGGTAAGATGTTTCACTGTGCTCGCGTACTCATCTTAAGTTGATGCCTCGTTGACCACACAACATGTAGAGGCATAATAATATACGCACACTTATACTACTCAATAAACTTTCAATGAACAAAATACAAAATGATGATGACGAACTTGTAGCTCGTAATCTCTCTCTCTCTCTCTTTTTTTTTAGGACTTAACTAAATAAAACTTAATTGTTGCAAGAATTACTTAGCGCTAATTCATTGTCTACTAATTCTATATAGAAAATTCATAAACTTTGTTATAATGTCTTCCTGTCTTATGACTTATCGTAGTTTGCATATTTGAATCTAAACTTTCAATCAAATAAAACATTTCCTTAACTCTAGATGAGGGTACATCCCCTTTATCTTCTTGGTATCTTCCAGCATGTAACTTCGATCATGTAGAATTATCTTAATAATTCTATATGATCCTTTATACAAATTGCACCATTTTCGATTTCATTTCCTTATCTCGAAGATTTAGGATGATTTTTTAAATAAAACACTACCACCAACTTTATACTTTACTCCTAAACCTAGCTTTTTGTCAAACCGACGTTTTCTAAGATTAGCTTTATGTTGTAATTTTAACTATACCTTCTTTATAACTTAATTACGATCTTTCGGTTTATTATGCAGACGTGGTAAATTACCAAGCCAATTATTATTTTGCTTATTAAATAAGATCTCATTCGGCGAATACCCAGTTGACATATGAGGTAATTCATTGTGCATCTCTTCAAAATCTTCGACTAATTCGATTAGGTGTTGATTAGGTACATAAGTTCTTATAAATCTGTTCAGTTCTCTAAAGATTCTTTCTATTGGGTTTCCTGACGGATTAAAGCGGGCAATGAATACATGAGGAATTCCACATGTCTTCATTGTATCTTTCGACACTTTACTTCGAAAATATGATGCATTATCTGAAATGAGCATTTCTGGTTTCCCTACTTTCTCTAAATAATCATCTGTAATCTTTCCCAGCACGGGTTTTACATTAGTCGTTCGCAATGTGTATAGCTTCACATATTTTGTGAATAGATCATACATGGCAAATATATATTTAAAATTTTCTTTAGCTATGGGAAACGGCCCACACGTATCACATGACATGATACTCAGTGGTTTCCTTGGTATTATGGGATGTAATACACCTTTGACACAATAACTGACCGGCTTTGCTCTTTGACAAATCGTGCATCTCTTGAGTATCTCCTGAGCTCCTTTCAATATACCTGGATAGAAACACAGTTTTTACAATTTAGTTACACATTTGTGAGCTCCGAAAGTCCCCATCTTACATGCTTGAACCATAATAAGGTCTCAATACACCGTGAGGAAATACGTATCTTCCACTCATCCTTCTCAGTTCTACGATAAAATAATACAACTGCTTGTACTTGGTAATGATTATTAACTTTAATATGAGTTCCTTCTCTTACGTTACTTTTAATTTTTTCCATTTGTCATCTTATTTCTGCATTTGTCCTATTTGCGAACACATTTCGTTAACTTCTTTCCTATAGGGAAGTGTTCCGAACATCATCACTTTAAATTCTGTTAATCGTTCTTTTCTCACCTCATCCGCTTTTGTAGTTGCGTCAGCGACAACATTGTCCTTCCTTTTAACATGCTTAACAGTTATGTCATATTCTTGCAGCAATACGGCCCAACGTGTTAGTCGGCCATGTAGCATTCTGCTTGTCATCAAAAACGTCACTGCTTTATGGTCACAATAGATTACAGTTCGTTTTCCATGTACAAAATATCGGAACTTTTTAAGTGCCCAGATAATTGATAGCACTTCCAGCTAAATTGTGCTGGACGATCGTTCGCAACCTGACTAGGTTCGGCTAGCAAAGGCGATAATTTTTATAGTTTGTACATTTGGAATATGGTACCACGCAATCTTGTCTCCGCTGCATCTGTCGCTATGTAGAAGTCTTTATCCATTTGTGGGTGATGCAACAATGGAGCATTAATCAGAGCACTGCGAATCGTCAAAAGCTTTACTACAAGATTCTGTCCATTGCCAAGGAATATTTTTCCTTAACAACTGCAACAGACAATCTTTATTTAATAACTATTGCGACACAAACTTTCTAAAGAAAGACGCAAAACCCAAAAATGACTTTAATTATTTTTTATTTTGCGGATATGGACAATTTTTTATTGCACCCAACTTTTCGGTATAATCCCTTCTGAAGTCACAAATGCCCTAAGAGTTTTATTTGATTTCTACCGCATTTGGATTTTGATAAGTTAATCGTGACCCCATACTCAAGGAATTTATCAAATACACGGTTCATTAATTCGATATGTACGTCCCAGGTCCCAGTGGCGATAAGTAAGTCGTCTACATATACAGTGACACGTTCTAGTAAATCAGGTCCGACCACTGCATCTAACGCAGTTATGAAAACAGACCAAACGGCATTACCTTAAATTGGTAACTCCGTCCCAGAAAACTGAACGCCGTATACTTTCTAGAGTCCTTTGATGTTTTAATTTGCCAGTAGGAAATTCAGATATCGAGGGAGGTCGAGAATTTCACCCTGTGAAATTTCTGCAATAGTTCTAAGTTTTCAGGGCGAGTTCTTACAAGTTTGATAATCTTATTAATCTCGCGAGCGTCAAGAACTAGTCGAATATCGCCGTTCGGTTTAGTCACCGCTAAGAATGGAGTTGAGTATTCGGAAGTTGAAGTCTCAATTATTCACCAACCTACCATCTTGTTTATTTCTTTGTTCATAGCTTCTCTTTTCGACCAGGTGACTGAATAAGTAGTTTTACAAAACGTCGAGTGGGGGAATGTTTGAACACAATTTTCAAAATCCTTAATTAAGCCTGGTTTCTTATTAAATACGGGCAAATATCGATGCAATACTTCTCCTAATTCATTCTGTTGTTCTATTGATAGACATTCTGATTCGCGTACTTTTTCTACGACGCTTGATACGCCTATCTCAGCATCAGCTTGTCTAACACAATCAATATGTTTCAAATGCAAAGCATTCACAGGTATACAATTAACTGTTATATTTTGGCAATACTTTCCCAAAATAATCTTTTTCTTTAATAAGTTACCCTTAATGGTTTGCCTTTAACTACAATAGTACATACACACTCCTTAATATCAAGTACTGCACCGTAGTCGCATAAAAAATCCATTCCCCTAATACACGGCGTTGACAGTCGGGACACTACCAAGAAATTGCATTCAGTGGTTACTCCTTGTAGTTCTACCGTCACCCGTACCTGTTTAATGATGCGTTGAGCTTTTGCGCTAAATGCCCCTGACACCATGCAGCCTGTTACTGGTAATGTGAGTATTTTTCGTTGCCGACTAACCATATTCAAGCAACTCATCGCCATCACACTAACCGTCGCCCCTGTATCTATAAGTACATTAATGGGTATGTCATTAATTTTTACTTCGACTATTGCTTGCAACGTATACCCACTCTCATTCATTTCATGTTTTAGTTCCAAAATATCTTTCCGAATATCGGTATCCTTACTACATTCCAGAATATTTATTAACTCGCGACGTTTGCCTCCCTCCTCAATACCAGCCACCCGAGGAAGGCCTAAAATGAATGGCATTAGTTTGACCGTCCATCTTTTAGGTCCCTCGGCTGTTCATGTACCTCCACTAAATGAATTTCGTTTCCTGTTTGAGGATTTGGATTGTCCACAACTATACCTCTTCCATCTCATAACGGCATGGGTCTGTTGGACCCTGGAGATGCACCTGCATTATTAGAGTTTCCCCAATTTACATTGTGCATCGGACAATTTCCCCAATTCGATTTATTCTGTGGCTCCATAGGAACGCAATTATTCCTACTGCCATCATCACAACATTGATTATTCGACGATTTCCGTCCCCCTTGCTTTCTTTTCCTGTTGGCAGTTACGACGTTAACTCGTTGAAAACCTCCCGCTCCAGGCAGTTGGTTATCATTTCCTACAAAATTCCCTTTTGAATATTGGTTATTCATTTTCCAATTACGATTTTTCTTTTGTCCACTATCTGAATGATGATTACTGCTCTTAGAATTACCGTTATTTTGGTTAAATTCTGGAAGAGGACTGTTAATTTGATTGTCACTGTTCCAGTTGTTATTACCAGCGTTATTCCTAGAATAATAATAGTTATTGTCATTACTATGCCAGTGTTTGGCATCCTCCATCAGCATATCCATAGAATCGATTACTGATAGGAATTGTTCTATGTCAGTCGGGAACATGAATTAGTTTTTCTCGAATATTAAAAGGTAGCCTGCCCTTCAATATTCGAATCACTTCTCTACTCGAAATCGGTTCGGTCCAATAACGTATCCTATTCAAATAGCGTTCGAAATACTGCCTAAGTGTTTCCTTTTTTGAGTTGAAAAATTCTGTCTGGTATACTTTCTTCCGCAGTCTCTCTTGTTTACTTAAGGACCAATAATTAGCTAGAAGTAATCTTTCAAAGTCAGAATACGTGTTGCAGGTCTCGCTGACTTCAGCGGCTCATAACGCTGTTTCTCCTACAATTTTCGATACTATAAACTGTAATTTATCTTTCATTCATTCTCTATTTCATGATAGATATTATTATTCACATGACATTCCTGTTGATCAAATTATCACAAGTGTAAATGTTGACGTCAGTAACTGCCGTCACTGTTAGGCTGACTAATTTTCCTACTTCTTTTACCACAAAGGGTTGTTTATTAGGGTTTCTGTAATTGGGGTGTTACATGAGCGCTGTACGTCACTCCAGGCAATCGTCCACCCTCCCCTCCCCCCCAAAGAAAATAATAATCTGTAAGCGCTAAATCAACTAATCGCGCTAGCAACCCAACAGTTTTTGCCGAATGTATCGAATGTTCTCCATAGTCGGATAGTATGCTGCGTGCTCGCGCTTTGCCGCTGAAATGTACTAGAACAGCATCATGCTGAAATCAGAGGTTTTAGTACAAAACAAGCCCTATTTTCCTCAGCCAAGCTCAAAAATGTGTTGCATAAAGTCATGTAATCCTAGTCCAGTTAAGTACACTGCCTGACAAAGAAACTGAAGCACCCAGAAGGAGAGGAGGAAGCGAAATGAAACTTCATGGGTTGACAGTTTAAGCCATGTTATTGCAGTAATCAGAAAAACGTGACAAATTTACATTGGCAGTACCAGCCCATCTTTGCTGTACAAGATCACTTGTCAGTACGACGTTGCAGCCCTGCTGGCCTGGATGCACGCACTGTTTCGGTTGGGTAGGGTGTTATGAACCAGTTGTGTCCTCTCCTCAGGCACGCTGAGCCCATAACTGTTCCAGCTGGTCCTTGGTATCCCAGACACTGGCATTAGGATGGACGTCCGAGTTGCTCCTAAGCGTCCGAACTGCTTCTGTCTGGGGCAGATTTGGAAGTCTTGCTGTTCACGGGAGTACCTCGACATCATGCAGGCAGTTCATGGAGACATGTCTCACTTTTGAAAGAGCATTGTCCTGCTGAAACATGTCACCATGATACCATCACGTGACAGGTAACACAGGAGGCCGCGACGTACTGTTGCGCCACCAGAGTCGCCTCGATGGCTACCAGCCGTGGCCACAAGTCATACCTGATGGCACTCGACATTATGACGCCAACACTGCTGAGACTCCCCAAAACATCAGAAGAATGGGCATCTCCCAAGGCTCGCCACCACATACCGTTGATGGTATGCACAACCATGATTCATCGCTGATTACAAAGCGACTTCATTCATCAACACTTCACACTTTCCTGCCACTGCATCACTCCAAACACACTCGTTTGCATTGTTAATGGCAGCCTACGCTTGAGACCGTAATTTCCTTGTCCGACTGCTGCTAGTCTCTGGTCAGTGGTGCGTACTGATGACACAGAATCTAGCGTGGGGTCCATTACTTGTTCTCGGCATATAAAGGAGGCTGCTCTCTTGTGGTGGTCAGACGAGGTCGATCGTCTCCTTGACGACGAGTACTCCTGTCTTTGCATTCTCGTGGAATCCAACATTGGGCCACTGCCATGCCAAAATGCCCCACTTAACTGGCTGTTGTACGATTAGACCTGTCGCGCTAATTGAGATCCATAATGAGGCCGATTTCAAACTCTGACAGAGGCTGCTAACGCTATCTCTCGCAATTCCACTGCGTCTCTGTGTCGTTCACAGTGTTCAGTCAACATCTGGCGCTATTCACGCCTCTTATGTATTCAGCAAACTAAACATGAACAGTACCAACGCACTTTGGGGACATCTCTACCTGTCACAAAGAGTTGCAGTTCTAATCATTTACATATCAGTGGATGGTGTGTGTGTGTGTGTGTGTGTGTGTGTGTGTGTGTGTGTGTGTGTGTACGAAGTTACATTGACATCCAACCACGTCTTCTGTCTGCTAAACTTCTCTTGTCAAAGGCCGGCCGCGGTGGTCTCGCGGTTCTAGGCGCTCAGTCCGGAGCCGCGCGACTGCTACGGCCGCAGGTTCGAATCCTGCCTCGGGCATGGATGTGTGTGATGTCCTTAGGTTAGTTAGGTTTAAGTAGTTCTAAGTTCTAGGGGACTGATGTCCTTAGAAGTTAAGTCCCATAGTGCTCAGTGCCATTTGCACCATTTCTCTTGTCAAAGAATGAAACCGTGGTCCAGTTATGCTGTATTCCTTCTATTATCTGTGCGATTGGCCAGTTTGAACCTTTGGTCATTTTCAAGCACGTATCTTATGCTTCCAACTCCATTTTACATTTTAATATGAAATAAATGCAATATGTGAAATGTATAATGTAAAATGAAGCTGGGAAGTTTAAGACAAGTGCTTGAAAATGACCATACGTTCCAACTGGCCAATCGCATAGATAATTAAAAGTGTACATTCTAGTTGGACCATCTTTTCATTCTCAAAACGCGTTAAGGCTGTTGACCATCACAAAAATAATATTTTAAAATCTTTTTGTAAGGCAGTGTATGATGGCAGAAGTACCAGTTCCAGAAAATTTTTACTAACTGTTCAGGAACTTAAATATGATTTGCAGAGTATCCATGTAGATGTAGGACCAATTGTTAAGAGTGAGCTCTAACTACAATCACATGCTGATTCCGGTTGCTAAAATAAGCTACTCTTGTGAATTGTGCATCATCTACGAAAACAGCTTACTGATTTTTAAGATTTATAAAATCTCAGTGTCGCGACATCCTCTAAATGAACGTCACACCTTCCGTAGCCAACAAGCTTACTTGGCAAAATATAGTATTCTACAAAATATCCTTGGCAAAATATAATGTTCTCTTAAAACTTGTTGTTAAGATCCTGAAACACACTGAATTTCCTCGGTGACCACATTCCTCTAAAGTCCATTGTGTTTCCAGCGTTTGGAACATTTTGATACCTGAATTCTACTCTGTTAAGAACTATGCCCAGAAGTATATTTGTTGAAAAACTGGTAAACTGTATACTTACATGAGCTGCTTTCTCGGATGTGGTTTCAAGTAGGAACGAGTATCAGCATCATACCTGACAGTTCCTTCTGATAAAAGAGAGAGAGTTCGTTATGGTAAACCAGAGACAATGCCAAGTGTTATGGGTGAGGCGCAACAGAACAGCATCAGTGACATGAGAACAGAACTACCCTGAATATCGGATAAGCTGCCTCTGTCCACCGGTTTATTTTTGTGGTAGCTTCAATAGACGCCGCCGAATGTGTTACGTGATACGTTTTTGTTTGCTGTTTGAACGATTTCAAAACAGGAATGCAGTATATTCTCTATTTCATCACTGTAATGCGCGTAGAGTTTCGGGTTTGGCGGTACTTGAGAGTTGCTAGTGGATAATAATATTTCTACATTTGTTGCTACATTAGAGCAGCGAAATTTCCACCGTCTGCTGGTGGAACACTCGCGATAAACGTTCTGTGCTCGACGCAGCCAAGACATTGAAATTTAAAAGAAAAATGGCAGAGAAGGATTTTTGGTTACTGTGCAAACTATAGTCGAACCAAATTTAGTATTATCGTAATTTATTTCTGTAATGCAGTGGGCTCTAAAAAACTTGCCTGTCACGAATAAAGCAGTTTCAGTGAGTTATGTCCCTAGCACCACATTACAGAGGGCCAGAACGGTCACAGCAATACCCTTTCTTACCGCGTTGTATAGGGCATTGCGGAATCCATAAAAAATTCTTTTCACAGAGATATGAACCTTACTCGCTTCTCAAAGATTCACAGGTTCATACGAATTCTCTGCCACGCTGGTTTTTCAAACTATTGCTGCTTAAATTCTGTGCAGCTCCTGGCACAAAAATTTCTTGTTTCAGGGACCGATGTATTACTACACTTTATAAGGCCTCCTTATTATAACTTTTTTTTTTGTATGTGAGTGAAAATTTTCTGTATCTGTGAAGAGTTAGAGATTTCATTTACAAATACTTGTGTGACAAAAGAATTTTTTCGAGAGCAGCTAGGCGATGTATCATGGGCCGTAGTTGTTAATGATTTCTAGTATAAGGCATTGATTTTGAGTTAGAAACGTGCTAAATATTTATTCATTCACCAAATTACATGTTTGTGTCAATATTTATTGTGTAACAAGTTTTAAGTTTCAGCCTTTCTCGCGGGGAAGACGCTACACTTCAATGTGGCACTGATCCGCCGTTGACGTGATTTTATTACTAATTTACAATGTTCATTTTTGATTATCGTTTACAATGTTCATTTTTGATTTTTTTAATCAGTCACAAATCGCGCCATCCAATTTGTATTTTCTAAAATTCCGTTGGTCCACATTCTTTGCTGGCCCGCTCCCAACATCATCTGGGCATTTACAGAGTTGGTTCTGGTAGGAGTTCTATTTTCGAAATTTTAGAGAGTGGAAGTGGGAGGCAGTTCACAACATTCGCAACTGATCTGTGCTGAAACAATGAAGTTGTTAGCAGTACTCATTACTAATACTGAAAAATGGCGAAAACGAATATGCAGATTTGCTATACGAACTGGATGATGAGAGAGGTAATGTTGACACTGAGCAGATGGTTCTATTGTTCTGTCAGTAGTCAGTTCACTTCTGAACTCGTTTCAGGCTACACATTTTAATGAGATACTTCGTCACTAAAGTATCTCTTTGTTCGTAGGAGGGTCTCCATTGGCAGGCGGTAGTTTTTCTCTTAAACAATCGACTGCTACCCCTACTTATAACTTATGTCGGCTGAGCTAGAAATTTTGACAATTTTCATAACGTCTTCTGTAAGAAAGTTAAAGTTAAAGAACTCTTTCTCGCAAATAATACTTGAGCCGTGGTAAAAATTGCTCTTTTGAAGAGCGCGCTGCAGCGCGTAGTGTGAAGCAGTCGCCCTCCGTTTCTGGCGGTGGCGCCGCTGTGACAATCGCAGCTTTGGTGTCTCCATCTGGTGGGAAAGGGGAAAGGTTGCCTGTTCACGTGCATTTAAGGGGCGCTATGAGCTCGCCAGTCATCCTCCACACCCTCCATCAGCACCGCGTGGATGCCTTCGTCCTAAATGAAACCTTCCTTCAACCCCGTATCTCCATCTCCACGGCTCCTTACACCCTTCACCGCTCCAATAACCCGTACCCTCTGGCGCGTGGCGGAGTTGCTATAGGCCACCTCAAGCACCTCCCTGTCCGGCCCCAAACTCTCCTTAACAATCCTGCCGAGCATCTCACCCTCAGCCTCTTCTTCCCCACCCTTACCATCACCTGTGCCACATTGCCTGCACCTTCTCCACCTATGTGATTGCCTCCGACCTCAATATCCACAGCTGTGATCCTGCCGACCTCCAGCCGTGGCATCAGTTCCTCACCACCCTCCAGGGAGACCTGGTTCCCCTGCCTCTGCACACCCTACCCAAATCCAACACCACTCCCGATGTGGTCCTTGCCTCTCCCAACCTCCTTGGGCGCATCACCGCAGATGTCCTTGACCTCATTGGCAGTGACCATGCTCCTGTTCTCCTCACTATCTCTAATGGTCGCCATCCCCGCAACGCTCCTCACCCTGATGTCCCTCCTAAACTTGTCCATGATTACTCCCATGCCAACTGGGATGCCTACCGGGACTCCATTCACACTCAGGTTGCTGGCCACAACCTTACCCTCCAATCTCCTGATGACATCTCTCGCACTGCTGCCTTCCTGCACCAGACCTTGTCTGACGCCATCGCCACCCATATCCCCACCAAAGCCATCCACCCTCACCGCCCTGCTCTGCCTCCACAGGCCGTCCTCCTCCTTCGAGAGTCCCGCCACCTCTACCGCTCTTTTCTCCGCACTCGTGACCGGGATATACTTACCCGCCACCGGCAATTACGACGACACATCCGCAACCTGCTTTACAGCGAAGAAACGCCGTGCCTGGCGCCAGACATGTACACAACTCAACACCACACTCCCCATAAACTCTTCCAAGTATTGGTCTGCTTTCCACCGCCTTACTGGGACCCACCCCACCCCCAAGTACCCTCTCCTCCTTAATGACTGTCCCTTTTCTGACAAACTCAGTAAGGCCAACCACTTTGCCTCTCACCTCTCCGATGTTTTTTCCATTCCAGATGATCCCTACTTTGATTATTCCCTCTTCCTCTTCCCTGACGTCATGGACCATACGAATACCTCTGTTCCTCCCCTTGCTCCTAGCTTCCAGTACTTGGGCCACACACCACCATCTGAACTTAACACTCCCATCACTACACAGGACATCAGCCTCACACTCCACACTAAACGCAACACTGCTCCTGGTCACAACTGCATTACCTACCGCCACCTCAAACACTGCCCTCCCTCCTTCCTTTCAGTCCTTGCCACCCTCTACAATGTCATCCTGGCCCCTGGCTTCTACCCCAACCTGTGGATAACCTCCCGTATCCTGATGTTCTCCAAACCCAACATGCCTCCATCTGATGCCTCTTCCTATCATCCTATCTGTCTCACATCGGTGTTCAGCAAGCTCTTAGAATCCATCCTTTCCCGGTGCATCCATCACCACCTCCACCAAAACCACCTCCTCCCCAACACCCAATGTTGCTTTCGACCTTCCTTCTCTGCTGATGACCATCTCCTCCACCTCACTCATCTCCTCTCCCTCCAGCTTAACTCCCATCACTCTGCCATTTTTGTCTCCCTTGACCTCGAAAAGGCCTACAACTGTGTCTGGCATCCCGGTCTCCTGTTTAAACTCCAAACCTACGCCCTTCCTATCAACTACATCCGTCTGATGGCCTCCTTCCTTTCCCACCGCCCCTCCTATGTTACCATCCATCACGCCAATTCCCACACCTTCTACCCCTCTGCGGGTGTGCCCCAGGGCTCTGTCCTCTCCCCTCTCCTCTACCTCCTGTACACTGCAGATATGCCCCAATCCCCCCTCCAGTACACGTCTTGCAATATGCTGATGACACCGCATTCCTTGCCCTCACTCCTACCCTCCAACGGTCCCAACGCCTTCTCCAGAAACACCTTGACCTTTTTGCTGCATGGTGTAATCAGTGACTCCTGAAAATCAATCCTTCCAAGACCCAGGCAATCATCGTAGGTCGTACCACTCGCTCCTTCCGGCTCCTGGATTTCTCCCTTACTGTCTGCGCCCGTCCTGTCTGCCTCACCCCCACCTTCACCTACCTTGGCCTCACCATTGACCGTCACCTCACCTGGATCCCTCATCTCCGCTCCATCCAATCCAAAGCCCACAACCGCCTCCGCCACCTCAAACTCCTCTCTGGCCGGACATGGGGGTTGCACCCCTCCACCATCCTCCACACCTACAAATCCTTAATCCGTCCCATCCTCTGTTATGCCAGTCCTGCCTGGATATCTGCCCCCCCCCCAAATTCTATAAGTCCCTCCAGATCCTTGAGCGTCATGCACTCCGCCTCGCCTTCCGTATACGCCTCCCGTCCCCCACGTGGATCCTCTATGATCTCATTTCTTTCCCCCATCTGCTCCTCTTCCTCGAACATATCCGTATCCTCTACACCTCCTGCCGCCTGAAACCCCCTCACCCCCTGGTTGCTCCTCTCCTCTCCCATCCCCGCCCCCTCCCACATCTTCACTGTTGTATCCCCCCTAACCTCTATCTCTACACCCTACATCTCCTTTCCCAAGGTGGCTTCCATCAACTCTCCCTCCCGGATGGTGCCCTCTCTCCCTCCATTTATCCCTCCTATCAACTCTGATCCTCACCCCACTCCTTTCCTCCGTCCTTTCCCAGGGCTCCCTCTTCCTCCCCCCTTCCATCCTGTGTTTTCTCCCTGCCTACCCTCTCCCTATCTCCTTTCTCCCCCCCCACCCGAGTCCTTTTGTATTCCCCTCCTCTGCCTTCCCCACTCCCTGGCACGTCTGCTCAGCACCCCCCCCCCCCCCCACCCCTCTTCTGGATCCTCCTCTTCCATTGGCTCCTTTCCCCCTCCCACTTCACTTTTCCTCTCCTTCCCCCCTTTTTTCCCATCATCTGACCAGTTTCCCCCACCTGCTCTCGGGTGTGGTATGTCATATTTGTACCAACTTTTTAGTGCAGTGTTTAAGTGAGTGTTCAGTGTTGTGCGTCTTTCCACAGTGTTGCGAACGGAAATCATGCTGTCGCTGGGTGTGCCTTTTATATCTCTTGCGAACGAAACCCAGACTGTCGCTGTGTTTTTTAATTGTCTGTATATTATTTTTCTGCTTCCTGTGTATTTTGTTAGCATCATCAACCCTGTGTTTTATGTTTTAAGCTCCAGCATTTTCTGCCATTTTACCTGTAAGTCACCGATTTTATCGCCAACTGTTATTATTTTTTCTTATCTTATCTTTTTAAAACAAATTCTGTAGGCTGAAGAGCGGCGTAATAAGCTGCTGCCAGCCCGCCCCCTTTAGAGGGAATCGAAACTCAATAAAGGAAAAAAAAACCTCGCCAGTCAGTCAGTCTGTGTCTGTCTCTCGTCCGCACTTGTTATACAGTTAGTGTCTGTCTGTCGTTCGGAGTGCTAGTTTCTCTGTCGTTCAGACAAACCTTTAAAGCCGGCAGTAAGAGAACTCAGCGAGTGGTCGCCCGGTCGGGGCTTAGTTCCTGCATCTGCGCGTTAGGCCGCCAGTCTGCTCGAGTTTGCTCAGGCTATGGTCATTGGCGGTTGGATTCATCGGTTTATCGGTCGCACACTGAGGCTCAAGATGACGTGTCCGTCTTGAGCGTCGGCGCATGTGAGGTCGCCACGTGAGTCCAGTGGGCCGCTGCGTATAGCGAGGGTTAGTGAATTCGCGGTCGACGCGCGCAACAGGAGTCAACCCACGACATCAGTCTGGCCGGTGCGAGCTGCGACGCCGTGAGACGGGAGATCGGCGCGACTTCCTGCGTCCGTTGAAGCGGCTGGCAGCGGACGGTTCGGGAGAACGATTTGGGGGTGTTGCGCCAGATCTTCTCGAGAAATCACAGTTTATTAGAAGTTAAGTGATTGGTGATATGTTGTTTCATTCACTCTTGTTAAATTCTACTTTTTTTCTTGGTGAGGTCACCAACCGTTTGGCTTTGGAGTCGTCCCACGATTCTTCTCTGTTTGCCCACCCGCGGGAAGGTTGTTGTTTATAAATTGTGTGGTCCGTTTTTCCCTTGTGGAGTAGGGGCGGGTTAGAGCAACCTGCGGTTCGGGTTGTTCGGTAATCTCCCTATCAATCTACCGTACGTTAGTAGCTACCTCTGTCATGTTTGTTGGATTTGGTGTGTTAACGAATTTATTGCTTGGAGTGTAACGGCCTAATACCTGAAATATGTTTTGATCTTTGGAAACTTTGATATTATTGCCTATGATCTTGAGAGGCGGTGTCTATGTATTGTAGAGCATTTTAACTATTGTTTGGCCAACCTTGTAGAATTTTATATGAGATGGCATTTCATGGGCTTTTATTTAAATGATCATTTTAGTATATGAAGTTGCCACCCTTTCACCGTAAGACTTTTCTTAGAAGTTAAAATCAAGTTGCACAAAATCAAGTTGCACCTTCGGTGGCAAGGTTAATATTTTAATTGTTAGAGTTTTGTACCATTTCCATCCCTCCTACGGGGGGGGTGCATAGTTTGTGTGCTTGTGTAAATTGTTAAAACTCTTAGTTTAAAGTTATCTGGTGTGCTTCAGATTTGCACCAGTGTAGTCTTTCAGAAGCTGTTGTGAGCGGTCGTATCTACGGCCGTGTCAAAAGGGAGCGGGAAAGTTCTCTGCCTGAAAGCTCATACAGTCAAAACTTGTTTCTTTTTGCCTCCGAATAAATTGTAACTTGCTTTCTGATTGTAATTTTAAATCTGTTTCTTTTAAAAAAATGAGCGCGGGATTAGCCGAGCGGTCTTAGGCGCTGCAGTCATGGACTGTGCGGCTGGTCTCAGCGGAGGTTCGAGTCCTCCCTCGGCCATGGGTGTGAGTGTTTGTCCTTAGGATAATTTAGGTTAAATACTGCGTAAGCTTAGGGACTGATGACCTCAGCAGTTAAGTCCCATAAAATTTCACAGACATTTAAAAAAAATGCTTTTAGGGACTATTAAAGTGAATGAAATTCCCATTTGTTAAAAGGAATTTGGCTGTGATTTCATCAGTTACTCCCTGGAAGCTACGTCCATGCTTACGTAGTGTGATTAAATGTGTTTATGTTCTTGATGAATCGCTAGTAAATAAAAGAAATTCTTAAGAATGTTCTTTGAAAATAAATCACGGGTTCAATACTGTTACTAAATTTGTTTTAAATTATTCTTTTCTCTAAGCCTTTCCCCTTTCCTTCTCGCATATTTTCGTTGAACGAGTCCGTCATCTCGGCTGATGGGTGTAGTGCTGTGTAAAGACTCAAGAACTACCTGCCTCCTTAGACGCTTCCGTGTACAGACCTCGCGTGTCTTTCCCCGATAGAACTCACGAACCTTGCGCCAACGTCGTCGTTGTTTGTATCATCCAAGCAAACGACAAAAAATGAAATGGTTTCGTCGCGTTTACTGGATTAGGCCGTATGCAATATTGCCAGTCTAGATACTGAATTCATTAAAATGCCCTGACTATACGTACAAAAAACAGAATTATCTCCTTTAATTTAAAAATCGTAGATGATTTAACGTGATTTAGCCATATTTTAAATTTAATAGATACGAGATGGAGCAGCGAGAGGCGCATATAAAAAAAAAGGCAAGTTACCAAGTTTCCATGGTTGAAGCTCTTTGTGTCTTATGCTCTACGTTTCTCCTCTTCACAACGACTTCAAAAAAAAAAAAATCCTCTACAGTGAGAAACAAAGTTAGGTCAATTGAAGAAGTTTAAGAATATTGGGGTAAAGATGAAAAAATAACAAAGTTGTGTTTTTTAGAAGGCAGAAGTTAAAAAAAATAGTCACGAACACGGAAAAACGGCAACAGAAGATTCTCACGTCTATAAGATGATTACCCGTAAAATCCTTTCTGCATATTCGTGAATGGTGGTACCAAATATTCCTCACTATCAAAGTCAGACCCACAGTTCTTCCAAAACGTGATCTGTACGTAAACTAGAATTTTGATACGAAGTGGGTAGATAATTGTAGTGCACACTCATGGGATGCATCCGTGGTCTCCGTTGTGGAGCCCTTCGGCCTTGTATTATCCCTCGCTTGTTACAGCTTCGCATTTTTATTTTCCTCACATTTTTCGAGCGCTTGAGTCTAGGGGACCAAGTGTCTACAAAGCAGCGTTTAATTTTGCACGTCTCCTTGGCGGGGGTTCAAGTATCTCATTACCGAGGGCACGCCAGAGGAGCGTAATGCATACCGAAATTAAAACTACTCTCGACTAACTTTTTATTCCTTTGTCCGGCGATCAGGTTAATTAGCTTCGCCGCGGTGCTTAACGCTCTCTTGGGTTAGCTGGATCTCTCACACCACGCCACACCTTTCGCTGGCTTTTGCTCTGCAATTTCTCAGATGTTTTACTGTGCACATGAAGTCTGGTGTAACCTTGTACTCTAAGCTTGTCGTCATATTCTTCAGTATACGCAGGTTTGGCTCTTCCACAAATTGTTGATTTGAATAATCCTCCTAGGTAATGCAACATTTCTCTCTGAGTTTTCGTTTTACTTCTTAGTTTCGCGGCCAAAATATTTTAGCAACTTGTAGTAGAAGCGTAGCTAGAATTATGTTTCTACTTTGAAATTAATCTTTCAGGCTTTATTACGTACGCTGTCTTTCAAGATGTCGTTTCTCTGCTGTGATGCTGTTGTATTGAAGTCTCCGCTCTTATTGTAAATCGAAAGTCAGTTGTGAGCACTGGATCTATACCTAATTTACTGTTTCATGTGGTAGCCCCTCTGTTCATCAAAACCTAATTTTTTGCTTAATGAAAGTTGGCTTTGGTGTAACATAACACACCTTTTTGTTATTACATATAGTTGATTGAAATTATGTTTCTTTCCATTGCATCGACTTTATTTGTTTTATTCAAGTTATAGTATTAGGTTTCGCTTTTAGAAATTATCTCCAGTATTACTAACATTCATATGCAGTGACATAATAGGATCTTGTTGCGGATAAATTCCGTGAACGAGTCTGGCAGAACTTGATATGAGAGAACTGCTTAACTTACCATTCGATACTTTCTTAGAAAATTATTCAACAGCAATAACAGCATCACAATATAACTATAATGTCGTAACACCTTCATCTACTTACGTAACCAGCAAGTCTCCATATGGCGCGTAGCGGAGGATACCTTGTACCACTACTAGTCATTCCTTTTCCTAATTTCACTCGCAAATAGAACGAGAGAGAAACGACTGTCTATATGCCTACTTTATGTCTTCTTGGTCCTTACGCGAAATGTGGGTTGGCAGCCGTAGAATCGTTCTGCTGTCGGCTTCAAAAGCCAGTTCTATAAACTTTCTTAATATTCCGTGAAAAGAACGTCACCTTCCTCCCCCCCCCCCCCCCCCCCCCCCAGGGAAACCCACTTGGATTCACGAAGCAGCTCTTGCGTGTTGATCGAACCTACTGGTAAGAAATCTACACTACTGGCGATTAAAATTGCTACACCAAGAAGAAATGCAGATGATAAACGGGTACTCATTGGACAAATATATTATACTAGAACTGACATACGATTAAATTTTCACGCAATTTGGGTGCATAGATCCTGAGAAATCAGTACGCAGAACAACCATCTCTGGTCGTAATAGCGGCCTTGATACGCCTGGGCATTGAGTCAAACAGAGCTTGGATAGCGTGTACAGGTACAGCTGCCCATGCAGTTTCAACACGATTCCACAGTTCATCAAAAGTAGTGACTGGTGTATTGTGACGAGCCAGTTGCTCGGCCGCCATTGAGCAGACGTTCTCAATTGGTGAGAGATCTGGAGAATGTGCTGGCCAGGGCAACAGTCGAACATTTTTATGAATCCAGAAAGCCCCGTACAGAACCTGCAACGTGCGGTCGTGCATTATCCTGCTGAAATGTAGGGTTCCGAGTGATCGAATGAAGGGTAGAGCCACGGGTCGTAACACATTTGAAATGTAATGCCCACTGTTCAAAGTGCCATCAATGCGAACAAGAGGCGACCGAGACGTGTAACCAATGGCACCCCGTACCATCACGCCTGGTGATACGCCAGTATGGCGATGACGAATACACGCTTCCAATGTGCTTTCTCTGCGATGTCGCCAAACACGGATGCGACCATCATGATGCTGTAAACAGAACCTGGATTCATCCGAAAAAATGACGTTTTGCCATTCGTGCACCCAGGTCGTCGTTGATTACACCATCGCAGGCACTCCTGTCTGTGATGCAGCGTCAAGGGTAACCGCAGCCACGCTGTCCGAGCTGATAGTGCATGCTGCTGCAAACGTCGTCGAACTGTTCGTGGAAATGGTTGTTGTCTTGCAAACGTCCCCATCTCTTGACTCAGGGATCGAGACGTGGCTGCACGATCCGTTACAGCCATGCGGATAAGATGCCTGCCATCTCGACTGCTAGTGATACGAGGCCGTTGGGATCCAGCACGGCGTTCCGTATTACCCTCCTGAACCCACCGATTCCATATTCTGCTAACAGTCATTGGATCTCGACGAACGCGAGCAGCGATGTCACGAGAGGCTACAATCCGACCTTTATGATAAAGGTCGGATTGTAGTCGGAAACGTGATGGTACGCATTTCTCCTCCTTACACGAGGCATCACAACAACGTTTCACCAGGCAACGCCGGTCAACTGCTGTTTGTGTATGAGAAATCGTTTCTAATGTTTCCTCGTGTCAGCACGTTGTAGGTGTCGCCACCGGCGTCAACCTTGTGTGAATGCTCTGAAAAGCTAATCATTTGCATATCACAGCATCTTCTTCCTGTCGGTTAAATTTCGCATCTGTAGCATGTCATCTTCGTGGTGTAGCAATTTTAATGGCCAGTAGTGTAGTACCCCGTCTCTGAATTGCTGCGATGTCTTTCTTTAATCCGACCTGATGAGGATCCCAAACACTCTAGCAGTACTCAAAAAGTGTGACCCCCTAGCGTGCTATATGCGGCCTCCTTTGCAGATGAACCACACTTTCCTTGAATTCTCCCTATGAACCGAAATCGACCATTCACCTTCCCTACTGCATTCCTCATGTGCTCGTCCCATTTCATATTGCTTTGCATCGTGACGCCTACATATTTAATCGACGTGACTGTGTGAAGCAGAGCACTACCATTGCTATATTAGAACGTTACAGGTGTGTTTTTCTTAGCCATCTGCATTAATGTACTTTTAGTGTTAGCACCCATTCATCACGCAAACTACAAATTTGGTCTAAATCTTGTATCCTCCTAGACACTCAGCGACGACACTTTGTAGTACACCACACTGTCATCAACCAACAGCCGCAAATTGCTACTCACACTGCTGTCAGCTCATTTAAAACATATATAGAACAAGGGTGGTGCATCACACTTCCCTGCGGCACATTTGCCTGTGAAGAACACTCGCCTTAGAAGACAACCTGCTGGCTTCTATTACGTAAGAAGTCTTCGTAGATTTACGAAATACTTTGGCTTGGGGAAAAAAAGGAAGGAAGAAGAAGTAGTAGTCCAGATAAAGTGTAATAGTTGCCCATTTCTATTTTCATCCGTTGAATCATACTGAATATTGGTTTTCAACGTCATTGTAAACTGTACAAACGATGATTTGATTCGTAAAACACTCTGCTATTCTCAAGTAGGGCTTGGTTCACGCCGCAAGAATACTTTACAAGCGATCATTGTGAAAGTAGCCACCTCAGGCGAAGCCCGGCAGTTGTAGGGTTTTCTGGAGACTTCTAAGTGAGAGTTGTGAGCTACGCTAGTCACTAGCAGAATGGCATGATAAGTAGTGTGGTGTCAACACTGGCGACACGATATTGATGTAAAGGAATTTTATCGCCCTTTTTTTGCTGAATAATAGTAAGCAAACATAAAGCAAAATTTTTGTTTGATATTTACAATCCTAAAATCACCTAATACATTATTTGAAGCCGTTGACCTCCATTCTTAGACTGATCAAAGCCTACCAGGTAAGTATATTTACAGGAATTGTGGATTCGAAAGTCTACTGATATTAGGCAAAAATAACAAAACATACTGATCCCTGACTGTGTTGTGAGAAACTTTCTAGGACTGCCATTCAACTCTAAGTCTTGTACAGCAAACGGAAGACAATTTATGCATTACATTTGTATGAGTATTTATGAAAGCGAAAAATTTGGAAAATACAACGAATTAGAACCAGTCACTTTCATCTGTCTTCACTGAGTGAACATGAGAATTAACACTTAAAAATAAAATGTTCTGAGAAATAACTGCAACAGTCACCTTTTGTGGCGGTCCAATTTTTATTATACCGGTTTCGAATCGCCGAGCGCCTCATCTTCAGGTGGTATACACACATAATAATTGTTTATAGCACTTTGGGGGTGGTGTAGCTGTCGAAAGACAGAATAAAAGAAAGAAGTAAGCGCCGTTTGTGGCGAGGTATCAGGAATTATTTAGACAATTTAAGTTTTCCAATTATATCACAGCACTACACAAGCTTCATTATACGCAACGACTCCGATGTGCTTTACAGAATGTAAACAAACCAAAGAGCGTGACTGAAGATTATGTTTAAGGACTATGCTATGTAGCAGACATTTTATCTTATCAACACCCGAATTTTCGAAAGTTGCACGTTGGCGACAGTAAATACATATTCAAATTTCAATTACATTCATTCTTACAAAATTAACATGTTATCAATACTGCAAAATTAATACGTGCTATTTACAAAGTCTATAAAACTAGAGTTCAGAACGATATCTGTTCTGTAGTTTTTGGAACTGAAATTACGTTCAAGGTATTTATTCTTTCTTTATACATTGATTGAGTGATAGACATCAGAGCTTAGCATGTTGGTGGGACCAGTTAATGATAAAGTTATGTTGTGTGGGTATTTGGCGGGTGCTATAGAGGGTGGTTTTGTGTGTGTGTGCGTGTGTGTGTGTGTGTGTGTGTGTGTTAACGCTAAAATTTGTTTATTTTGGACACTATATCCCAAAAAACACAATACTTGACCAAATGATAACATAGTAATTATTTGAGAATCATTAGTTTTGTGTAAAAACACGAAAAATTTTAAAAAGTGTCAAAAGATAAATTTACTGAACCTTAAGTTTTCAAAATCTTTTAGAACAAGAATGAGTCTCGACATGGCTATGCATCCCAAACGTGATCTCGACATTAATCAATTAGAACAGATTCAAAGCATTGCGCAGGGCGTGGCCCAAGTTAGTCCATCTCTTAACAAGACAAAGTAGATTATCATTAGATGAAATCTGCAGAAGAACTCGTGTTAATATCACACGATAATTATATTACGTCTTACAGGAAGCAATTTGAAATGATCATGTACAGCCTTACAGGAAGTAACTTGTGATGCACGAAGACGATATGCCTTACACATTAATGTCTTATCAAGTAAACTGACTTAAGCTAACAATATTCTAAATCGAACATACAGTACTCTGCTAAAACTACCCCGAGGGATTCCCTTTGTTTTCCAAATAACCCACCTGCTCTTAGCCTGATCAAAGCTATCCAATAACAAGTCATTTTACAATTCGTTCGAGGGAGGCATGTATTAACTAAATTCAAATGACGTACGAGCAGCTCACTTCGAAGATGTAACACAGTACAGCCAAGATGCGTAAGTAGCTCTTGGGATCCCTGAATATTTTAAAGAGCGGTGATAAGGTAAACTACAATTTACGGGATGCAAGGTAGGACGATACGATAAGCCGGCTGCAGTCGTCAAGCGGTTTTAGGCACATCAGTCCGGAACCACGCTGCTGCTACTGTCGCAGGATCGAATCCTGCCTCGGGCACGGATGTGTGTGATGTCCTTAGGTTAGTTAGGTTTGCGCAGTTCTAAGTCTAGGGGACTGATGACCTCAGATGTTAAGTACCACAGTGCTTAGGGCCATCTGAACATATGAACGACCCGATAAAACGTATCAGTACCCATAGGTTGAATATAACTTTAGTCAACATCCGTCCAGTTCCATCACAGTTCATACGAAGAGAAAACGGAGTGGCAGACAATACAGTCCCTATAATTCGCTGCTGCTGAACGCACATTGCTCATCACATTTCTCGAACAACCGCCAAAGTCCGTATTGTCCACTCTTGTGCTCTTTAACACAAAACTCGTCAGAGAGCTTCTAGCCCCAACGTCCAGAGGCATCGGCTAATGGCTTCTAAAAATGCTGCCTCTTCGCACAAGCCACAACCGCTCTCTGGGTGAACGCTGTTGCCGATACCCACTCTTTTGCCGATACCCACTCGACTCACTCTAAACTGCGAAACCGCGTCAACATGGTCTCAGCGTACCATTCATTTCGAGCAGGTAGCGCGGTATGCATCCCCTTCTAATCATCGGCCGAGCGGCAGAATCAAAATGTGCGGGAGCTGGCACTTACTTCCCTCTCAGCCCCCTTTAATCTTATAATGCGGAGCATTATAAAATTTCGTACAACAGTGTATACGTAAAGCCCCCAAAGGAAATGCCTCCCTCCCCCCCGCCCCCAAAGAAAAAACCACACTAAAAGAGAAAAATCTAAAAACTGAAACTATACCTAGACACATTTTCATTACTGTACAGTAATATACCTAAGAGATTTCTGAATCAGGCATAAACAAAGCAACCAAAAAGATACAGAAACAACATAAATTGCCGCGCAATGCCAGGCTCCACTTGCACCTTGCTCCATTTGCTACTGAATCAACTTGACTTGAGAAAGGTGGACAACCTTTTGCTGACCCGAAGTGGGGTCCCGCACCAATAAGGTAACTGGAATTAAGTAATTCATAATCTCTAAACGCCCGAAGAACCTAGGGAATAATTTAGGTGTGACGTTATCGGCCGCTTTACCAATGGCACCAATATCCTTTAGCATGACCAGACCACCAACTATTATTGTGGCGTTTAGCCTCCTGGACATGAGCTGTAAGATCGTTATTTTCAGCCCATTCGCAGTTGGCAATTAACTCCGCTGGACTGACCCGCTCCGGTAAAAGATCATTACTCAACCACATTTTGGACATGGGGGAATTGACCATAAACACAAGATGCAATTCGGCCAGGATGGCCTTGTGCGCCTCATGCTTAGCAGTATTGAAGGCCATCGTCTGCCAGTGCTGGGCTTATCCTTTGCTGACTGATCATGACTGTAATAAGAAATGAGAGCAGCCCTAAGATTCATATTCACTCTCTCTGCCGAGGAAGGAGTGGGTAACTGGGACTAGTGATACAATGCTGCGTTCCCATTCCCACACAATACGTCTTAAAGGCCTTAGAATTGGAGTTCGTAGCATTATTCGTGACAATAACGCGACACGGTCCAAATACACTAAATGTGTTTTCTAGGCCTTCTGTGGCCGACTGGGCAGTAGCCAACTTCACTGTGAAAAACCACGTAAACTGGGAAAATGCATCCGCACAAACTAGAATATACGTAAATCTTGTTCTAATTCGAGCAATTGGGATTCCAAAATCAACATATAATTTCTCGAATGATCTTTGAACAGGCATGGATGCAAGAAAACCATTCTTAGTGCTCTGGGGAGCCTTACTTGGCGCACAAGGCTTCCACAATTGGACTCCCTCCCTAATCTCCACATCCATTATCTTCCAAATAAATTTAGCACGAATTTAATCACGAGTCTTATAAATTTCCTCCCACCATCGACGTGAGGTATGAAGATACTCAAAAATATAGGCCACTAACTAATCAGACTTTTTTCATACTGGGCCACTCAACAAACGAAGCCGTCCCCTAATTGGTATGACCTAACTGTCTCTTCTCTAGCCTTCCTTTGATAACTTTAATGAGGGCCCAGTTTCTAATACTACTAGATCACCTAGAACAAAGCTGGGTATTTGTGAAGTCATAGTACTTTAAATTGTATTTATTCAATTCGTGTCAATTAACACTTAATACATGAAAATTTGAATGATTCACAGACAAGTCAATTTGACTTAGAACGTAAATGATGTTCTTGTATGACAAACACTTTGTATGGACCAACATAAGAATAGGTAAAACCAAAAATAATAATATTCTCTTCCTTACTGCCTCGTGAACATTGTCTGCGTTTAATGTTCAAAAAAGTGCATAAAGAGCATACAAAAGCTCTTTTTCAAGATAACATTGTTTTAGAGCCCAAGGACAGCGTTCCACGCTCTGTGACCATTTCTTCAGAGAAGCGGTCACTGCAGAATATGCATTCAGTGTTTTCGTCTTCAGATTACACGTCTCAAGGACTGCCCTTAAATGAATTTATATCACACTCCAAATAACTGGTTGAAGATTATATTTTCTGTAGTTTTCTCTTTTTCTTTTTCAAGCATAAACTTTCGCTTCTGTCTACTTTGGTTCACGTACAGCTTTCATATATATGAACTGTTTCACATGTTCGCTGCATAGAAACAATGTTAGCTACTTAACGGATTCAGAACGTCCTGACTTTACTAGAACCGGTTGTTGTCGATGTGACTTGCCGATGCTGGGAACTGTGTCATACAGACTCATATTTACTCCATTGTTTAAATTTCATATGTCAAACTCCTGGTGTATTGAAAAGTTATTGTCTCTAATTAAATGCCTGTTACAGGGGCAGAGTCCCGTTTTCCAGAGGCCTTTTATAGCATTTTCCAGTTACTGCTCTCAAGTAGGCCGCTCCAAATAACCTCGTAATGAGAAATGAGGTTGCTGCTTGACCTATGTAATTCACTCACCAAGTTTGTATTTCGTGGGGATAATGTGTTTGAAATGGTCACACGAATTCCTTACAAGAGGCTGCATTTTATGCGTGGAATGTGGCGATAAGCAGAAGATGTGTACGCGGTTTTCTCTTGCTTTGTCTATAACACAAATGTAATATGATACGCACCATGTGTTAGCACAACAGGACCATCACTAGATGACTTTACGAAGTTTACAAAATTGTTAAACCACTTAGTAAAACTGTGAGTCTGACTGAAGCTGCTAAGCTGTCAAGCTGAAGTTACCGCAATATGCTATTCTGTTGAGTATTGGGATAATCATGGTATCGCATATTAGAAATAAACCGTCTTCCGCTAGAAACCTAGTCTTGTGGTTACGTTGTTAATTACAGTAAATGAAAGAGTACTGTATGAAGAATATGATTATATGAACACTGCTGCAAGACCTACTAAACATCAGATAGTGCAGGCCTGCAAGCGCTTACACTTAAAAAACTTGAAATTCAATACTTTCAAAATCACGGATTCTCGACAGCATTTATAATGGTCTTATTGTTACTGTTCTTCACCTCAGGCGCTGCGAGAACTAAATTCTGATACTTGTCAACAGAGCTGTCTCACATTAGGGAAATCACTAATTGTCACCTTTCCTGTATATGTTAAAACATTTTTAGTAGTGCTAGTACCTGTTGGGTAAATTAACATCAGTGTCGGATCAGAACACAAATAATTATTTTCTCAAATTAGATTCTAATTACAGTAAGGCTAAGCGTAGTGGATTCCGTCGACTGGCGTCTGTTGTTAAATACTCACAGACCACAGAAATTGCTGAGTTTTGTTCTCCTTTCAAACTATGAAGAAACGAACATATTTGGGAACCATAGGCACATATGTAATAGTATTTTACAATGGTTATAAGAATGCTATTGTTTGCATGTTTTAGAACTGAAGAATGCACTGATGATGGCGGTATCGTCGCTGAAACTACTTTGGGAATTAATAAACAGAGAACAAGTCTTTTGGATGAAGACGGACGCACAATCCCATATCATCTTCGACCATTTATTCTCTGCTACTCAGTTTCGTTTTAATGATTTTATCTCCGGTGCTTTCCGGTGTATCTGATATTTATGTGAGTAATAAAATACACACAGACAATCTTTCTCTTCAGCAGCTTAATTTGGATCTGACTGTTCTAGAAATTTAAAGTGATAGTGAATTTTAATTTTCCCCAAAAAGGGCAGAAGGACGGTTGTTGTACTTGGTGCTTACATTTGAGTATGTAATTTGAGAAAGTTTATTGTTACAACTTTATTTTATGCCAAAGATTTAATTAACTACTCGTTTAGTCACTCTTTCACACATCTGAAATAAGAATTTCATAAAAGACAAATTTTTGCTAGAAGTCTGATTGATCTAAAATTACTTACTACTCAGACTAATAGTAATGTCTCACTCTTATTAAATAAATGACTTTAAAATAACTTGAATCATTTTTGTGCAAAATTTTGATACAGTTTTTGTAGGGTCGTTCTACAACAGTTCTCTTATTTTATAGCTAACAGGAACCAGTGTTGCACTCAGCAAGACAAGGGAAGCTATCGCAGAAAAGCATTGGAACCATTCACGACGGGTACATATAAAAAAGTTGGCCAGATGGCAGAACCGAACTCTGATTCAACGATGACAACCAGACACTTTGACCCCGACCTGTTTGCACAAAGACGCCACGCGCTGCTGGTTAAATCACTATATATTTCCCAAACGTTGTCATCCTACATTTCCATGTATAATATTTAACTAGTATTAATTTCCATTGTTATGTACAGTATGTCTCGCTGTTATGATAAATATGCTGACGCTATGACACAGCACCGATAACAATGGAGCCAAAGAGTAGTCACAGTTTGTCCACAACCCCTGACGTGGCTGTGCACTGCGAGAATGCCCGATGTAGGACTTAGCCATTTTCCATGTGAACAGTTTTATTTTTTCGACCGTACCTCAACCTTGACGAGCACGGGGACTTCACCGATGCCAGGCGGTTTGGCCGCCGTTCCCAGTGCCAGCTATACCCCGTGTCGATACTGTGCATTATTCGATGCTGAAATGTAGAAAACAGCTTAGGTGCTTAATAATACCTCCAAATATTAGGTAAACGAGCGAGCGATACTATTGCATGTCATTCATTTGCCGCCATATTGCAAATACCACAAGCCACAAGATCGACTTGAAGCTGTTGCTTACAGTTACTAGCAGCCGTGGGTTTAATCCTGCTGCACACATTTTGTCACAGCAATATTCAAGTTTTGCGCAAGGAACAATTCCTATGGGCTTTACAGAATATAAACAAACCAAAGAGTGTGACTGAAGTTTATGTTCACAGAATCTGCGTTGGAGCAGAGATTTTCTTTCGCCAACACTCGCGTTTTCCAAAGTTGCACTTTGATGATGGTAAATATATATCCCGATTTAAAGTACATTCAGTATAACAAAAGTAACAGATAATCATTATTGCAAAATTAGCATATAATATTTACAAAATCTTTAAAACTACTTCAGAGTTCTTCTACAGTTTTTGGTCTGAAATAACATATAAATTCTTATTCCTCCTCAATACATTGATTAAGAACTAGTCCTCAGAGATTGGCATTTTACTAGCGTCATTTAATGGTAAGATTATGCTATGTGGTTATCTGGAAGGGTGGTACCTATATTCATAATGATGGTTTAGTAATGGGCAGTAGCTTAGCTGGGCAACTTGCTACCATCTATATTAATAGTCCAGAAAACATGCGTTTTAAAACAAACCAAATGAAAAAAGACCAAATTAACATTATGTTGTCAAGATTCCAGTTGACCACGTGTGACTGCCACTAGGAAGCATCGCTATATTGTGCACTAAGCACACTGTAGCCCTTTCACATCTGAGCACGGCATTCGAGAACAAAATTCTATATCAGCACGCACCATTGTCCAGAGACCAGTAGCAGCAGGGCTAGGGAATTACCATCTCATTCATACACTGCCTTTAACAACACAACACAGACGCCTACATTTGGAATAGTTCCATGATCAGGAAGCATGGTCCGCTAATGAATGGCGTCACATTGCAGTAAGCAAAGAATCACGGTCTGCACTACTTCAAATGACTATCAGCAAATGTTGTAGCGACCTCTGAGAGACTCTGTTCTTCCAATGTTTTCAATATTCGCAGCAGTGTTAGACAATCCATCGACTGTCACCCATGGAGAGTGAAATAAGACGTCAGGACAGAAAAAAATTTGTTTAATAAACTTACTTATTGTGGTCGCATACTGTAGTACGTCAGGTACAGCTTGGTGGAGGAGTCCAGTTACACTAATGGCCATTAAAATTGCCACACCACGAAGATGACGTGCTACAGACGCGAAATTTAACCGACAGGAAGAAGATGCTGTGATATGCAAATGATTAGCTTTTCAGAGCATTCACACAAGGTTGGCGCCGGTGGCGACACCTACAACGTGCTGACATGAGGAAAGTTTCCAACCGATTTCTCATATATAAACAGCAGTTGACCGGCGTTGCCTGGTGAAACGTTGTTGTGATGCCTCGTGTAAGGAGGAGAAATGCGTACCATCACATTTCCGACTTTTATAAAGGTTGGATTGTAGCCTATCGCGATTGCGGTTTATCGTATCGCGACATCGCTGCTCGCGTTGTTAGCAGAATATGGAATCGGTGGGTTCAGGAGGGTAATACGGAAGGCTGTCCCGGATCCCAACGGCCTCGTATCACTAGCAGTCGAGATGACAGGCATCTTATCCGCGTGGCTGTAACGGATTGTGCAGCCTCGTCTCGATCCCTGAGTCAAGAGATGGGGACGTTTGCAAGACAACAACCATCTGCACGAACAGTTCGACGACGTTTGCAGCAGCATGGACTATCAGCTCGGAGACCACGGCTGCGGTTACCCTTGACGCTGCATCACAGACAGGAGCGCCTGCGATGGTGTAATCAACGACGAACCTGGGTCCACGAATGGAAAAACGTCATTTTTTCGGATGAATCCAGGTTCTGTTTACAGCATCATGATGGTCGCATCCGTGATTGGCGACATCGTGGAGAACGCACATTGGAAGCGTGTATTCGTCATCGCCATACTGGCGTATCACCCGGCGTGATGGTATGGGGTGCCATTGGTTACACGTCTCGGTCACCTCTTGTTCGCATTGACGGCACTTTGAACAGTGGACGTTACATTTCAGATGTGTTACGACCCGTGGCTCTACCCTTCATTCGACCCCTTCGAAACCCTACATTTCAGCAGGATAATGCACGACCTCATGTTGTCGGACCTGTACGGGCCTTTATGGAAACAGAAAATGTTCGATTGCTGCCCTGGCCAGCACATTCTCCTGATCTTTCACCAATTGAAAACGTCTGGCCAATGGTGGCCGAGCAACTGGCTCGTCACAATACGCCAGTCACTACTTTTGATGAACTGTGGTATCGTGTTAAAGCTGCATGGGCAGCTGTACCTGTACACGCCGTCCAGGCTCTGTTTGACTCAATGCCCAGGCATAGCGAGGCCGTTATTATGGCCAGAGGTGATTGTTCTGGGTAGTGATTTCTCAGGATCTATGCACCCAAATTGCGTGATAATGTAATCACATATCAGTTCTAGTATAATATATTTGTCCAATGAATACCCGTTTATCATCTGCATTTCTTCTTGGTGTGGCAATTCTCAATGGCCAGCAGTGTATTTCTCACAAGAAATAACAGACGTCTGGCTCTGTTGGCAGCACAGACTAGGCTGAGCCCGCATTGCTCGAATGCTGCTGTCAGTGACATCTCTGGCTGCGACTGTGATGACAGTTCGCCAGCGAGCAGTGGCTCTTTGCTCTGGATGTGGGTTTCTTGTTACTCAGGGCCGGCTGCCCTGTCCTGTGGTCTAACAGCGGACCCTGCACTGCATTGTGGGTGTCGCAGGCTCGTGGTGTTGGCTATGATACTGAGGCAAGAATATTGTAATACACAAATGGCTGAGCACTTATAATCTCAAGACTATGTTCGTTTAGCGCTTAAGGTACGTCCTCTTAACACTTTCCTGGTGCCAAGTGAGGATAGACTTCCGCCTTTCTGCTACAGTTGTGGCTCTGCTTTGCAATGCGTGTAGGACGTGTTCTGGTTCGCAAAGCGTAACACAATTGCCTGTCGGTTGCTCTGTTGCAGCTCACTTCCAATAAGTCATCAGGCCACAGCTGGTAGTGACAGAGAGGGCTCTGGTGGTACAATAGCACATCACAGACATCGTGCATCCTCATGTGTTACTGCACATGCGACAATATCATAGCACCATTTTTCAACAGGACAGTGCTTGCACACACATGGCACATGTGTATGAACTTCTAGCATGATGTTGAATAACTCTCATCCCCAGATTTGCTTCCGATAGGAGATATGTGGGACGCGTTGAGACACCAACACTGACCATGTGCCATGTTGTTGTTGTTGTGGTCTTCAGTCCTGAGACTGGTTTGATGCAGCTCTCCATGCTAGTCTATCTTGTGCAAGCTTCTTTATCTCCCAGTACCTACCGCAACGTACATCCTTCTGAATCTGATAAGTGTATTTATCTCTTGGTCTCCCTCTACGATTTTTACCCTTTACGCTGCCCTCCAATACTAAATTGGTGATTCCTTGATGTCTCAGACCATGTCCTACCAACCGGTCCCTTCTTCTTGTCAAGTCGTACCACAAACTCCTCTTCTCCCCAATTCTATTCAATACATCCTCATTCGTTATGTGATTTACCCATCTAGTCTTCATCATTCTTCCGTAGCACCACATTTCGAAAGCTTCTATTCTCTTCTTGTCCAAACTATTTATCGTCCATGTTTCACTTCCATACATGGCTACACTCCATACAAATACTTTCAGAAACGACTTCCTGACACTTCAATCTATACTCGATGTTAAAAAAATTCCTCTTCTTCGGAAACACTTTCCCTGCCATTGCCAGTCTACATTTTATATCCTCTCTACTTCGACCATCATCAGTTATTTTGCTCCACAAATAGCAAAACCTCTTTACTACTTTAAGTGTCTCATTTCCAATTCCTTCAGCATCACCCGACTTAATTAGACTACATTCCATTATCCTCGTTTTACTTTTGTTGATGTTCATCTTATATCCTCCTTTCAAGACACTGTCCATTCCGTTCAACTGCTCTTCCAAGTCCTTTGCTGTCTCTGACAGAATTACAATGTCATCGGCGAACCTCAAAGTTTTTATTTCTTCTCCATGGACTTTAATACCTACTCCGAACTTTTCTTTTGTTTCCTTTACTGCTTGCTCAATATACAGATTGAATAACATCGGGGAGAGGCTACAACCCTGTCTCACTCCCTTCCCAACCGCTGCTTCCCTTTCATGCCCCTCGACTCTTATAACTGCCATCTGGTTTCTGTACAAATTGTAAATGGCCTTTCGCTCCCTGTATTTTACCCCTGCCACCTTTAGAATTTGAAAGAGAGTATTCCAGTCAACATTGTCAAAAACTTTCTCTAAGTCTACAAATGCTAGAAATGTAGGTGGAGGGTAAAAATCGTAGAGGGAGACCAAGAGACGAATACACTAAGCAGACTCAGAAGGATGTAGGTTGCAGTAAGTACTGGGAGATGATGAGGCTTGCACAGGATAGAGTAGCATGGAGTGCTGCATCAAACCAGTCTCAGGACTGAAGACAACAACAGCGACATCAATGTTTTACTATATCAAAACCATCACCATAATCACAGTTATAATCATCATTGTCTCAATCAACGTGATCGTGTCTTACGTCAAAACATGACACTAAAATGGTTCAAATGGCTCTGAGCACTATGGGACTTAACTTCTGAGGGCAGCAGTCCCCTAGAACTTAGAACTACTTAAACCTAACTAACCTAAGGACATCACACACATCCATGCTCGAGGCAGGATTCGAACCTGCGACCGTAGCGATGGCACAGTTCCAGACTGTAGCGCCTAGAACCCCTCGGCCACCCCGGCCGGTAAACATGACACTAACATATTAGTAGTTTAAATACAAAACATTTAACATACGAAACACATTTAATACTGTTATTAGGCCTTTTCTTGCCACAATGTTCTGCAGTTTTCCCGCTACAGCCTCTGTTGCTGTTTCATCTTCATTGTAAACCCGATGCGGCGGAAAAACACATTACGATTGCAAAGTTTTCAAGTTGGTGAAAGAAAGTTCCATTTGTGATTTATTGCACCCCACTCGATACTGATTTTCTCCGGTTGCCTCAAACTTACATTATGACGAGGGATGAATGGGCAAGCCCAGTTGTCCCTGTCGTTTGGGTTTCTTTATTAAACGGTCGTTGACGCCATTACTTTCGGGAAAATTGCTATGCTGAATGTCAGAAGTGTTTAGACGTAAGCTCATAGAACGTAGAATTCAGATTATGGCGTGCCGGCCGGGGTGGCATAGCGGTTCTAGGCGCTACAGTCAGGAACCGCTCGACCGCTACGGTCGCAGGTTCGAATCCTGCCTCGGACATGGGTGTGTGTGATGTCCTTAGGTTAGTTAGGTTTGAGTAGTTCTAAGTTCTAGGGGACTGATGACCTCAGAAGTTAAGTCCTACAGTGCTCAGAGCCATTTGAACCAGATTATGGAGTGCTCTGCCAATTCCGTTTCTTGTGTCTCAGAAAATACTCTCTTGAAACAGCCAGTTATATCACTCTATAGTCCGCTTTAAGTGTTTTACGTAATGCGGATGCATTACATCCAAGTCATTTAGCTGCATTTATAATGGGAGATGCATTTTCTATTAGCTCTTTGGTCCCCTTTGACGTTTTTGAAGACAGTGGCGTGGAGGCTGTTTTTCTCTCGTAATTGCCGTAACTTGAAGTTGAACTAGTCTGATTAATACTGAATTAGAAGATGCGAAATAGTGAATATAAATTAAGGTCCATTAAATATGTTAAATAAACCTGCGTGTTCAGCATCAAAATACAAGAAAGAAAAGATAAACGTTTTGGAGCAACAGTAAGCACGTGCACATATGCGCCAACTAGTTCGTAGGATCTTTGCCTCGTGACGTTGATTTCTGAACTTCTGGTATCAGCTGCTATATAAGGCAACTAATTTTAAACCGTGAATTAGGTTATGTACTTACATAAGAAAGCTTGGTAATTCTTTGGGATTTTGTTATAGTAAACAGATAGTCATCAATTACATTGCAAATACGTAGATCGAAAGTTTCAGTTCAACTCATATCTACAAAGCTTCAAAGCACAAACCACTAACACAATACACCTGACTCGTCCACCATAAAAGCTCTCAACTGAAGATGCAGGGCTGCCACACAACACCCACAACTAGGAAAAACTCTAGTTTTGGTAGTTTGAGTCGTGTGCACATTTTCCCCACTTACCCTACATGCATCTTCTTTTTTAGTTGATTTTTGCAGGACTTGAAACATTGAAAAATGTTAAGTGATTTCGAAATGACGAAACTGTTGCGAAACTTTCCCTAAGCCGCATCTTTGGCCGTCTTCAAAGCTTGAAGTGTCACTGAGGTATTACAGGAAAGCAGACCGAAAGATGGGAAACTTAATTGTACAAATAATTAGCTCACAATTATCAACTAGTTTGCGATACGTTTCTTTCAAAGTACTCGAATCTCTAAGTTGTTGAAGTCGTGACCTAGATATCGATCATTTTACGTATGTTGTTCTCCAATTAGGGGAAAGCCTCTCCTCATAACGGGTCATTTTCTTGAGTGCTTCGGAAGAAAGATATTGACTGTCGCGATCACAGTATGGTAGCAGACGTGCAACCTACATTTATTGGAGAGTACACCAACATACCGACTCTAAAACAAGAGTATAATAAAGGTGCCTTTTCATGACAGTTTCATTCTTTTCTAATTAATTATCACTTTTACGAACTTTAACATTGACTGTAACTAAAGAATTTCTTTAGTACGAAGTTGTACACTACTGGTGGTTAACTAAACTGAAAATTATAATATTAATATATTTTATTTATAAGCATTTTCAAGAAATATCGTAGCTACGCATTATTTTCTGAAATAAAATTGGAATTTAGCTGTCAGGTGTCTTTTCCAGGTTAAGGGATATTAGACAGTATGGGTTACAAGACCAGTTTACTTGCGTAACATATTAACATTTTTTTTGATTAACGATGAACATCAGAACTATTTTCAATAACTATACTATTGCTAAAAAACTTCGGATGGCAATGTTTGCGGCTAATGTGGATTGTTGGTGACAATTATCGTTCGAGCGAATGAGTTTCTCTAATGAAGTACAATATATTAAAGTGTGTACCCTTCAAGAAACTACCAAACTTAAATCTACATATAAATAATAGAAGTCACCGGAATATGCATAACAAAGGGTACTTTACATTCGAATACATCATTTACCCTCTCCTACCATTCATAGACGTACACCTACATCTACGTGATTACTCTGCTATTCATAGGAAAGCGCCAGGGAGAGGGTTCAATGAATCATCTTCAAGCTGTCTCTCTACCGTTCCAATCCCATCGCAACGAAAAACGCCTTTGTTTTAATGATTGCCTTTGATTTAATGATTGATTTATTACAAATTCTTGTAGTACGTAAAGAAATATGTTTTAGTTGGACCACTTTTTTCGCTTTGTGATAGATGGCGCTGTACTACTCACAAACATATGGCTCACAATTTTAGACGAACAATTGGTATCAGGTAGGTTTTTTACATTAAAATACAAAACGTAGGTACGATTGAACATTTTATTTCGGTTGTTCCAGTGTGAGACATGTACCGTTGTGAACTTATCATTTCTGAGAACGCATGTTGTTACAATGTGATTACCTGTAAATACCACATTAACGCAATAAATGCTCAAAATGATGTCCGTCAACGTCAATGCATTTGGCAATACGTGTAACAACATTCCTCTCAACAGCGAGTAGTTCGCCTTCCGTAATGTTCGCACATGCATTGACAATGACTTGACGCATGTTGTCAGGCGTTGTCGGTGGATCACGATGGACAATATCCTTCAACTTTCCCCACAGAAAGAAATCCGGTACGTCAGATCCGGTGAACGTGCGGGCCATGGTATGGTGCTTCGACGACCAATCCACCTGTCATGAAAAACGCTATTCAATACCGCTTCAACCGCACGCGAGCTATGTGCCGGACATCCATCATGTTGGAAGTACATCGCCATTCTGTCATGCAGAGAAACATCTTGTAGTAACATCGGTAGAACATAACGTAGGAAATCAGCATACATTGCACCATTTAGATTGCCATCGATAAAATGGGGGCCAATTGTCCTTCCTCCCATAATGCCACACCATACATTAACTCGCCAAGGTCACTTATGTTCCACTTGTCGCAGCCATCGTGGATTTTCCGTTGCCCAATAGTGCATATTATGCCGGTTTGGGTTACCGCTGTTGGTGAATGACGCTTCGTCGCTAAATAGAACGCGTGCAAAAAAATCTGTCATCTACATCTACATGATTACTCTGCAATTCACATTTAAGTGATTGGCAGAGGGTTCATCGAACCACAATCATACTATCTCTCTACCATTCCACTCCCGAACAGCGCACGGGAAAAACGAACACCTAAACCTTTCTGTTCGAGCTTTGATTTCTCTTATTTTATTTTGATGATCATTCTTACCTATGTAGGCTGGGCTTAACAAAATATTTTCACATTCGTAAGAGAAAGATGGTGACTGAAATTTCGTAAATATATCTCGCCGCGACGAAAAACTTCTTTGCTTTAATGACTTCCATCCCAACTAGCGTATCATATCTGCCAAACTCCCATATTACGTGATAATACAAAACGAGCTGCCCTTTTTTGCACCCTTTCGATGTCCTCAGTCAATCCCACCTGGTAAGAATCCCACACCGCGCAGCAATATTCTGAGGGCGAACGAGTGTAGTGTAAGCAGTCTCTTTAGTGGACTTTTTGCATCTTCTAAGTGTCCTGCCAATGAAACGCAACCTTTGGCTCGCCTTCCCCACAATATTATCCATGTGGTCTTTCCAACTGAAGTTGTTCGTAATTTTAACACCCATGTACTTAGTTGAATTGAGAGCCTTGAGAATTGTTCTATTTATCGAGTAATCGAATTCCAACGGATTTCTTTTGGAACTCATGTGGATCACCTCACACTTTTCGTTATTTAGCATCAACTGCCACCTTCCACTGCATACAACAATCTTTTCTAAATCGCTTTGAAACTGATACTGGTCTTCGGGTGACGTTACTATACGGAACCTAAGAGAACTGCTCAGATTGTCACCCAGGTCATTTATATAGATCAGGAACAGCAGAGGTCCCAGGACGCTTCCCTGGGGAACACCTGATATCACTTCAGTTTTACTCGATGATTTGCCGTCTGTTACTACGAACTACGACCTTCCTGACAAGAAATCACGAATCCAGTCCCACAACTGAGACGATACCCCATAGGCCCGCGGCTTGATTAGAAGTCGCTTGTGAGGAACGGTGTCAAAAGCTTTCAGGAAATCTAGAAATACGGAATCAACTTGAGATCCCCTGTCGGTAGCGGCCATTACTTCGTGCGAATATAGAGCTAGCTGCGTTGCACAAGAGCGATGTTTTTTGATACCATGCTGATTACGTATCAATAGATCGTTCCCTTCGAGGTGATTCATAATGTTTGAATACAGTATATGCTCCAAAACCCTACTGCAAACCGACGTCAATGATATAGGTCTGTAGTTCGATGGATTACTCCTACTACCCTTCTTAAACACTGGTGCGACCTGCGCAATTTTCCAATCTGTAGGTACAGATCTATCGGTGAGCGAGCGGTTGTATCTAACCGCTGAGTAGGGAGCTATTGTATCAGAGTAATCTGAAAGGAACCTAATCGGTATACAATCTGGACCTGAAGACTTGCCCGTATCAAGCGATTTGAGTTGCTTCGCAACCCCTAAGGTATCTACTTCTAAGAAACTCATGCTAGCAGCTGTTCGTGTTTCAAATTCTGGAATATTCCATTCGTCTTCCCTGGTGAAGGAATTTCGGAAAACTGCGTTCAATAACTCCGCTTTAGCGGCACAGTCGTCGGTAACAGTACCATCGGCACTGCGCAGAGAAGGTATTGACTGCGTCTTGCCGCTTTTTGTACTTTACATACGACCAGAATTTCTTCGGATTTTCTACCAAATTTCGAGACAATGTTTCGTTGTGGAACCTATTAAAGGCATCTCGCATTGAAGTCCGTGCCAAATTTGGTGCGTCTGTAAATTTTAGCCAATCTTCGGGATTTCGCGTTCTTCTGAACTTCGCATGCTTTTTCCGTTGCCTCTGCAACATCGTTCGGACCTGTTTTGTGTACCATGGGGGATCAGTTCCATCTCTTACCAATTTCTCTTGTGCCCAGTGGCAGAAGTGTACACGACGTTCAAATTCGTCGCCATACAATTCCTGGTGCATAGAAACATGGCAAGGGTGCAATCGTTGTTGATGTAGCATTCTCAACACCGACGTTTTAGAGGTTCCCGATTCTGTCGCAATTTGTCTGCTACTGATGTGCGGATAAGCCGCGACAGCAGCTAAAACACCTACTTGGGCATCATCATTTGTTGCAGGTCGTGGTTGACGTTTCACATGTAGCTGAACACTTCCTGTTTCCTTCAATAACGTAACTATCCGGCGAACGGTCCGGACACTTGGATGGTGTCGTCCAGGATACCGAGCAGCATACATAGTACAAGCCCGTTGGGCATTTTGATCACAATAGCCATACATCAAAACGATATCGACCTTTTCCGCAATTGGTAAACGGTCCATTTTAACACGGGCAATATATCACGAAGCAAATGCCGTCTGCACTGGCGGAATGTTACGTGATACCACGAAGTTATACGTTTGTGACTATTACAACGCCATCTACCACAAAGCGAAAAAAGTGGTCCAACTAAAACATTCATATTTCTTTACTTACTACACGAATATGTAATAAAAATGGGGCTTCCCATTTTAGAAAAAACGCAGTTGATATCCGTTTGACCTATGGCAGCGCCATCTAGCGGGCCAACCATAGCGCCCTCTGGTTTCCCCCTTCAAGCTAGACGAGTTTCGTTATTTGTAGTTTTTTCGTTTGATGCTTATTTCGTAAGATATTTGGCCCGGTCACTATCAATGGACTACCCTGTAGGTCAGGAACAATAGAGGACCTATAACAGTTCCTTGGGGTACGACGGATTTTATTTCTGTTTTATTCGATGACTTTCCGTCTATTACTGCGAACTGTGACCTTTCTGACAGGAAATCACGAATCCAGTCGCACAACTGAGGCGATATTCCATAGGCGCGTAGTTTGGTTAGAAGACGCTTGTGAGGAACGGTGTCGAAAGCCTTCGGGAAATCTAAAAATATGGAATCAATTTGATATCATCTGACGACTGCACTCATTACTTCATGAGTATAAAGAGCTAGTTGTGTTTCGCAAGAACGATATTTTCTGAATCCTTGCTGACTACGTGTCAATAAATCGTAGCATGAGAACCAAAAAAATTATTTCCCATGGTGAACCAGAACGTCGCCGACAAACTTCCTGTGGTTTTTCAGAGAAACCTTTTGAGTATTTTGTTGCAAGGGACCCATGGTCCCCGGCGGCTCGTTACGTAGTTATTGCATCGCGTTTGGTTTCTTACGCTTAACACCACTCCATCTGTACTGTGGTGAAAACAGTGCACAGCTATACAAATATCGACCTTATGCCTTTTGTGTCTTCTTTCCACTCGCTCATGGTATCTGCTGTCGACAACAGTAATGACCTCTTTAACTCGTTGCCCTCAAGTTTGCATTCTGTACTATTCGGTTTTATCTATAGTTTTGTTTTTCGGCAGTGTTAGTTGTGCGTTAACAGTGATACAGAGCAATATTGTGGATAAGCTTACCGATGAAGAGTTGGCTGAAGTGCGCCTTGTTTACGGATTGACTGAGTGTAGTGGAAGGTGGAACAGCGACTTTCTGCTGAGCTGATTCCGCACTGACGGCAGCGACGTCACAGTACTTCTGCATCTGAGGCTTCTTACATTACTGTTTCCTACATTGTGCCTTTTGGTTATTGCATTGTACACACTTCTTCACTGTTGTGAACACAGTTTCACAGAATTACTGTTTCCTACATTGTGCCTTTTGGTTATTGCATTGTACACACTTCTTCACTGTTGTGAACACAGTTTCACAGAAACAAGGGTGACTGCAATAACAAACGGAATTAACCCTAGTTATAAAGTACATTTTATTTTTTATACATTCACTTTTTATGACACAATCACAGCCGGTTTCGACCTCCAAAGGCCATCTTCAGATGCTACAATAGGGAACAGAAAAGCTTAATTAAGATCTGAAACAAGTGCAGTTATTTTAACTACATCAACTTGTGAGCTTACAAGGGGACCCTCCAAACTGTAAATCACGGATTTTGATGCGCTACAAATATGTTGTAGAGGCACTTACCCTGAGTATCTGGCTATCCGGTCTTTTAGCGACGGGCCTTGGTTTTTGATAAAATCGATTTTGAAGTTCATTGCACGATTTGTATACCCGTAACACTAGCTGTATTTTGAGCAAGTCAGCGTAGCGCAGCGGTAAAGGTTCACGTCTACGACGCTGGAGGTACCGTGGTCGAATCCTGCTCGTGTACTTTTTTTCCAAAATCAACCGAATTTTACAATTTTATGTCAGAGAATATGAGCACAGTGTAAGGTGTGCGAAATTACAAAGTTATATTCAGTTATTAATTTTTTCTGTCATACATTATTACAAAATCTTATTTTTCATCGTCCACATTGCTTGATGTGCCAGAACAATATTGTGGGTGGTACTTATCATACATACAACCGAAGCACAAATTTTCGCAGCACCACGAGCATTTTAAGGAAGCAACCGTCTTGCAGGCGCATGGTGTCTTCATGAGCGATACTGGGAAACACAATTCTTTTGCGTTCAAAAAGATTTCTCTTTCAACCGCTAATTTCGATGTGAACCACGCGTATCTAATCATGCTTTCAAAATTAGGTGCGCTGAATTGATGTAGGATTAGCGGATGTAATTTTATCGGATCTTCCCTAGAAGCGATCTCTCCATTGCATTTCATCCAGTCGGGGACATTTTGAACAATTTTTGTGAAGATTTTCACCTGTCGGTAAAAATAAACATCTCAGGGCTGGCAATAAGGAGTGAACTTTGGGGAGACCACTTTTAGGGTGCAGGTGCTCGCTTTCCTTTCATCAGTGAATAGATGCTCGTATAAAGTTGAATCGGTTTGCCCTCCCCACGAATCGATAATGTACAAAAAAATTTCCATCCCACGTACGGAAGAATTACAGAACGCAAAAATTTTTCGTACACCAGTTTCGTGAACTTCCCGGATTTAGTTCAGGACATACATTTCTGTATTTCCCAGTTAATTCGTCTACTCGTTTATGAACGTTAGGACCAAATTTTCCGGATGGTTCTTGCATACTTAAAAAAAAAAAAATGTGGGACCAAGGTTCGAACACGGTACCTCCACTGCAGTAGCCGTGAACCTTTACTGCTACGCTACGCTGACTTTCCTCGGAATGTATGTAATGTTACGGGCATACAGAGAGCGCAATGACCTTCAAAACCGATTTTCTCAAAAACCAAGGCCAGTCGCTAAAAAACCAGATAGACAGGTACTCAGGGTAAGTGCCTCTACAACATATTTGAAGCGCTTCAAAATCCGTGATTTACAGTATGGAGAGTCCCCTTGTTAGTAATGTGCTAGTAACAAGCATATGGTTTATACCCATGGGCAGCATTTGATAAACAAATGTCCATGCATTGTCAATTAAAGATACATTCTGAAGTCAGGAAATATGTGCCAAGTGTACTTCTCTTCCTTCCCTACTTTTGGGTATTGAATGCACCCGTCCTCTGTAGGACAATATTCAATAGTAAAAACCATAAAATATGACCCTACATCTATATATCAATCAGTTATTCGTCAAATACGAATGTAAATATAGATCGTTAAAACTATAATCTCTATTGAAGACAAAGTGAGGTATTTACAATAAGAGACAGAGTAGCAATTATTAGGCTATATTTTCCGATGCTCTGTGGAGCTGCACTATAGGCTGCTAGGTGTTTACGCCACTGCATCCGAGCTTAGGAGAGACGACAAGGAATGGAGACAATCACCGTCTCTGAAAAGGAAACCTCGTTTTTCCCTAAATCTTAATTACATTGTTACTCTGTAACGAGATGCCGAAAACCTTGGGTCCCTTGCACCAAAATACTCAAGAGGCGTCCCTCAACAACCTCTGAAAGTTTGTTGGTGCGAGCCTGGTTCACCCAGCATGTGTATTACCGGGTGTAGGCTAATTTTGAAGAGGGGACCAAACAGCGAGGTTATCGGTTGCATCAGATTAGGGAAGGACGGAGAAGGAAGTCCGCCGTGCCCTTTCAAAGGAGCCATTCCGGCTTTTGCCTGGAGCAGTTTAGGGAAATCACGGAAAACCTAAATCGGGATGGCCGTACACAGGTTTGAACCGTCACCTCCGAAATGTGATTCTAGTGTGCTAACCACTGAACCACATCGCTCGGTATTACTGGGTGTCCCTCCTAAGAGTCGCAAGGCGCAATTTGTCTAGTGTGCCGACATATATTTACAACTTTGTTTTTGCAGTATGCAGCTGGAGTCAGACCAAACAAATATCGCTCACCACTTCTTTCGTATGACGTTTGGTGTCGACGGAAAGCGCCGGTTTGTTTCCAATTACAAATAAAATGATTTTTAAAGAGGAATTTTACATTCCATGTGATAGAGGAATCCAGAATTAGTCTGTTGGGATATTTGTTTTGTCGATATACGTTAACAATGACAGTAAAACATAAAGAATAACCGGTACTCCAACAGTGACTGAGGAGCGCTGCATGCTTGGTGGTAGCAGTCAGCGCGGGCCGAGAAGGTCCTGTCGTTCACAGAGCACTGGTCATTCTTCGTGTTTTACTGTCTTTGATAACGTATATCGATGTAACAAATGTCCCAGTACAGCAGTTTGTGACCATGCTATCGAAAGGGCACGTAAAAGTCCGCTTTAAAAATCATTTTATTTGTGACAGGAAACAAATCGACGATATCCGAGACACTTGGCGTCGCATGGAAGACGTGATGGGCAGTAATTGCTTGGGCTGGCTCCAACTACACATTACAAAAGCGAAATTGCAAATATTCGCCGTAACATCAGAAAAATTAGCTCCGATTCTTTAATGGGACACATTGTATACAGTGTGAGTTACTAACTATTGCTACCAAGAATAACTCCGAAAGTATGATATGAGCTAAAAAATTTGTGGGACAAAAGTTGCATGGGACAACGGGGGCCATAATATGACGGTTTTTTGTTGCTAGGTGGGGTCGCTTCAGAGATGTGAAGGTCAACTTTGTTTTTTTAAATGGGATACTATAGTTTGGTACTTAATTTTTGATAGTGGCTATTGAGACGAATCCAATGATGTGTAACAGTAAGGTCTTTAAAGGTTAACGAAGCTCACAAAGGTGTCATGAACGTCTATTTATAGAAGGCGTTCGAAGTGACGACCATTGGTATCAATTGAGTGCTGCAATCTTCTTACCATGGATTGAGTGCTATTCCTTATCACTTCGACACTTATCGAAGCAAACGCTCTGACAGTTCTCTCTCGCATAGCTGCAGGTGTACTTGGATATCTTTGCAAACAATGTCTTTTACGAATCCCCAGAAGAACTAGCCGGCCACGGCACATCTCCTCCGCGTCCAAACCAACGACTTGGGAATTGTTCCTGCAACTCATTTCTAGACGTCAGTGAAAAATGTGCCGGACACCCATCGTGCTGATACCACATTCTGTTCCTCGTTCCTAAAAGTATTTCTTCCAGTGACAGACCTAATGTTTCTTGCAGGAATGTGGTGTACTTCCTACCATTAAGATTTGCTTCGATGAATTAAGGGCCTATAATTCTTTCCTCCAGAATCCCACACCACATATTCACCGACCACGGTTTTGCTGTGCAACTTGCCGCAGCCAACATGCACTTGCAGTTGCCCAATGATGCATGCTATGCAAATTAACATTTCCATGGCTCGTGAATGTAGCCTCGTCAGTAAACAAAATCAAATTAATAAATGTGTCATCGCTCTCAATTCAATGCGACTCATATAATCCGTACCAGTTAGTCCTTGGTGGAGACTGATATGGTACGGATGATATTTATGACGATGCGAAACACGGATAACACTACTCTGGCTTATGCCAGATTCCCTTGCGATTTGACGCGGTCTAACGCAAGGATCTCGTACCACAGTGGCAAGAGTATCAATTTCCTTTTCCTCGTTAGTAGCTTTCCTTTGCCGGATATGTTTCCGATGCGTTAAAGATCCAGCTGTTCTCAGTGTATCATAGACATATTTAAATGTACGACGTGTAGGGTGAGTACGTTGAGTCTATCTTTCAGCGTATAAGTCTCTAGCTCTCACTGAATTTCGTTGGAATTCTCCGTAAATGAGAAGCCCATCGACTTGTCCTTCGAAGGAATACATCATTCACATTCGCTTGATTCGACAATACTAGTCTTACCGTTCCTATCAGTGTTGTATTGCGAAACAGTCGAATGGTGTTCACATGTCAATGGCACGTTAGATGGATACACCGTATCGGCTAATATTTACTACTTGCACAATATAGAGAGAATTGTCAGAGCATCTGCTTCGATAAGTGTCGAAGGAATACCACTCAATCCATGATAAGAAGATTGCAGCACTGTATTGATACCAATGGTCGTACTTCGAACGCCTTCTGTAAATGAACGTTCACGCCACCTTTTTGACCTTCGTTGACCTTCAAAGACCTTACTGTTATACATAATAGGATTGTCTCCATACCCGCTATCAGAAAATAAGTACCAAACTATAACATTCCATTTAAAACAACAAAATTGACCTTCATACCTCTGAAGCGACCCCACCTACCAACAAAAAACCAGTGTCATATTATGGCCCCCATTGTCCTATGCAACATCTGTCCCATACACTTTTTGAAGTGTCGGCAGAAGTGCCAACACCGTGTTGTTTGAGGAAGCCGAAATGCGCTCTATAAGCTCACGCAGGCTGGCGTGAGGTCTGAAACAGTATACGTAATGAATGCTATAAAGAAAAGTACGTAGCTGCTGGAATACTTAACTTTAATCCATCACTTGTATACATCGTTCTTGATGAGACATGCTTCATACGATAACTATCAATTGCTATGGCGCCTTGCTAGGTCGTAGCCATTGACTTAGCTGAAGGCTATTCTATCTATATTCTCGGCAAATAGAGAGAAAGGCTTCGTCAGTGTTGTCGCTAGCAAAGTCGTCCGTACAACTGGGGCGAGTGCTGGTACGTCTCTCTAGACCTGCCGTGTGGCGGCGCTCGGTCTACAATTACTGACAGTGGCGACACGCGGGTCCGTCGTATACTAGCGGACCGCGGCCGATTTAAAAGCTACCACCTAGCATGTGTGGTGTCTGGCGGTGACACCACACTTTTCAGTTCCTATCATACTTTCGGAGTTATTCCAGATGGCAATAGTTTGTGACTCACCCTGTATATTAAAACTTTCAACAAAGTGTTTCGTTGTGAAACGGCATGAAATAATGAAAATTCTAATGAGGAGGCACTTTGTTTGTCAGTTCGCTGTTTCTGATGAAACGAATATCTTAACTTTTTGAATCAGTTACAAATGTACTATGATTAATTCCCACCAAAAAATTCGTTTTTTTTACGTTTCATGAATGGAATACTCTCCCAGCAATCCTAAGATGTATTGTGAAATTAGACACAAAACCTCTGTGATGTGCTAATGGACTTTGTAGGGGATAACAGACACCTCATACTGTTTATATAAAATAAATTGCGTACTGTTAAAGAACAGGCGCTTTATTACAAAATTACGTTAGTATTAAGCTACGTATGTGAGAAATATTTTGGTACGTACTATCTGTTTAAGCATTTGGTATCGCAGTATTTTTGTATAATTTGCAACCCCGAATTGTTAACAGGAATATTTCGTTAAGATTTAGATATAGTTTTAAACTGTACATGGAAGAAACCACCATGTTAATACTTAAGTAAAAATATGATTGTACGAGCAGAAATACGTAATTTTGATAACAAATGAGAAAATATTATTCAAATACCAAATCATTCGTTATTATGTAACATGAAGGTAATGTTATGTTACCGGCAAATGAATGTTAAAAACTGATAATGTGAGAATAGTACACTTGCATCATTAGATAAGTTATTTAGGCACCAGCTATGGAAAAGTGCATTTAGTGTCTCTCTAGTTTTCACGCAATCTCCACGTTAGTCACGTTTGTTTTAGTTCATTATATCAGCTTGTCTTGAGCCAGGGAGACGCAATTCTGTAACCTGAATGACTGAAAAAGACATAAATCGAGAAAGTATGTTGTTTATTTCGGAATGTAAGCCAGACCACTTTATGAGAATTAGTAGCAGTTAACGGCACCCGAAAAAACAAGGAAGAGAAGACTACTAGAATTATACCACAGAAAATAAACCTTTATTTAAAAAAATATGTTGTATTTGTCACTTTTTTGTAATGCTGTACTATCTGCTGCTATTCGTAGGTCATGCTAAATGATGCACTGCGAAAACAGTTTTCAATCAAATCACAATAAATTGATATTGTAGTTAGGAGGTGGGAAGTTGCAATTGTCAGTCGTAGATCCCACTTGAGCAGTTTTGCAGTAGATGCGGACAGTGTTTCATGTGAAGTTCATTTCGTTGACAAACTGCAATGTCTACTAACCGTATTTGTTTTCACGTAGAAGAACGTACCAGCTCTCCATTTAATTCTGATCCGCTTTGTTACTTACAGGGAATACTGTCATAAACCTCAAAATATTTTTTCATTAATCTTCTGAAAAATATAATTTTACAACATTATGTACTTTCAAGTGATTGCAGTTCTTGGTACCAAGGTGACATCTTGTTTGTATAGCATAATCTCCAAGAGTTTGTTCTAAATTACTTCGAAAGCCATCAAATCCTTCAAAAGCACTTTGCTGTCATTCACTACGTCTAACAGTTCTTCTTGTCCTGTTCAAAAGGAAAGACCCAGGTCTGTCATCTTGGGCGCCTTTCCACAGTTCACGCAGCTGCCCCCCCCCCCCCCCCTCTCCGTCGAAGGTTCAGGTCCTCCCTGGGGCATGTGTTTGTGTGTTGTCCTTAGCGTAAGCTAGTTTAAGTTAGCTTAAGTACTGTGTAAGCCTCGGGACCGACGACCTCAGCTGTTTGGTCCCATAGGAACTTACCACAAATTACTTGATTTCTAAACATGGCAGCATAATCAGTTCACATTAAAGAAATAATTCCGCTATCGGGACTTGCGAGCAAGGGCCAGTGTTGTTCAAGTTGCTCCTCATTTGAGGCTGAATGGGAGCATAGTATCCTCTTGCAAGAAAAAACAGTATGATGTAGTATCGAGAAATCGAACATGTATGCAATTAAAAATGTGAATTACTGGATTATTGAGTTAAAAAAATAGTCGCTCAAGACACTACTGATTAGCCTTGATAAAAAGATGTTGATTATTGAGGCATTTACCGGAAGGAAAACTGTTACAACAAAATGGTTATTTGAGATAGGACAGTTTAAATACTTACTTTTAATATATCTGAATCACAACCTGATTCAAACATACAAGTATGTTTCAATAGAATGTGTGCTACTATTAAGTAAATCTTTCGAGATACTATATATTTGAACCTATGTTGTTAATGTGAAAAATAATATTTGTGAGAAACATTAATAAGCAATTTTTCCACGATTCGGTTTCAGTAAGTTATTGTGAGCACGCTTTTCTTTCATCAGGTGTTATATTAAGCCTGAGAATGCATTAATACACAACAGTAATATTATTCTTAATAATATCTACGATCAGTGAACCTTCAAAGGTTGTTGTTGTTGTTGTCTTCAGTCCTGAGACTGGTTTGATGCAGCTCTCCATGCTACTCTATCCTGTACAAGCTTCTTCATCTCCCAGTACCTACTGCAACCTACATCCTTCTGAATCTGCTTAGTGTATTCATCTCTCGGTCTACCTCTCAGGAGTACAAAAATAAAATAACGGAAAGCAAATTGATACCAAAGTACAACTATACAAATAAAATACCACTTTTTTGTTCTGTGATCAAAATATTATACTGAACAATTTCTTTTGTATACTTTCTAGTTATTAAAGAAATTTTTGTTTCTCTTCTTCTTCCTGTTCGGCATGGGTATCTATTTTCGAAAAGACGTTTAGTTGCTGTTACTGTCATCAGGCATATTGTGAGGGCACGAAATACTACCACCATCCATATACTTAAATAAATCTCTGACATACTTTCATTGCCCGGCTTCACTGGATTAACCGCCAGTGGTGATAGTCTCCGGTTATTCAATACTCCATTACTTTTGTAAACTCACGTCTCCAGTATTGTAAAGGCCTCGTCAGTACTGCTGTGGAAACAATGTTGGTGAGTTCGTGATACGGCTTCTGGTCTAGTACACCGCTAAGAATATTTCTCCTGCCGCTATTACACAGCTGTGGCCCACAGTCAGGTGACAGGATAGGAGGACGACGATTCTACAACGCTCCGACGAATAAGTAACAAAGTCACGTAAGTGAGTTAAAAAGGTTTATTTACCTATGTGACTAGCTGAATAAGGCAGTCTACAACACTGCTTGTAATACAACACAAAAGAGAGACCCTCAATAGCTAAGTGCAAATAGTCATTGGTATATTTCACAGAACATAGCAAATGCAACTCACAACAACTGTCCGTTCACTTCTGAGAATTCACTTAACGACGTTCCCTGTCTAAGTCAGCCCTGGACGATGTTCTATAACCAAGTGGGCCAGAGCTGCTATTGTCTTCCGAGTCGGCTTCTGTCCGTTGTCGTTCGGTCATTGGTGGATTGTAATTGGCCGGCAACTGGCCGAGGCGAAGTCGATATCTTCATCCTCAGCGCCGCCTGTAGCGCTGGTGGAACTTGCTCAAGTGGCGAGTCTCTTTGGCACAGGCACCAGCTGGCATCTTTGCTCCTGTGGTGGTTTTGATCTGGCTGTGTCTTGTTCGGACGACGCGGCAATTACCACATTTCTGTTTACAATGTCGGAGTGATGTATATCGACCTATGTAGTGAGCTTAGTATTGAACCATCTGCTTCGTTTCTCAGAACAAACTACTTCTGAATTTCAGCTTTATTTACTGTACATTAAATTAAATGACAACTGCTGCATGAACACGCATCAAGAAAACGCTGGCCTGACCACTAGCATGGAGATAATGGAAAATTGGAAATTTGTGGTAAGGTCTTATGGGACCAAACTTCTAAGGTCGTCGGTCCCTAAGCTTACGCACTACGCATCTAACTTACTTACGCTAAGGACAACACCCACACCCATGCCCGAGGGAGGACTAGAACATCCAACGGGGTGAGCCGCCCGTTTGAGATAATGAAAGAAAATCTTGGTAGAATATTCTACATAACCCGCTGATTAATTTTAAGGAGTATTCCTAAATAGGGCACATATACCTATGGACCATTCCTCCGGAAAGTGCCTCGATTAATATGCATCTTATGGTGACAGGAATGTTTGGAGATTCAACTAGTTCTAACATAACGTGGCATCAAAGCTCACGTAGTGCAATATTTTAACGAATCACTTCAATGTAACTGCACTACCCAGACGTAGCAGGCCGAGTGTGACTATCTCCTTGCATAATATCGTTTTGCTCTCCTCCATACTCTCGCACATATTTAATGTTATCTCCGATGTAAAATTTCCTCAAATTTAACTATCATAATTACGAAAATAATTTTGCTTAGTGGCTCTTATCAATATTTAGGAAGCTACAGTCCCCTTTGCTACTTTTCTCCTATTTCTACTCTAGTTATATCCGAAGAAATTCAGTTATCCTTTTGAATTGTGTAGAAGTAATATTGTGACTGAAGAATAATGACCGGTCAAGTGAAGAGGTTAGCACTACTGCCACTTCAGTGAATGGAATTATTTGGTGTTGACTGTGATGTCGACAGACCTAGAGCATACCGTCTGGAAGAAAGTCGTGCACAGTAATCATAATATATCACAATATTTGATTATTGTGTTCTTAACTGGACAAACTGCAAGGTACAAACCAACTGTGACGTCCTGCAGGCACTAGTCTCTTCAAAAGCTGTCGTATGGGACTTATGCTGCAAAAGTCATCATGCGGTTGTGATGCAATTAGACATCTTGCTGTCCATGGGCTTACGTCTCGATTCGTTGTACATTTCTTGCAAGTCAACGGGCTAATTGGGGATCTCTGACTTTTATTTTGACAGTTTCTTTATGCTGCTTTGAAGAAAGGCGTAGTTTGAAAATATGTGACAGTAAATATTTTTAATGTATTGAAATGTAGTGGAATTAACAACTGTCAGATGAAATAGATATTTCAACTGAAGTTCTATTTCACTTTCACGGTCCAGGCGTGTATCGAATTTAGTACCTGTCATCATAGCCAATCTAAACTTGAGCAAACAAGGTATTCATTTTTACAAGTCATTGATACTTAGAGTGTACCACAATGTGCACTTCGGGCTTATTGTTTTTGTGAGAATGAAAAAGTAAATAACAAGGCATCAGGGTACAACTGCCGGGCATAGAACAAAATGCCATGATCAAAACACGAAGCCAATGGGAAATTCCATTAATCGGCATAACTTACAACAGCGTCGATAAAAACATGACGACGCTGTCACACACCTGCTAACATTTTCTGAATTTGCAGGACCAGAGTTGCTTGGACTACCTGGAATCACTTGTGAGAATCTGTGCCACAAACTAGGTGTCCATTCAATATGATCATTATGCAACTGACTAGCAACAGACGCAACTCTATGAAGTAATGGAAGTAATCTGCCTTTCGTGATGCGCTTTAGGTTAGCGATGGTAACTGGTAAGTCAAAAGTCAGGCAGGAAAGTGCTGTGGGCATCATGCTGGAAAATATTTGGAGATTTGTGGTAAGGTCTTATGGAACCAAACTGCTAAGGTCATAGGACCCTAAACCTACACATTACTTAATCTAACTTAAACTAACTTACACTATGGACAACACACACACCTATGCCCGAGGGAGGACTCGTACCTCCGACGGGGGGAGCTGCACGGACCGTGACAAGGCACCTTACACCTCGCGGCTACCCCGCGCGGCTCATCATGCTGGGGGGTGACACTCAGGAGTGATCTCACACCTCGCTTGTGTCTTGAGAGAAGACTGAGGGACGGAGGATATGTCGAGAAAACAAGCAAATCAATGGTCTTTGTTCCTATGACTTCCGTGCAGACGCTTCTCCCATAGCCAAGAGTTCTGCAAAAATTTCATTCATTTCCTTGGTCAACATGATCATCAGACATGCTCTTCGCGGAGGACGAGCGAGACGATTGTGCTTGGCCCGTACTACATTACTGGCAACATCTCTTGTTCAGCTATGGAAATAGATTTGGCAGAGGGAGTAGATATCCCTAACATAAACATCTGGGACTTTTATGGTCATCTCTATTGCACGATTCCAGAATCTATAAGATACTAAAAATTAAACAATAGACAGACACTGAGAGTTGTTGTTTGATGTAGTTTGCCTGTAGTTGTGTAAAACTGTGGTTATGATATGTGCAATGTACTATAGGTGTAAAATGTGAAAATATGGTACCACTGCTTCGCGATGTGTATCTTCAATTTTCCGCTAGTATGTGAAACAAAAACCGCTCCTCCAGAACTAACTCTAGTACTTATGAAGATCTAGCTAAATTTTACTGCCACAAATTTCACTGCCTGACGTATGAGTCCTCGCTTTCAGTCCATTGTACTTACATTACATGGGAGAGCTGCGTCCCATGCATCCCTCAGCTCCCTTCCTTCCCCTTGAATGAAAGAGTCACCTTTAAAAATTTAAATGTAGTATTGTATTATTGTATAGAACATCCCACGTGGTGGGTTCAGCAGATTAGCGAAAACGGAGTTCTTCCTCTGCGCCCATTGGTCACTTTCCTTGCGGATATGTGAGAGGTGTGTCAAAAAAAAAGGTCTCTAAGCACTATGGGACTTAACATCTGAGGTCATCAGTCTCCTACACTTAGAACTACTTAAACCTAACTAACCTAAGGACGTCACACACATCCATGCCCAAGGCAGGATTCGAACCTGCTACCGTAGCAGCAGCGCGGTTCCGGACTGAAGCGCCTAGAACCGCTCGGCAGAGATGTGTCATATGTGCATTAGTGGAGTGCAGAAGAGTGTAACAGATGCTAGTATAGTGTAGTGCTATGTTCGTAATGATGATGATGATGATGATGATGGAGAGAGAAAGGAGGTGATGAGACCTAGTCCCAGTACGTAGTCCAAGCCCCTCGAATAGCACTAACGAAGCTACCGAGCTTAAGGTCCCCATTCGTAGGACGGATACCGTGCCCTCACGAGACACTGCAGAAAATTTTGGAATTTAATCCAGCAAACCGGCGCAAAGGCTGGTAGTCAGGAAACTTACTTCACCATCTCTCGATCCCTTGTCGGGCAAATACTGGCAGTGAAAATTTCATTCATTCATGCCCACTAGGACACGAACGCGGTTACCGCTTAGACGAGCACTACAGCACAAGAGTCCGTTATCTGCCTCGGCTACCTTTTTTTCTCAAATGAACTTTCCTGGTGCTCAAAGAGAGAGGTGGGGCAAAGTAGGGGGTGAGGGTACGCAATCCGAGACCTGACCACCATATCCTGTTCCCTCCACCCAGGAACCACGAAAAGCGTAGGAAATGTGGAGTAGAGATACAGAAAACATCAATGATTTATTTATTTATTTTTCCTTTTCTTCAACTTTCAAACCGTTATTATTACCACGGAGAATAGCAGGAAACCGATCCCGCGAGGAGGAGGAAGCGGCAAGCCGCCAGAATCGATGAGACTATAGATGCATAGTTTTTCGGAGAAGAATGTTCCGATGACCAGAGAATAACCGATTCCACACTCATGTTCATAAATTGCAGAATGTGGTGCCACACAATGTGGCACTACACACAACTGGCACTAATAGCATAGTCACATAGGGAACACACACGACACAGATCTGTAAGTCCACGGCATTGGTGTTAAGTTGAGAAAACGATCCCGCATCACATGTGCTACAAAACGCCACTGTTTCCTGTGCATGTACCCAGGCATCAGTATGGGTTATGATCACTATGCACACGTACACAGACCGCACAATGGGTTGGCATACTGTGGATCAGGGGATCGAGCAGCTGCTGGAATATAGCCTCCCATTCTTGCACCAGAGCCTGTCAGTTCTCCTGAAGTGTCCTAGGGGATTGAAGACGTACACCAATACGTCGACCGAGAGCATCTCAGACGTGCTCGATGGCGTTTAGGTCTGTAAAACAGGCAGGCCACTCCATTCGCCTGATATCTTCTGTTTCAAGGTACTCCTCCACGATGGCAGCTCGGTGGAGCCGTGCGTTATCATCCATCAGGAGGTAGGTAGGACCCACTGCACCCCTGAAAAGGTGGACATATTGGTGCAAAATGACGTCCCGCTACACCTGACATGTTACAGTTCTTCTGTCAAAGACATGCAGGGATGTACGTGCACCGATCATAGTCCCACCCCATACCATCAACCCACGACCTCCTTACAGATCCCTTTCAAGGACATTAAGAGGTTGGTTGGTATCTGCTTCCTAGTTCACGCCAGATGAAAACTCGGCGAGAATAACTGTTCAGAGCATACCTGGACGCGTCCGTGAACATAACCTAGGACCACTGTTCCAATGACCATGTACTGTATTCTTGACATCAGGCTTTACGGGCCCCCCTATCACCAGGGGTCAGAGGAATGCACCTTGCAGGTCTCCAGGCGAATGAACCATGTCGTTCAGTCGTCTGTACACTGTGTGTCTGGAGACAACTGTTCCAGTGGCTGCATTAAGGTCCAGAGCAAGGCTACCTGCAGTACTCCGTGGCCTTCTGCGGGCACTGATGGTGAGATATCGGTCTTCTTATGGTGTTGTACACTGTGGACGTCCCGTACTGTAGCGCCTGGACACGTTTACAGTCTGCTGGAATCGTTGCTAAAATCTTACTTTGTTGTTCACGGAGGGCCCGTGATACGACCTGCTGTGTTTGACCAGTCTCCAGTCGCCCTAGTATTGTAACCCTTGTGACGTCATCAATATGTGTTCTCTGAGCCGTTTTCAACACACAGTCACCATTAGCATGCCTGAAAACATCTGCACACTTACTCGCTGCACTGTACTCTGACATGCACCAAGATATCTCTGCGCATGTGGACTGCTGCCAGCGCCACCGTGCTACGACCGCACGTCAGATTCACCGCATTGTCATACCCTGAGGTGGTTAAAACCTGCAAACCGCCCACCAGAGCGTTGTTTCACCATGTATCAGCGTTATCCTTAATATATGAGCATGAGTATAAGAGTGGATCAACTGGCACCTAGTTCTGGAGTGGGTTAAGTACGACGCTAAAAAAAAAAAAAAAAAAAAAAAAAAAAAAAAAAAAACTGGAGAAAAAATGTCTGTATTTGGGAATGCGGACAGCTGCACAATGGCGTCCATTAACGAAGTGCCAAAAGTCGATGACACTTTACTTGCCGTCAGCAAGCAAGTCGTGAACTGCTTCAGGAATTGTGAAACGAATCCTGTCGTCCAGAACCACGTGCCACAAAGAGCGCAGATTCACCATGAGGTGGGGAAATTCACAGGCGTCTATTGTCTACTGAGGCCTAAGCGCTGTAGTGTGCGAGTGAGACAGACGAGATCCTACATCATAGGGAAATCTCGTAGAAGCTGTTTGTGACCAAGGAGGCGTAGCATTGTTAAATGTGGCGGACCTAAGATCGCCCATAAAGGGAAACATTTATGGAAAATATTTGAGTCTGTAGTAATGTAGAGAATGAGGTAACAGTAATTTTAATCTACCATCGATCATAAATTTTCATGGTGATCCCAATAAAACTTGAATATTGATGATATGTATAATAGCTTATGATTTACTGTTAAAGTGAAATTCACATGTTTTGTAACAAAGACCTGAATGATAAAATCTGAAAACTTTGGTCGATCTTAACGATCGACATTTCATATAGAAGGGCATTATTAAAATAACAAGCGTTGTAAATATCAACTCTGTAACTTTATTTGTTTAAAAGATATAGTAAATTTAATTTATCAGTATTTTCAGTTAAGCATCAGATCATCATTTCTTCCACACAAAACACACTGAGCGATGACAGCATGACACCTCATTGAATCATTAGGTAATAGACTATTTGTTGTGAAGTTTAGTGCATAATAGATACTGTTGTTCTTTACTTATTTATAAGAAAGCACATTGGTGCAAGGCAACTGGCCGTGACATTCAAAGTTAAGAAGGTAATTGTATTGGTTTTATATAAAAGAATTTAACGTTTATTATGTAATGGATATTATTGTTACTTTATTTGGAACGTAGAAGTGGTCAAGCTCGATAATTTAAATATGTTAAAATGTAAATTAATGTAGAATAAACTGTAGCCAATCAGATGGATGGCCTCAGGAAAGGGAACTGCTCTAACCAGTTGAGCGAAGATGTTCGGCGCGCGGGAAAACGCTGCCGGGGACGGTCAGAGTCAGTGCTAGTGAAGACGTGAAAGGGACAGTCCGGACTGAGATGCGAAAGTGGAAGGTAAGTCTGTAGGCATCTAGGAAATGAAACGATTTAGAAAATTTCGCGTTGTGTGGTATCGCGGGACAGTCTTTGAGCGGTGAGCAGCCGCGCGCCTGGTGTGGATAACTTGTATTTCGCAATGAGATTGTGAATGGTCGAACTGTGTCAAATGGATATGCACTCGAGTGTAACAGTAACTCTAAATACGACCGCTTTCGCTATTAGTTTGCTTTCTGAATAAAAATTATTCTAACCAAATCGCAACTGTGTGGCCTACATCATTTATGGGTCGTTAATTTAGTTCCAGATATTACTATTACTGTTATTATATGTTATGTTAACTTTGTGTTTCGCAAATTAGCCATCAGCCAGACAGTTTATCCAAAGGGTCACAAGTGTCTAATATAGGGCGTGTAATGCGACACGTGCAGTTCAACCCCTAGACGAGTTTGTGCCAAGACATTTCGACGAAGAGGAACCACATGAGAGCCCGAACATCTTCGGGATGTTAGCTCGCAGTCCGAAGGGTGTATAGGGGCTGAGAGAGAGTGTGGTGCAAGGGCTTCCAATAACAGGCTGGTAAGGCGCGTAAGACAACGGCGCGATAGCACCATCTGAGAGACGACGAAATGAGCTATCGCTCTGTCAGGGATGGTGCAGGCCTAAGGGCTGGTAGTCAGAAACCTTATTCCACCAGCTCTCGTCCCCTTGCCGGCCAAATACTGGCAGCAAAGATTTCATCTATTACCAGGATACGAACAGGCTTACGGCCGCATCTAGCACTACAGCACAAGTGTGCGTTAGCGGCCTCCGCTATGGTGTGTTGACTCACCGGTAGTTTCAACCAAATATGAGAGCACTGCAGGAATAAACAGTTTGCTAACTTGCAATGGAAGATCATGTTATAGAATACGACTAACATGTGTTATTTTTGATAACACCTTCGCTGTCAAATACGCAGTCTTGAAGAGAATAGCGCCACCAATACAAATTATTACCTAAGTAAAAATTAAACGTAGTGCCCTGAGGAAAGATGGTGACCCGTAGCAGAGCAGTCAGTGAAACAGTGCTCTCTACGTTAAAGTATGCCCACACAGAGGACTAGAGCTAAACAAAGTGCTGGCTACAGCAGATAGCCACTTATGGCGTCAATAAGAAAGGAGGCCCCAAATGTCACGTAGCACTCAAATGCTAGTGACTTACAGGATTCAGCTTACGCGTACGCCACGACTTGATATCGGGCGATGGCAGTTCAAATCCCCGTACCGACCGACGTAGCGCCGTCGTTAGCACACTGGGCTCGCATTCGGAAGGACGACGGTTCAAACCCGCGTCCGGTCATCCTGATTTATGTTTTCCGTGATTTCCCTAAATCGCTTCAGGCAAAATTCCGTGATCCTTTGAAAGAATACAGTCGATTCCCTTCCTGATCGTACCCTAAACCGAGCTTATGCTCCGTCTTTAATGACCTCGTTGTTGACGGGAAGTTAACTACTAATCTGTTCATTCCAGGTCACCGTCCGGCCTTTTGGATTTAATTCTTCCGTGGATTGCATAGATCGCTTAAGGCTGCGACCGGTTTCTTTCCTCATACAAGATGTACTGAAAACGCACGAAGGAGCATTTAATTTCGAAACTGAGTCCTGTTTTTATCGATTGTAGGGCTGCAAAGTTTAGACTAATAACAGCACTCACAAGAACTAAGAGGGAACAATAATAGCGGAAGACCAAGAACGAAGTGCACAGATTAAAAGGTGAGTAAGGCGGGGATGTAGTCTTTCGTCGCTGCTGTTCAGTCTGTTTGTCGAAGAAGCGATGATGAAAATAAAAGATTCAGAGGTTGGATTAAAATGCAAGATGAAAGGATATCAATCTTAGCATTGACATTGCTATCCTCAGTGAAAGTGAAGAAGAATTATAGGATTTGTTGAATGTAATGCACTGTCTAATGAGCACGGAATATGGACTGAGAACAAATCGAACAACAGCGAAGGAACAGCAGAAATGAGAACAGTGGCAAACTTAACATGAAGATCGCTGATGATGAAGTAGACGAAATTAACAAACTGTACACCTAGGCAGTAAAATGACCCAAGAAGGACTTAAAAAAGAGACTAGAACTGGCAGAAAGGGCATTCCCGGCCAAGACAAGTCTACTAGTATCAAACATAGGTCTTACTTTGAGCTATAAGTTTCTGAGAACGTTCGTTAGTCGGCCGTAGTGGCCGAGCGGTTCTAGGCACTTCAGTCTGAAACCACGCGATCGTTATGGTCGCAGGTTCGAATCCTGCCTCGGGCATGGATGTGTGTGATGTCCTTTGGTTAGTTAGGTTAAAGTAGTTCTAAGTCTGAACCATTTGAACCATTTTCGAATGTTCGTTTGTAGCACAGCATTGTATGGTAGTGAGACATGGACCCTGGGAAAAAGGGAACAGAAATGAACGAAAGCGTCCGAGACGTGGTGCTGCGGGAGAATATTGGAAACTGGGTGGACTGAGCAGGAAAGGAATGTGGACGTACTCCGGAGAATCGGCGAGGAAACGAATACATGAAAAACACTGCCAAGAAGTTTGGTCAGGATAGTAGGACATCTATTAAGAAGTCACGTGATAACTTCCATGGTACTAGAAAGAACTGTAGAGGGTAAAATCCGTAGAGGAAGGCAGAGATTGGAATAAATTTAGCAAACAATTGAAGACTTAGGTTGCAAGTGCTACTCTGAGACGGAAAGGTTGGCACAGGAGAGAAGTTCGTGGCGAGCCGGCATCAAGCCAGTTAGCAGACTCATGACGCTCTTCTCGCGCTCCATATGTGAGTAGAAAGGGAAAAGCCCTAATTCATAGCATGATGTGGAGTACACGTCCCACGCACTTCACAGTGGTTTTCTACGCACGCATGTACTCACACACACACACATACACACACAACCATATTCCCAGGTGGAGCGCTGTGCGTAGTCAAGCGGAACTGTTCACCAGAGCAGACAGACGGCAGCGGCAACACGACGTGACCGTAGCGCCTTTACACGGCGACGGCGGCTGACGCAACGGTGAGGAGTCGTTAGCTGGCGCCCTGCGGCGTCCAATTAGCCGCGTCGTGGCGCGTAGCGTCGTGGAGGGGGCAGCGTGGAAGGGCCAGCACCTCTGTACGTGTGGCGCTCACCCCGCGCGTAGCTGGGTAACTATAAAAGAAAATAAGATGCGTATGACAGGCACTAGTTGGGGAAGAAGCGCTCGGTGTTTCCAAAAGATCAATAACGCTTTACTCTGAGATGACAAAGGTCATGGGATGCCTCCCAATACCGTCCCGGTCCTCCTTTTGCACGGCGAAATGCAGGTACTCGACGTGACATGGATTCAAGTCCGTTGAAAGTTCCCTACGGAAATATTGAGTCATGCTGCCTCTGTATCCGTCCAAAACTGCGAAAGTGTTGGCGATGTTATGATTCGACCATCGTCCGACATTTGCAACATCGTGTGTATGGATACTGCATGCTATAAGCCTAAATCACAAGAATCAGCAGGTGGCCATATGTGCATCTCTGCTCGCTCGTCATGAACTGCCTCGTGAACAATACCGGCCAGTCCTATTCTTTATCATTACTGGTTACGAGAAATGGTACTTTTATACTAACATTAGGAAATAAACGAATGGTTGAGCCCAAACAAATCTGCAGCTCCCCGCAGAAACACCTGAGCACATCCACGGAAGAAAGTGATACGCATCTGGTGGAACAGCGACGATTTGGTGTACTGTGAGTTAGTTCCCCGAAGCGTAACCGTCCCTGCTGACATTTATTGTGAATAACTGAGATGCCCTGCAGATGAAATCCAAGAATAACGACCTGGAAGACTGCGTGAAATGATGCTACTCGACGATAACGCCCGCTGGTATTCTGTTAGGCTGGTAATAATAATAATAATAATAAAAACTATACAGGAATTTGGTTGGGAAGTCATTCCACACTCACCTTATTCTCTGATTTTGTGCCCCTGAGATTTTCGTCTTTTAGGCTGTATCGAACAAGGTTCAAGGAACTTCCTTTCAGGGTAATGATGACGTTTGGTTTGTGGTGGCGTGCTCAACTGCGCGGTCATCAGAATCCATACAAAGTCCTAATTTTTTCACACTTCAATGTTTTACGCTGTCCAACCTAGTCACACCACGAATGATGATGACGATGACGAAATGATGAGGACAACACAAACACCCATTCCCCGGGCAGAGAAAATCGGCAACCCGGCCGGGAACCGAACCCGGGAACCTGTGATCCAGAGGCAGCAACGCTAGCCACTAGACCACGAGCTGCGGACTTTCAGCGTGAAAATGTTCTCCAAACATGGCCCGACAAGTTCTTCGCCAACAGTCGCCGAGTAGAAAAGCTACCCCAACGTCGGCAGACTGTTTTAAATAGTGAAGAAGAATATATTTGTTATGACTAAAGTATATGTTATGTGTATATGTCATGCGAAAACGCTACGAACTTATGCACAAGCCTAATACAATAAATTATTAATAGCAGTTAATATAAACATAACTTTTTATTTTTGGTCATCAGTCTTTTGACGGTTTGATGCGGCCCGCCACGAATTCCTATCCTGTGTCGACCTCTTCATCTGCGTCCTCAATTATTTCCTGGATGTATTCCAATCTCTGTCTTCCTCTACAGTTTTTGCACTCTACGGCTCCCTCTAATACCACTGGAGGCATTCGCTGATGTCTTAACAGATGTCCTATCATCCTGTCCCTTATCAGTGTTTTCCACATATTCCTTTCCTCTCCGATTCTGCATAGAACCTCCACATTTCTTATCTTATCAGTCTACTTAATTTACAGCATCTCAAATGCTTCGATTCTCTTCTGTTCCGATTTTCCCCCGGTCCATGTTTCACTACCATTCAATGCTGTACTCCAGACGAACATTCTCAGAAATTTCTTCCTCAAATTAAGGCCGATATTTGATATTAGTAGACTCCTCTTGGCCAGGAATGCCCCTTTTGATATTGCTAGTGTTCTTCTGATGTCCTCCTTGCTCCGTCTGTCATTGGTTATTTTACTGCCTAGGTAGCAGAAATCCTTTTCATCTACTTCGTGACCATCAATCCTGATGTTAAGTTTCTCGCTGTTCTCATTTCTACTACTTCTCATTACCTTCGTCTTTCTTCGATTCACTCATTAGATCGTTCATTCCGTTCAGCAGATTATGTAATTCCTCTTCATTTTCACTTAGGATAACAATGTCATCAGCGAATCGTGTGACTGATATCCTTTCACCTTGAATTTTAATTCCTCTCCTGAACTTTTCTTTTATTTCCATCACTGCTTCCCCGATGTGCAGATTGAACAGTAGGGGAGAAAGGCTACATCCTTGTCTTACACCCTTTTTAATACGAGCACTTCGTTCTTGGTCGTCCACTCTTATATTCTCGCTTGGCTGTTGTAAAATGGTTCAAATGGCTCTGAGCACTATAGGACTTAACATCTGAGGTCATCAGTCCCATAGACGTAGAACTACTTAAGCCTGCCCGAGGCAGGATTCAAACCTGCGACCGTAGCAGCAACGTGGTTCGTGACTGAAGCGCCTAGAACCGCTCGTCCACAACGGCCGGCTGGCTATTGTGCATAGTGTATATGACCCGTATCTCCCTATAGCTTACCCCTACTTTTTCAAAATTTCGAACTGCTTGCACCATTTTACACTGTCGAACGCTTTTTACAGGTCGACAAATCTTATGAACGTGTCTTGATATTTTTTAGTCTTGCTTCCACTATTAACCGCAACGTCAGAACTGCCTCTCTCGTACCTTTACTTTTCCTAAAGCCAAACTGATCGTCAGCTAGTGCATCCTCAAATTTCTTTTCCACTCTTCTGTATATTATTCTTATAAGCAAGTTGGATGCATGAGCTGTTAAGCTGATTGTGTGATAATTCTCGCACTTGTCAGCTCTTTCCGTCTTCGGAATTGTGTGGATGATGCTTTTCCGAATGTCAGATGGTATATCGCCAGACTCATATATTCTACACATGTAGATGGATTTCCCGGGTTCTCGACCAATAGGCCATCCTCTAGCTCAATACCTCAATTTCTGACTAACCCACCGATATTTTCAGATTCTGTCTATTTACCTCATTCTTTGGATCACCCACCGATTTCTGAGTTCTGGCTCACTGACTCACATTCTACTCTCACATACATGTTTCTAGTCTAACTCACTTCAAATCAATTATTTAACATAAGAGGTGAACGTAAGGAAACAAAGGTGCACGTCAGAAGGGTTGAAATTTACCCATTTTTTCTTCATTCTATGAAAGGAGCACCTAAGAAAATAAAGTTAATGACTCATTTCCCTAGGTCAACGTAACTCAAAGACTACTTTAGCTGTCACTAATATACATTAAAGCGACTACATCTTTTCAGTTTTTACTTTCCGAAAATACTTCCAAAGGATATGTAAATATGATGGCAGTGCCTTTATAGATTTTTCCAATCTTTTTATTCATGTACTTAATTAAAAATTTTCAGCAAGTAAGTATTCTATTTTGTGTATCCATCGCCAATATTTATTTCAATTTGTATATATTATTTGGGGCATTTAAATTACTCTAGTCTTCTCATTCACAGGGAATGAGTAAAACTGATAACCCTCAATTTTATTCATATTGCTGGTTTATTAGGGAAAATATTCATTTAAGTCTAAAACATTTCTAAGACAACTGTCACTGTAGCTCCACAAAAGTCAATTAATTATCGTTTTCATCAGTAACAGTGATTTCTAAATCTTGAATATAATAAAAAATAGGAATATTTATAGGATAATGTGGTTCATGAATTATTGACCCACCAAATTCTGCATTAGGCTTGAATGACTCAATAATATTGGTTACTCTGTGAAAATAGTCAGTATACTTCACAAAAATTCCATCAGCGAGATTGAAATTTATTTGATTAACCCGAATGGAATAATTTTAGGAGCATCTTTAGCCACAACTTTTTCTCAAGCCTCAACAACTTGATTACTAAAACCAACCAAACTTCCAACACTGTCTTTTATATCCATGTACAACTTAACATCACATTCAATAGTTACTCTGTTTAAAATTTCATTTGGCTTCTTCAAACGAATAAATTTTTCCAAGTTTTTCAAACTATACTGACCAGTTGGAATTTCTATCGTTTCTCCATCGGTATATAATTTATTATTTCTCGAAGTAACGTTTGGAGCTAAAAAGTTGTATGAAAACCAACAAGTGCAACTTTACTAAAGCTGTCTCATATAGGTACAGTTAATCTTTTTTTGAGAACTGATGACCTACCAGTTAATTGAAGCAATAGCTCCATTTACTACTGAAAAAAATTATTAATACATGAGCAAAACTTATTGGGAGACAAAAATAAGGCTCTCAGAGAAGAAGTCGAAAAACTAACATGGTAAACTTTTACCAAATTCTATTCGATGTGAAATAATAGGACCAAGTGTCTGTGGAACAACTACATTATTGATAAACAATTATATTCTAGCTCCAGGATGGTTGAACTGGAATAAAATCAATCATCTGTACGTTTACTCTGAAAGTTTAGATCAGCCAAAATATCAAGAATATATCAAAAGGTGTAAAAAAATTTGAAGATAAGAATAACGAAATAATAGCTACCTTTCTCAAGAATAATGACAACATTGTTCCATTGGATCAGTGTCAAGACAATTCAATTGTTGTCTTCGATGACTTCATTCTTGAGAACCAAGATATTGTTAGAGAATATTTTACTAGAGGTAGAGACAAAGGAATAGATTGTTTTTACCTAGCTCAAACATACTCAAAAATACTGAAACAGTCAGCCAGAGACAGTCAAATTTTTTAAAATATTTTTAGACAGGATGGCACAAATTTAACTCATATTTATCACGAGTTTGTTGGTGGTGATTTAAAGTTTTTTAAATGTTGTTTAAAATCTGCAGTGGGAGAATATTCTCCCTCTGGAATTCCATACAAAAAAGATGGAATATCATAAGTAGTTGTAACTGGCCTAGTTAAAAGTAAAGTGATATGCTTTTCATACTTATCTGATAATTAGGTTGGAACCCAAACTTGGCCCCAACTAAAGTTAACAAATCTTTCAAAGAGCTAAAACATCATTAGTAATTAACACATTTTCTCTTAGAATAATGGGAACCAAATATCTTTAAACCAAGAACCCAAATTAAGTTGAATTTTTGTGGTAGCACCGATTTTGGGTGCCCCTACTTTTTATTTAATTTTTTTTTACAAATTGATGAAAAACTGGTAGCAGCGATTTGGGGTACCCCTATTTTTCATTTTTTTAACAAACTTATTAAAAATTATTTCCTATAAATGGTGAGCCTTAACCACCTGGAAGTCTGTGAGCTGGAAGTCAGCCAAAGAAAATAGTGAAATTGATTGGGAATATGTATCAATAAATTATGAATTATCTGAAGATTTTATGAGAAAATTTTAAGACAAATTTGACTGGGAAATTGTATCATGCTGTCAAAAACTGACTGAAGATTTTGTCAGAGAATTTCAAGATAATTTTAATTTGGAATGGTATATCATGTAACCAAGTATTCTCTGAAGGATTCATCAGGGAGTTTCAAGATAAAGTAAATTGGTGAGGTATATCATAAGGACAAGAACTGACTCAAGATTTTATGAGAGAATTTCAGGATAAATTAGACTAGGCTATTATGTCATTTAGTTAAAATCTGACTGAAGATTTTATGGACAAATTTCAAGATAAAATTATTTGGGAATTAATTCTAAAGTATCAATACATATCAGAGCAATCTGAAGACATTGTTTGTCCTATATGTTTAGGTGATGAAAATCATGTCAAAACAAGCTGCAATAATATTTTTCATAGGGATTGTATTGACAAGTGGTTAAAGGAACAAGAAACTTGTCCTTATTGTAGAATGGTTATTAAAAACAGAGCACCAACAAGAGTTGACACTGTGCAAGCAAGAGCTGACCTTATTCACCTGATGTCTGCCCTTCATTCTACACCAGTGACTTTAATCACCTCCATTGAACATTTTTTTTACTATTATGAAATTTTATATGTAATAGATGAGTTGGTGTTGTCTGGTTGTTTCATGTATAGATAAAATTTTTTGTGTTGTTGATGTATGTACTGTCACTAATATTCATTATAATTATATTTAATATATTAATGAAGTCTATTATAATGAAATTAAACCAGTTAATGAAAGTAGTATATTTTTAACAAAACTTAATGACTTCAAAAATATCTGCTATTAGCAAATGATAAGTCTATATAAATGAATGTACTTCTACTATTGTTGTTTGTGAAAATAGTAGCAGCAAACGAAAGGAGTAAAGCAATTAAATATTTAGCTGATTTTGGGTACCTGGATATATAATCAGTGGAAATTACTCAGCGCCAGCTGAAGCCAGCTTTGAATAACATTCAAGTGAGTGATGAATTATTAAGAGAATCTTTAATGTTATTTCAACTAACACACAATCTTGAGGTTACTGGTGAATGTAAAAAAACTTTACATTTTATGAGCAGACTTAGATGTGGTGTAAAAGATTCATTCGATAGCTATAGGGCTAGTATTTATAAATGGAATAAAAAGAATATAAAATGGAATTACAAAGGAGCAAATCAAAAAGTATTAAAAGTAACAGAAACAGCATACCATTTACGGAAAAAGTTCGCCGATATTAAATTTTTTCATGATATCAATACTCCAGATATTTTAATTACAAGTAAAAGACGAGCACACGCATTTGAAATTTCTGGTCACCAATGTTCAAGAGAACTAGATGGAAAAGGAGATGTAGTAGCTCATGCATTTTTTACAACTATGAATAATGATCCAGTAGAGATAAAGACGAAAATTGGTATTTGGAAACTAAGGAAATGCGCCGAATTATCAGACAAACCTATTGGAAGTTTTGATTCATAAAATTGGCCATTCATTAGGTTTAGAACACACAGATTTTTATGGATTGCTAGTGTATCCTTATTATAATGGTTCAAATATAGAATCAATAGGACACAACATAAATTCTATTGAAAGTTTCTTTGGTAAAACAACACAGTCATTCACCCCAGAGAAAATACCAGTTGTTTCAAGTCCTTCTACGCCTGCTTCAGCTGATGCTGAATTAGGTGAGCAATTGTCCTCTGTGATTCCAAAATTTGAGCACTTATTGTTTGTGAATGGAAATTTATATATTTTTTATATGCACTGTTTGTGGATAAATGATAGAGGTCAACGAAGTACTGACTGGTTGACATTCTTAGCGCAAGATTTACAAAAAATAGATGGAATATATCAAAGACTGAGTGATGAAGTTGTATTGTTTGTTAACAATGTGATTTACATGGTAAATATTGAAAAATGTCAGTTAATTTCAACATATCCAAAACAATTTTCTACAACAGGATTGCATCAAGATTCTAAATTATATAGAGTAGTCAACATATATTCAGGTAAAACATATTTTTAACGATTTTTCTGTGCATATATGGATGAATGCAGATTTGAAAATAAAGTGTGTGGTACTATAAATAGAAGATTTTTAGGATTACCTACTGGAATAGGTTATGCATTTAGGTACATTAACGGATTGTTGTATTTTTTCAAGGGTGACACATTCTATACATACAATGAATTCACAAAAAAGTGGTTAGAGCTGGTACAATTGATTTATCTTTATTCAGAACTGATTGTATTAAATCAACACTGTTAGTTCCTAAAGTAATAAATAGTTTGAAAGAGACAGTGCAGAAATTAGAAAAATTTACTTTTTCACAAAACTAATAAATTTTTTCTATATAAATGGAGCAAGTTCAACAACTATCTTCTGTGAAATCCCAATTTTTCAAATACTGTAATATTGAGAAGTCAATTGATAATTTTACTTTACAGAAATACACAAAAGATGGTTACAGAACGATGTGAAGACTATGTATAAATAAATATAATGTAAAAAATTACAATGAAAATCGTATTCCATGCATATGTGGAAAAAGTGTTGCTAAATATTATTACAAAGAACATTTATGGTGGATTATGAGTGAAGAACATTCGAAAATATTATTATAGATGAATAACGAAGAAGCTGTCACTGATCAAGCATGTGGTGAGTCAGTTACATCTACAAAGAAATGTAGACGTTGTCAAGAGATTAAAGATTTAAGTGGTTTTTGCATAAATCCTTCACATAAACAATAAATGTAAGAAGTGTACTTTAAATTACATGAAGAATAAGAAACCAGTGACAGCTAAAGCAGCGGAAGCTAAAGAAGTCTTAGACTGACAACTGATGAAGCAGTCTTCAGATTATGTCTACATCTGAAGCATCTCGAACTTAATGCTTAAATATCTATTAAACAAGAGTCCTTAACATCGATTTGTGAAAAAATTAATTTTTCCAAATCTAATGAATTTTATTTCCTTTAAATAGAAGGGGCAAATGGAGAACTTCACAGTTGTTCAAATTCGTGACTGTTGCAGGAGACACAGTTTGAGTGGCTACAGCAAACTGAACAAGGCTGAACTAATTAGATTTGTTGTAGCATATCGTCAGGCGACACAGGGTATAAGACGTCCTGCAGGACACAATCTTTGGAACAAATTGCCATATTTTGAAATTGGAGGCGATGGCGAGATTTTCGAAACTAAGTTGGATAAACCATTGAAACAATATTTCCATTTTCTACTGATGTGTTTGCCAAAACTAAGGAACACAAACCATTGAAAAGGATATTTCCATTTTATATGATGTGTTTGCAAAGCAGAAAACCGAAGATAAACCTTTGAAAAAAATATTTCCATTTTATACCGATGTGTTTGCGAAACAGAAGACTAGAACCAATAAAGAAATATTATTTCCCTTTTACACTGGTTTATTTGAGAAACCAAGAGACAGGAAAACAGATGTTATGTAGCTGATAAAGCATTTGCAAACAGTTTACAAACCATAGATTTTGAAAACAGTATAAATTCAAAAGTGTCTAATCATTACTTGACTGCAGCGAAACCAAAAATTATGAGAAAGTCAAAGACAATCCATAACTACATCATGGATTGAAAATACATTTTAATTTATTTTGTGAGAACAAACTGCAGACAAGTGATAAAGTTCAGGAAATTTGGACAACAAACACAAAACTATACGATTATGACAGTAAAGGATTTTAGAAAGAAATTCGAGAGTGGGAAGCGAGATATTTTAGAGAAAATTAATTTTCAAGCGCAAGGATCAGGATGGACATTAAATAGAACTATTGGTTTATGGCTAGCAGTTAAAAGATATTTTCCATTCAGGGGGTCATCCTACATCGAACTACCTGCAGGTATAAAAAACAAAAAAGCTTGCATCAGCGTAAACAATTAAGATCAAAAGTGTTTTGTGTGGTCTATAAAATCCGCATTGTATCCTGTAGATGCACATTCAGACAGAGTATTGAAGTATTGAAATGTTGGTCTTGATCTCGATCATAAACTCAAAAATATTGAGTTTCCTGTAGTGGTTGATCATATTCGAAAAGTAGAGAGTAGAATTAATTTATCTATCAATGTTTATTCATTTGATGTAAAATATCAAGTGTATCCATTGAAAATTACGAAAAGTAAGAGAGAGAAACATGTAAATCTCCTTTATTTCAAGAATGAAGGTAATTCACACTACTGTTACATAAAAAATTTATCTCGAATTGTTTCCAGTTAAATTACTAAAGATAAAGAAGCAAAATTTGTGATTTATGTTTACTCCATTTCACTAGTAAAGAAAAATTAGATAATCACACATCAAAATGTTTAATTAACAAGCCATTAGAAGTAGGAATGCCAAAGGAAGGATCATATGTACATTTTAAAAATTATCAGCACCCACAGACAGTTCCTTTCGTTATTTACACTGATTCTGAAAGTTTACTGTTGAAGATAGACAACTGTCAGCCAAGTCCTGAAAGCTCTTATACAATGAAATCTCAAAAACACGAGCCGAGTGGATCCTGCTACTACATCAAATATGTGAATGGAAACAATACAGACCCCATCGTGTACAGAGGGCTAAACTACCATAAAAAAATTCATAGAATGCATGAAAACAGAGACTGAAGAGATTGTAAGAATTTATTGTGAAATTGAAGAAATGAGACCATTAACTCCTGAAGAACAATCAAGACTAACAAATCCAAAGTCTACACACTGTGTAAATGTCATTACTCACAGAAAAATAAAAAGGTCCATCGTCATGATCATTTGACTAGAAAATACATAGCGCCACTGTGTAAGGCTTGCATCTTAAGCTAAAACATCCAAATTTTGTACCAATCTACTTGCATAATCTGTCTGAATACGACCCATATCTATTTGTGAAAGAACTTGGCTACGATGAGAAGGAGGTAGACCTAATCCCACACAATGAAGATTGATACATCAGTTTTGGTAAGAGAACAGAAAGTTTGAAAATGAGATTTATTGACACATTCAAATTTATGGCTTCATCACTTGACAAACTTTCATCGAATTTGACTAGACATCAGCTGGAAAACACTAAAAATTTCTTCCCAAAAGAACTGTTCAACTTGGTGATCAGAAGGGGTGTATATCCATATGAGTTTTTGAACTCTTGGAAGAAATTTGAAGAGACACAATTATCACCAAAAGAAGAACTTTACAACAAACTGAACGACTTTGAAATAAGTGATGAATGGACTGGGAAAAATTTGGTATGAAAATCTTGGCGAATATCATGATCTATACCTTAAAACAGACGTGTTGCTACTCGCTGATGTGTATGAAAATTATAGACAAACTTGTATAAATGGCTATGATTTGGACCCGTCCTGGTATTTTACTGCATCGCGTTTGTCTTGGGATGCTATGTTGAAAATGACTCAACAACTGCTTGATATGTTACATGATTATGATATGATTCTGAAGGTTGAAAAGGGAATAAGAGGAGGAATATCATAATGTGGCAAGAGATCTGTCAAGGCGAACAAGAAGTATCTGAGCGATTTTGATGCTAACAAGACGTCAAACTACCTGGGATATTTGGATGCAAACAATCTGTATGGTTGGGCTACGAGTCAATACCTGCCTTATGGTGGATTCGAGTGGGATGATCCAAAAAACTTTGATTCTGCAAAAATAAATGAGATGTCAAACACTTCTCAAGAGGGATACATATTCGAAGTAGATCTTGAATATCCGAAGGAATTGCATGATTTACAGAGAGATTTGCTGCTTGCACATGAAAATAAGATTATACCTGGCACTAATGAGAGCAAGTTGTTGACTATGCTGAACAGCAAACAGAAGTATGTAGTTCACTATAGAAATTTAAAACAGTGCCTTTCTCTTGGGATGAAGCTTACAAAAATACACAGAGTTTTAAAATTTAAGCAATTTGACTGGCTGAAGAAACATGTAGACTTGACCACAAAGATGAGGACCAAGGCTACGAAAATCTTCGAGAAAGACTTCTACAAGCTATGAACAATTCAGTCTTTGGAAAGACGATGAAAAACATAAGAAAGAGAGTAGACATAAAATTAGTATCAGGTGGAGAAAAATGTGATAAACTTATAACAAAGTCAAACTTTAAAGGTAGAACTATATTTAACGAAAATCTTGCTGCTATCCATATGAATAAAACAAAAAACACATTTAATAAGCCTATCTATGTTGGAACGAGCGTACTCGATCTGTCTAAAGAACTGATGTACGACTTTCACTACAGGGCAATAAAGCCAAAGTATGGGGAAAATACAGACAGCTACATATACAACATTCAGACTGAAGACTTCTACGAAGACATGAAGTCGATGCTTGATTGCTTTGATACGAGCGACTGTTCAAAGGACATCTATGGCATTCCTCAAGTAAACAAGAAAGTTGTAGGAAAAATGAAGGATGAGTGCAATGGAAGAATTATGGAAGAGTTCTGTGGCCTAAGGGCGAGGATGTGCGCCTACAAGGTTGATGACAAGGTGGAGAAGAAATGAAAAGGAGTTAATAAATGCGTGATCAAAAATAGAATCAGCTTGGAAGATTATGAAGACTGCCTGCTCAACAATAGATAACAGTATAGAAGAATTAATATGATACGAAGTGAAAGGAACAAAATCTACACAGTTGAAATAAACAAGAAGGCGCTTAACCCACACGACAACAAAAGACATGTCCTGTAAAATCGAGTAGATACATTACCATATGGACATTAGAAGTTATAAAAATCTAAATAAAATTTTTCTATGTAAATGGAGACTCTAATCAAGAAGCTCAACAATGTAAGTGTCGTGAAAGAGATTAAAAAATAAGTGAGCTAGAGACAAATGTTTTGTATAATGTTACTGACTGTGAATATTTAAATACTAGATATGGAGAAAAAATTTGTGGAGTTTAATAAGTTATTTCACCAAATAGATATTCCAAATTAATCAATGGTTGAGATTTTGAAATAATTGGAGAAGGACAAATGAAACTGAAACATAAGGGAATGAAGAAACTTAAATATAAAAATAGTGAATTTAATGATGTAGAGTTCACAATGTGAATTCCAATAAAATTGTATAATCTTTAAAATGGTGAACATCAAACAGCTAATGCAACAGCCAAAGCAATGTAGAGAATGTCTAGAGAAAAAGAATATTGATGAACTTCATAGAGATATCTATCGAATAGATGGACGTCATAATATTTGTTAAGAATGTGTTGAGAGATACCAGGAAATTAAAATTACTTGTGAATGCGGTAAAACTGTAAACAGACCTTATCTCAAAAAAGCATTTAGAAACATCAGTTCATAAGAAGCTTATAGGTGCTAAAGCAGAAAGTGAATAATTTATCTTCGTTAACCAATTCAGTTTATTTATTTTATATGTGCACCTTTTATAGAATGAAGTTCTGACGTGCACCTTTGTTTTCTTACGCTCACCTCTTATATGAAATAATTAATTTGGTGTGAGCTAGACTAGAAATATGTGTGTAAGAGAGGAATGTGGGTCAGTGAGCCAGAACTCAGAAATTGGGTGAGCCAAAGAATGTGGTAAATAGGTAGAATCGGAAAAAATCGGTGCGTTAGTCAAAAATTGAGGCATTGAGCTGGAGGGTGGTCTATTGGTCGAGTACTCTGGAAATCCATCTACTTACACACCAACGTGAATAGTTGTTTTGTTGCCACTTCCCCCAGTGATTTTAGAAATTCTGATGGAATGTCTTCTATCCGTTTTGCCTTATTTGACCTTAAGTCCTCCAAACATAGCATTACTTAACTTTAGTACGAAAATAGTGCCTTTAACTCTGTCCCAGTCCTCTGTCCATCGATGCCCTTAACTCTGTCCCAGTCCTCTGTCCAGCGAGCGATAACTACGATCGCTTGCACAAGATCCTTTTTGACTCTTCTTGGCGGCGAGTGTAGATATACTCCCGATGCTGTCTTGAAGTACTATATATTACTCGGAATGCTGCTGAGAGCTGCCGTACATCCGTTTATATCTGTGTTTGACGAATGGATGCTCACCTGGGAAATGTCTGATTGTGAGTGACGTATGACGGAAGCATAAAATAGTACTAAGCATGTGGCGCCCCCTCTGGTCGCCGGTCTTATCTCAGTACTGCCTGAGTTGTAGACAGCTTGGAAATCTGCCACGTATGGATGTGTGTCGTAGCTTTGTAGCACACTGCACTCATCAAATACTTTCTGTGTCTCATTTTCTAATGTAATACTCTCGGCATCGCCTGATTTAATTCGACTACACTGCAAAACATTTTTAATTTTTAATGATGTTTATGTTATACTCTCTTTTCGAAACTTTATTCCTTCAACTCATACCCGAAATCTTTCGGCTCCAAGAGAATTACAGACTCTTCAGCAGTTATGAGTGAGAATTCACGCGCAGGTGAATGTAGTTCGTCGACTCCTTCACCCCTCCTCCCCCACTTCGTTTTACACCTCTCCTTCCCACTTTTCTTTCCCATCATCTGCTCCCCCCCCCCCCCCCCCATGTGTCCTCGGCTGTGGTGTGAAATATTTGTGCCAACTTTTTAGTGTAGTGTTTTAAGTGAGTCTTCCGTGTTGTGCGTCTTTTCCAAAGTGTTGCGAACAGAAATCATACTGTCGCTGGGTGTGATTTTTATATCTCTTGCGAACAGAAACCAGACTGTCACCGTGTTTCTTAATTGCCTGTCTATTATATTACCTGTCTCCTTCTTGTGTGTTTTATTAGCATCGCTAACCCTTTGTTTATGTTTTAAGTTCCACAATGTTCCGCCAAAAATAGTTCAAATGGCTCTGAGCACTATGGCACTCAACATATGAGGTCATCTGCGACCGTAGCGGTCGCGCGGTTCCAGACTGAAGCGCCTAGAACCGCTCGGCCACACCAGTCGACAATTTTCCGCCATTTTACCATTTAAGTCACCTATTTTATCTCCTGCTTTTGTTATTTATTATCTTAATTTTTTTTCAAAAAAATTCTGTAGGCTGAAGAGCGGCATACTAAGCTGCTGCCAGCCCGCCCCCCTTCGGGGGGAAACGAATCTCAATAAAGGGAAAAAAACGCAGGTGAATAAGAGATGGATAAGGGCTACAACCATTTCCCTACTATCCATCGTGTGTCCCTCTTACCATTTTAATACAGCTATATTATAATCATTTCATTTCAAATGTTCATTGATCCTGGGTAGAAAAACTTTCAGTAGTCAAGAGCGCGTAAATTCGTCTTTATTTTTGGCAACCGATTTCGTCATCTTTTGGTCTTAAAAAACGTTTTGTTATTAAACGTGTCCATTGTGAGTTAGAGCGTCATGTCATGTTGTCATTATGGCAGATAAAATATAGCACTTGATATAAAGGTTTGTCAGAAATAAAACATATACAGTAAAAAGGTACTTCGTGCACATGGCCATTTGATTATACGTAGCGCCCACAGATGATTGTAGTGCTATGTATATGGACAAGGTCTTATGCACAATGTGAACTGCAAATGTTTTATTTCTGAGAAATCTTTGTATGAAGTGTCATTTTGTATCTACCATAATGACAACTCGGCATGAGGAACACGAGTAGTAAAAATAATTTTTTGAAGACCGGCAGACGACTGTTGTATCTGTCGAAATTGGTGTTCAGAAATAAGACGAATTCGTGCGATGTTGGTTACTGAAAGCTTCTACCAAGTAAAACAGATAGCTCCTTCTTATTACCTAACACATGAAAATTAAATGAAAGGTACGTGGATTTTATTCAGTAACGTGGGGTAAATGTACTTACCATTTGGTAGACAAGCACCCCAAACTGAAGACTTCCAGTTCGCACTAGCTCTCGTCACTGTCTTTACAATACCATTCTGACAGTAGTCAGTGTAATTCTGGAATTTTGTCCAAGAAAACGACGAAAGTTTTGATGAAATATTTTGTGTGGCAATTATTGTTTATCATCATTTACGTGCATTACCTGACTTTAACCACTAGAACGATTTGAAATCAGCAAACTACTGATCATGTGCATTCCAGTGTATGGTACATTTAAATGCTTTGTAATGAATTTGTTATTACCATTTGTATGTAAATTGAAGGTGGATGGGAAGGGAGAGGGGAAGAGAAAGCAAAGGAAAGGTAAGGGATCACTGCAGTCAGCTGCATCGGGACCTTACGCGGAATCAGCGGCGACTAATGAAAAAGTGTACCAGATTAGGACTCAAACCCGGGATCTCTTGCTTACTAGGCAAGTGCGTTAACTACTGCGCCATCCCGGAGACAGCGTCACCGAAATGCACGGACTATATCGGCACGCCGGGCGGCTTCCCAAATTCCCACCGAGCGCCACCTATCTGCAGTCCCTGTCCAGTTCCTGCACAGTCGCTACTCTAAGATTCCCGCAGGAGGTCGGACGTATTTGTGCATCTACACTAAAAAAAAACAGGCGAATCAATTATATGGATGCGGGGTATCAGTTCTTTCGGACACGCATTCATATAATATTACCATTTAAACGAAGACAAGTTTAAAATTAGTTCCAGAAACATGCGGCCCATTTCACTTTGAGAACTGTGGAAAGTACATTAGCATAACTCTTTTTCTTTATAAATATATATCGTGTATTCTTGTTTCATGACATGTTCTACACTGCCTGTCATAAAAGACAAGGCAGCTAGAAGACAAGGTCCGATGTCAGTGTAACTCTGTGCACGCACACACCATCAGTAGTTATATAAACGATTAGAATTGCAATTCTTCGCGACAGGTACAACTACCACGAGAGTGGATTCTTGTTGTTGTCAAGACTGATATGATATTTAAGGGAGCGAGCAGCCGGAGAGATTGCGTGATCGCTGATAAGTGACCGAGCGTGTAAGCCTGCAGATACAAGTGAGGGAGAATGGGCTTCTTATAAACAGCATGACCCAACGTACCATCCACCTTCCTCCTGACCAACACATCCAGGAAGGTAAGATAGCTGTCCTTTTCCACCTTTATCACCGAGCGAGGTAGCGTAGTGGTTAGCACACTGGACTCGCATTAGGGAGGACGACGGTTCAATCCCGCGTCCGGCCATCGGGATGGTTCCTTTGAAAGGGCACGGCCGACCTCCTTCCCTAATCCGATGAGACCGACGACGTCGCTGTTTGGTCTCATCCCCCAAACAACCCAACCCAACCCACCTTCATCGTGACACGAATATTCGGGTGAATTGATTTCAGGTGTTCTAAAGAGTCGTTCAAATTGACACTGGCATGAGGCCAAACAAAAAAAGTATCGTCTGCATATCTGAAAAGAAACACACATGTTACAAGGCCGCCGACGCCAAGGCATGTTCCTCGAAATCTTACACAAACAAATTGGCAATAATACGTGACAATGGCCTTCCCATCGCAACTCCATCTGTGTGCTCGTAGTACTGGTCACTGAACAGAAAGTAAGTGGGAGTCAACAGATATCGAAACAGGGTCGTTAAATCAACACCCAACATAACCTCAGTCAACTGTAACGAATCAGAGGAATATGAGTGAAGAGAGAGAGCACACCAAAACTTACTAGAATGTCAGAGTCATTCAAATGCCTTGAAAGACATCATGTTTACGCCAGTGACTGTTAAATTTATATATATATATATATATATATATATATATATATATATATATATATGTATATTTCCTGTATATATGTATGTAACAGCAAATGAAAATGACATGTAAATGTGTCAGCTTGGATAAAGTAGACATGGCTTAAGGGGAGACAGTGGCAGTCTTTCACTGATATTTTTGTAAATCCATATCTTTGCCATTTTTTGTTCAATCTCATTGAAATTTTGCACACTTATGTATAGAGATCTTATATGATTTTTTAAAAACTTCAGAATTTTTAATAACAATCTAATGCAGTGAGACAATTTTGAATTTTTTATTGCATTATTATTTTAAGGTACACCTTTTCATAATTTCGAGGCAAATTTGGCAAATTTTTTTAATGGTAATATAATCTACACTAAAAAGTGTACAATTACGTTCAAAACCTTTTGGTAAATTAATGCTATTATTTTCTGTGATATTTTGGATTCGAACATTTTTTGCAAGCAAACTTTTCAATATATTATCAACCACAAAACTGTGTATAATATCTCGATTAAAATTTTGTTCTAGCGTTCTCGCTTCCCACGCCCGGGTTCCCGGGTTCGATTCCCGGCGGGGTCAGGGATTTTCTCTGCCTCGTGATGGCTGGGTGTTGTGTTCTGTCCTTAGGTTAGTTAGGTTTAATTAGTTCTAAGTTCTAGGCGTCTGATAACCTCAGCAGTTGAGTCGTATAGTGCTCAGAGCCATTTGAACCATTTTGAACCATTTGAACCAAAATTTTGTTCCACTTAAATATTGCTTCAAAGTAAAAGAATAGGTACACCAAATTTCATTGCAATCCTTCCAGTAGTTTCTGATATAAGCGTTCCTGAAAGCAGAAAACTTTAAGTTGCAGAGAAATCTTTTTAAATTTGGATGAAATGCAAAAAAAAAAAAAACATCTATCATACCTTAGCTAAAACTGTCCATATCCATATTACATTTCTTCATCATCCTCTACAGTTCTTTTAGCTTCTCTGCTCCTTTGCCTAGCAATTTTTGTATGTTCTGGACTGAAGTCTCGGCTTTCGCGGTTCTTTGCTTATCGATGATCTGCAGTATCTGCTCAGTGAAGACTCCAGGTGTAAAGCCAAACTTGCTGAGGATGTGAAGTCTTGCCACATTGCCATCATTAAACACTGCTGCAGCTTCCAAAGCAGAAATCTTCACCACCAAATTGGAAACAAACACAGTCTTTGGACATCTTATCCAAATCAGAGCACCGAAACTTTCATTTGGGTTCCGTGTTTTCCCATGTAGACATTTTTCTAGCAGTTCTGGTGACGCCAGTGCTCTAAAAGTTGGTTTAATGGCCATTGAAACCTCATAAGGAAGGTTATTTTTATGGGTATAAGCTTCCCCAATTTCCTTACTTTTCAAAAATTTGCACCATTCATTAGAACAGAGGCCATGTTGAGGCGTAGTGTCTGTTGACAAGTAATGTTACCAAATGGCCCATACTGCTTTCCTCATACTGTCCGAGATTGTGAGGTTACTTCTAATTGCAGCACCATAATAGACTTGTAGGCTGTCAGTTCTCTTCTTTGTTAGTCTGTTCTTACCTCCCAGTGGCTTCCCATCCTCTAGTAGCTTGCCTTTATTGTCTGCAACAAGTCTTCGGAATCGTCCACCAATCCTCTTCTGAATATGGCCTAAGCACTCCAGTTTCTCAATAGTGCAATCTTTTCCTTAGGGCTGACTTTCAACTACGTTCTTGAAAGCACTAGAGTCTCCATCTCCTAAATACTGTTCGTATCTTACTCCATACTTTTGGAAAGATCTATGGCAAATGAATTTCATACCTGCAGCTTCCATCCCACCACTGGAGCCTGCATAATTTCTGCTAAAAACAGCTTTATGGGCTTCTTGCCATTCTGTTTCTTTACCTGCATCAATATATTTACTGTGCAACGAACATGCAGAACAATATTTAGACATCACCTCTAAGTCTAATACTTTTCCAGTGTCTACATTAATGATTGTTGAAACTCCATGCAGTGAAGTACGCCCCCTCTTCATCCAGGAACTGTCGCAGGAAACTGCTATATCGTTGCTGTTAGTTGCTTCACAATTTTCTTGAATTGCCCCAGGACTGCCATTTTCATGCTCTCTTCATTTACTTCTGCAACTGCATTGAGGAGAGCAGTATTCATTACACAAAATTTTAGGGGAGGACCAGGCATGTTCATAATACCACATAAAAGGTTTCCACCATCTCTTCCAATCCCTATACATGTTGGTCCATAAGCAAAATATTGGCTTCATGGATTCTATTACTGACCTTTGATGTCTTGAATGGTCTGTCAGCATCACAGTTTTGACACAAAATGTGCAATGTGCAAACCAAACCTTCTCTCTTTCCATCATCAACCAAATCCGTATTTCCTCCACAAACAGAGCATTTACAGGCTTTTATAAGTGCTTCTGCCACCATTTCCAGATCCAGAATTCTGAAACCTGTATTTCTGTCATGATTTGTTTCTTCTGATACAATCCCTGTCCCATGTTTTACTTTAGATGCACTTGGAGACACGCTAATGTTTGCTTCTGCAGGCCCGACCCTAACCTCAATGTCAGTTTTTCGCTTTATATTGGAAATATGGGACTTACTATATTTTTTAAATACTTTACCAGGCATAGGCACTGTAAAAAGGATCAACAGATTCAACCATGCACAAAGAATGGCACAATAAATCAAGCGTCATTCGAATTCCACTGAACAGCACAAAACCTGTTTACAACACTCCACAGCCTTCTACACCACACTGATTGATCGAGAAAATGGCTTCACAGCCTTCTTTACAACACTGCTGTTATGTATACAAAATAATGACAGCCACCTAAAGCTATATTTTCTAGGTTCACAGGCCAAATTCTGCAATAAAATTTTTCCTCCATTTGGCGCATTGAAAAGCGGGCTTGGCGCATTACACTCTTAAGGGTTTTAATTTTTTATGCCACTTTTAGTTCGAATTTCAAGGAAAAAATTTGGGATAATAAGCTCAATTATATTTGCTATCAAATAAGCAAATAAAAATAATTTGTAAATTTTTTATTATTTCTGCCACCGTCTCCTCTTAAAGCCAAAGCATCTGCACGTGATTATGGCCTAAGGCCGAAATTGCAATAGTGGTAATAAAAGGTTTAACAGTCACTGGCGTAAACATGATGTCTTTCAAGAAATTTCACATGACTGTGAAACCCAGTTATGAAAAGTTCATTCAAATGCGTTCTCTCTAATCGACGTAAGAAATCCGTGGTGTTCTCGCTGACTTTAATGTTGCAGAGCGATATGAGGTGGAACGAGCATTTGATAACTGTGGTAGGGAAGGCGAATGGTCGACTTCGGTTTATTGGGAGAATTTTGGGAAAGAGTGGTTCACCTGTAAAGGAGACCGCGTATACGACGCTGGTGCGACCTATTCTAGAGTACTGCTCGAGTGTTTCAGACTGAAGGTAGACATCGAAGCAGTTCAGAGGCGGGCTGCTAACGTTTTTACTGGTAAGTTCGACCAACACGTATGTGTTACGGAGATGCTTCGGGAACTTGAATGGGAATCCCTGAAGGGAAGGCGGCGTTCTTTTCGAGAAGCACTGTTAAGAAAATTTAGAGAACTGGCATTTGAAGCCGACTGCCGAACGATTCTACTCTCGCCAAGATACATTGCGCTTAAGGACCACGAAGATAAGGTACGAGAAATTAGGGCTGATAAGGAGGCATACAGACAATCGTTTTTCCGTCACTGTATTTGGGAGTGGAACAGGAAAGGAAATGAAAGTAGTGGTACAGGGTACCCTCCACCACGCACCATACGGTGGCTTGCGAAGTATCTATGTACATATAGATGTAGATGTATATCTACGATAGGGCTCGACAGGGTAGCAAGGGATTTTGCTACACGATATGTGCACCAATGTTACTCGCAATCGGACAATGTCGACCTTAATGGAGCCCGTATAGCCTAGGGGTAACAGCACAATAAGAATTGAGACATTTGATGGTCTCCTGCGATAAGTAACTTTGGTTGAAGAGGCAGTTAGTCTTCCTCTCAACACTTTTTGTGAGGCAGTACCGATCCTGCGATACTTTGAATCAGACGGTAAACACTGCGTCTTTTGAAAGTAATCCCACTTGTTCAAAACAGCGGTAACATTGCCCTTGTCCGCAGATAAAATATATTCAGGTCAACGCTCGGTGTACGTAGAGGAGTGCTATCAACCGCTATGATATTAATGTTGGGTGGAAGCGCCTCAGTCAACACATGACGTTCCTCCATCCTCGCCTCCTCTGTAACACCAGGAGGTAGTATAAAAGCAGCCTGGTCGATAGAACTAATGAAATCACCAACTTGTTGGTTTTGGTTTGTGATGGTTTGATTTGTGATGGCGCTAGTGTTTACAGTGTGTGTGTGTGTGTGCGTGTGTGTGTGTGTGTGTGTGTGTTATCTTAATGGAGTATCTGTGAAAAATGAGGTTTTAATTTGCTTTCGCAGTGCTTACTTGCTGCAGTTTTACCTTGAAAATGCCAGGTGGTCCCGTGTCGAAACATCGGCGGTTGTCGACGACGTCATCCGGCTGCATATCCGTAAGTTATTTGAACATTGAATACGCCGGAGAAAATAGGGTCTCACAGTTTTGACCTGAATTGGGTCTGTGATGAGGTAGTTTCCAGTAAAAAAGAGAAGATCGATCTCATAACGCCACTGAGACCGAGAACGCTGCGTTTCCATGCCGTATTCCAGACACGTCTCGGCTACTACAGAAGACGGCGGTTCGGCGGACGCTGGATTGTCGTGTCGTCAGAACAACCTCTGGAGACCGCCCGGCCCCGAGTCTCTAGGGAAAGAGGCGACCGTAATTGGTCTGGCCGAATTCCAAAGCGCTCCGCGCCGCGAGAGCAAGACGGGGCGCGCTTTTCGGCTCTGTCCACATAACGCCTGTGCATCCTCCTCTGCTCCTTACTTGTAATCGATAGTAACGATGACTGTGAGGCGGAACTTGAAGAGAATGATGGAATTCCTAGTCGAATATGGGCGCATTCGCTGAAATGTGGTAATCCTCGAAGGAAACGTAGACGCCGGAAAATAATTTTTACGAGTAGGTATCTGTTTTTGTCTGGTAGTGATTGACAGACATTGCAAGTAAGGAAAGGGAATTTTAATCTCTCCGGAGACTAGTGCTATATCAATATATTTAGTGTAAATTGCAGCATCGGTCGTAAATATTCAAATCCTTTGTTTTAGAAATCGATTTCGGTCACTGTATGCCAATCTTTAGTGTCAAAAATACATAAGAACCATCAGACATGAGGATCTTAACACAAATGTTGCCCTATTTGTAATCTCCATCAAACAATACAGAAACAGAAAAACATATACAAATTTAAGATTGTCGTACATACCAAATTATTCGAACCTTGTAGGCACATATTATAATAACATTTTCTGTGAGGTGTAAAACGTAATGTGATCATTACTTTCAACAGATATCTTCTCGTTCACTGCATACAACAATTTTTAAATTTACAGAAGAGCCTATCTTGTAACCTTAGCAGCTAATCTTAGCAGTTGCCGATCCAGCGTACAGTAAGCTTATAGGTTACACCTCAAACTAGCTAAGCTCAGTATTGGAAAAATAAGCATCATAGCGCCCTCTATATTTCAAAGCGTACAGCACGCCGACATCAAACACAACAAACGCCATCAATACAAAAACCAAAGCTTGCATAAAAACAACCTTTACAATCACATTACGATTTTTTACCGTCAGAAGTCATAGCGAAACTTTAAAAGCGCAGTGCAAGCATAATATAAAAGTTAGAATAAAGTTACGCCTTTTGACGTAAAGTACAAGATAATTAGTTTTTTGTGGTATCCGATTTGAAAGAGTAATTTTTCTATGCTGAAAATATTCTTTTGTTCATCTTAGCTGAGACAGAATCGGGATCTAAAAACTTAACAAATTTAGCTCATACAAAGAGACGTCAAAATCTGACGAGTGATAAATGCAACAAATATCGCCAAGAAATAGTATCTGGTGAAGCTACCATTTGCTACAATAAAGGCCTTCACATGTTGAACCATCGAAACAGAATCAGAATGAGTCCCAACAGAATAACTACAAGGTCCCTAACCACTTGCGATATTTTTTCTGTATACTTACATATTACTGCCTTTTGACTTATTGTCTACATACAGTTCATAGCTGTTAAGATACGCATTTTAAAGCCCAAGTTTACTAGACTTTTTTACTTGCTTTTGTCAGTAATACCACCACTGAAAGTTTTTCGATGGATTTCTGGTTCGCGCTGTATAGTAATAGTAATAGTAATAATAGTGGTAATGAAATGAAATGATCGTAACTGATCATTAGCCAAGAGACACTTTCTGGGGTTGTTAGGCTGGCAGGCAACTTTTTCTATTGGACGCCACTTTGGCGACTTTCGTTGCCAATGACGATGGCGTGAATGATTAGGACAACACAAACAACCAGATCCAAGCGAAGAAAATCTCCTACCCATCCAGGAATCAAATCCAGGCCCCACGATCTAGATGCAACAAGCACCGCTAGTTGCCGACATAATAACAACAATAATAATAGAGTACTAGTAAAATACGAGGCGTGTTTTTTAAGTAAGTACCGTTTTGAAATTAAAAAAAGATTCTAAGATATGTCAGTTTCATTTTTTACATGAAAGCCTGTACTTTAATTTACGTACTGACGCCATTACAGTCTGATTCTTCCTTGTTTACATTGTGTATTGGGTGTTTAAGATGCCTCCGATAATCGTGAGTCCCGCCGACTGTGAAGTACGGGCTGTTGTAAGATTTCTTAGTGCTAAAGGCCTAAAAGCGATCGATATTCAACGTGAGATCTGTGCAGTTTACGGAGAGAACATCATGAGTGATGGAATGGTAAGAAAGTGGGTGAGAGCATTTAAAGATGGCCACAAAAATGTGCATGATGAACAACGGAGTGGGCGTCCTTCGCTCGTTAATGAAAGTTTGGTGCAGGAAGTGGACAACAAGGCGAGAGAAAACAAACGCTTTACGATTTCCCCCTTGCGGGATGACTTTCCTAATGTCTCTCGTAGTGTTTTGTGTGGCATTGTGACCGAGCACTTGAATTACCGAAAATTGTGCGCACGTTGGGTACCGAAAATGTTGACGGGTGTGCACAAAACCAAACGTTTAGACAGTGCATTGACTTTCCTTGAGCGGTACCACAACGACGGTGATGACTTCTTAAGCCAAATTGTTACGGGCGATGAAACATGGGTGGCCTACGTTAGACCAGAATCAAAGTAACAGTCCGTGGAATGGCGGCATTCAGATTCACGCAGGAAAGCAAACCTGCCCGGAAAATCATGTTCACAGTTTATTTGGACAGAAAAGGAGAACTGCTTGTGGAATTTCTGCCTCGTAATGAGACAATCAATGCAGCAGCTTATTGTAAGACACTGCACAATGTGCGCCGTTCAATTCAGAACAAAAGACGTGGCAAGTTGAGCAAGGAGATCGTTTTGCTGCAAGACAATGTCCGTCCGCATGTGGTGAATCAGACCAAAGATCTCATCACGTCTTTTCCATGGGAAACTCTAGATCATCCTCCATACAGCCCCGATCTTGCGCCCAGTGACTACCATCTGTTCCTGCACTTGAAGAAACACCTGGGCGGTCAGCGTCTTCAAGACGGTGACGAAGTCAAAACAGTGGTAATGTAGGGGTTAACAAGTCAGGCGGCAGACTTCTATGAGGAGGGTGTTCAAAAACTGGTACAAAGTTATGACAAGTGCCTCAATATTGACGGAAATTATGTAGAAAAGTAGATTAAGGTACAGGCTTTCATGTAAAAATAAAATTATTTAGATCTCTTCTCACGTCTTTTTTTAATTTCAAAACGTTACTTACTTAAAAAACTCTCCTCGTATTAATATTGAGTAATATGAGTTGAGAGAGAGTATATGCACTGGCTAAAAATAAAGATAGTGAAAATATAAAATCAAGAATGAATATTGAACGTATCAGATGCAAGTCCAAGAGGTATTTTGAACATGTTTGTAAATAATACCGCAAAGAGCAGAGAGAACAGTTGAACACATTTGGGTGACGAAGGTCATGGGACAGCGATATGCTCATATGTATATGTCGGTAGTATCGCATGCACAAGGTGTAAAAAGGCAGTGCGTTGACTGGGCCGTCATTTGCACTCACATGACACATATGGAACAGTTCCCGAAGTGATTATGGCCACACGACGGGAATTAAAGATTTTGAACGCAGAATGGTAGTTGGAGCTAGACGCATGGGACATTCCATTTCGGATATCGTTGGGGAAGTCAATATTCAGAGATGCACAGTGTCAAGAGTGTGCTGAGAATACCAAATTCCAGGCATTACCTCTCACCACCAACGATGCAGTAGCCGACGGGCTTCACTTAACGACCGAGGGTAGCGGCATTTGCGTAGAGTTTTCGGTGCTAACAGACAAGCAACAATGCTTGAAATGACTGCAGAAATAAATGTGGGACGTACAAGGAACGTATCCGTTAAACAATGCGGCCAAATTTGGCATTAATGGGCTATGGCAGCAGGCAATCGAAGCAAGTGCCTTTTCTAACAGCACGAGATCACCTGCAGTTCATCTCCTGGGCTCGTGACTATATCGGCTGATTCCTAAACGGATGGGAAACCGTAATCTGGTCAGATGAGTCCGGATTTCAGTTGGTAAAAGTGTAAGTAGGCTGTTTAAGTTTTATATTGGTAACGCCACGTAGCGCTCTGTATGTGCTGTGTGTAGTCTGTGGCTGGTTTGCATTGTTGTTGGAATATCTGCCATTGTAGTGTTGGGCAGCTGGTTGTTAACAGCGCGCAGCGTTGCGCAGTTGGAGGTGAGCCGCCAGCAGTGGTGGATGTGGGGAGAGAGATGGCGGAGTTTTGAAATTTGTAAGACTGGATGTCATGAACTGCTATATACATTATGACTTTTGAACACTATTGAGGTAAATACATTGTTTGTTCTCTATCAAAAACTTTCATTTGCTAACTATGCCTATCAGTAGTTAGTGCCTTCAGTAGTTTGAATCTTTTATTTAGCTGGCAGTAGTGGTGCTCGCTGTATTGCAGTAGTTCGACTAACGGAGATTTTTGGTGAGGTAAGTGATTTGTGAAAGGTATAGGTTAATGTTAGTCAGGGCCATTCTTTTGTAGGGATTTTTGAAAGTCAGACTGCGTTGCGCTAAAAGTATTGTGTGTCACTTTAGTGAATGTTTGAGTACGTTCAGTTTTGCTCAGCTGTTTGAAAAGCAAATAATGTAAGAGATTTATCAGCACAGTAATTCAGAACTTTTTCTAAGGGGACGTTTCAAAAGCTGATGATAAGGTTCGAGCGTGGCGCAGACCGCACGAAGTCTTGGACCCAAGTTGTCAAAAAGTCACTGTGCAAGCTGGTGATAGCTCTATAATGGTCTGGACTGTGTTTACATGGAATGGACAGGGTTCACTGGTCCAACTGAACCGATCGTTGAGTGGAAGTGGTTCTGCGCGGCTACTTGGAGAGCATTTGCAGCCATTCGTGGCCTTCATGTTCCCAAAGAACTATATAATTTTTATGGATGACAATACGCTGTGTTACCGGGCCACAATTGTTCGTGATTGATTTGAAGAACGTCCTCGATAATTCGTGCGAGTGATATGGCCACCCCGATCGCACGACATAGGATACAATTGAGGTCAGTTCGTGCACAAAATCCTGCACTGGCAGCTATGAACGGCTACAGAGGCAGCATGAATCGATATTTCTGTAAGAGACTTCCATGCGACTTCATGCTATGTCGAGTTGCTGTATTGCGCCGGGTGAAAGGAAGGCCGACATTATATTAAGAGTTGCGTCGTGACTTTTGTCACCTTAGTGTACAATCACCTGACAACGGCCATGTGTGCATTTTTATCATATAGGAGCATTCATAATGAGTATAACGATTACAGACGGATGTAACTACTTAACGCATAGCTAGATACCGATAAGAAATACAGAGAATGTAGGAAAAAAGTTAAAAACTTCTGTCATTATACAAGTGCAGTAAATCTGAAACCGGTGCATGCACGATGCTGTGTAAATGAAGTGTTTCGTGCCATAAGCGAAGTCGGTGTATCTCGTACAAACTGTATTTGATATTTTACAATTTAAAAATTGCAATGCTGGAAAACCATGAGGGACTACCTTTTACATCACGTCTCATTTTAACGACGAGATAGCCTTCCACATAAGTGGCAAGCTTTTATAAGGTGAAAAAGCCTTCGTGCGTAACTGCACACCACCGTGACACACTGAAAGTTACGGTGTTCTGAGCGATGTCAGGTTCATACATACACAGTCGTTTAATGAACAAAGTAAGAGCATATGGACTACCAGACCAACTGTGTGATTGGATTGGAGAGTTCCTAGATAACAGAGCGCAGCCTGTCATTCTCAATGGAGAGAAGTCTTCCGAAGTAAGAGTGATTCAGGTGTGCCGCAGGGGAGTGTCGCAGGACCGTTGCTATTCACAATATACATAAATGACCTTGTGGATAACATCGGAAGTTCACTGAGGCTCTTTGCGGATGATGCTGCAGTGTATAGAGAGGTTGTTACAATGGAAAATTGTATTGAAATGCAGGAGGATCTGCAACGAATGGTGCATGGTGCAGGGAATGGCAACTGAATCTCAATGTAGACAACTGTAATGTGCTGCGAATACAAAGAAAGAAAGATCCTTTATCATTTAGCTGCAATATAGCAGGTCAGCAACTGGAAGCAGTTATTCAATAAATTATCTGGGAGTATGCATTAGGAGTGATTTAAAGTGGAATGACCATATAAAATTAATCGTCGGTAGAGCAGATGCAAGACTGAGATTCATTGGAAGAATCCTAAGGAAATGCAGTCCGAAAACAAAGGAAGTAGGTTGCAGTACACTTGTTCGCCCGCTGCTTGAATACTGCTCACCGGTGTGGGATCCGTACCAGATAGGTTTGATAGAAGAGATAGAGAAGATGCAACGGAGAGTAGCGCGCTTCGTTAGAGGATCATTTAGTAACCGCGAAAGCGTTACGGAGATGACAGATAAACTCCAGTGGAAGACTCTCCAAGAGAGACGCTCAGTAGCTCGGTACGGGATTTTGTTGAAGTTTCGAGAACATACTTTCACCGAGGAGTCAAGCGGTATATTGCTCCCTTCTACGTATATCTCGCGAAGAGATCATGAGGATAAAATCAGAGAGATTAGAGCCCACACAGAGACAAACCGACAATCTTTCGTTCCACGAACAATACGAGACAGGAATAGAAGGGAGAATCGATAGAGGTACTCGAGGTACCCTCCGCCACACACGGTCAGGTGTCTTGAGAATGGATGTAGATGTAGACACGCCGCTCATTCACTTGTGTTGAAATACATTACACCGAGAATGTGCGTGTTTTCTTAATCGGTGACTAGACGTTTTCTGAAGTTCGCCGATCTGGATACTACGTCACGGGCTTTACGTACTGTAAAGGTTATTTTTCCCGTATTACTACAAATACGGTGGACTGTAACTGTGAGGATAAACTTTCATTTCGGACCACATCCGCGCAATTCTGTGCTACCTGCAAAATAATCGAGCGTTTAAGAATAGCCAATGTTTGCTACATATGTAGTGAAAAATACTGTGCCAGAGATTTAGTTTAGAAGTACAATAGGATTCACATGCGATCATTTATGGAGAGTAGCTGAGTGGATCTTAATCTGAGTTAGGGGTTCATTGTTGTTTAGACGCACTCCCATGTTGTCGCTCGTCTCGTCACAGCAGCACTATCGCTGTGCAAATACACTAGTGGCCTGTGGACTAGAAACGTCATGAGGTGAGTGAAACCACTTTGGACAGTATTTGTGGTCTCCATTTATGAATACATAGGCCTTACTACACAGCTCGTACCGCGGCAACATTGTGGCTTAGGCAGACGGCAAAGAACAAACTGGAGACTCCCTGCATCCCCTCATTCGCAGCTTACAAGTTTGGTAACACGGCGTTCTACGGGAATTATAACGTGTAATGGTCGCTCATTTGGTATTTGAAAGAGATCGAAAACAATAATAAATTGAGGTCTTTGATTAGCATCGACGACAGCAGTTGGTATCTGAGACAGGATGTGTGATGGGTAAGAATAGATACGTTACAGTCTCTTTTACCCGGACGACATGAATACACTTTCATGGATACACTTTCAACACACTCCACAGTGAAGCTAAGAGGTTATTCCAGTACATATAAGTTATAAGCACCGGTGCGGTAGTTCTGACGTTGTGATTGATAATGCAGGTAACAGTGAAGAAAAATCGAGACACGCTCATAGAGTCAGTAAGCCTACAAAAAGCGCTAGAAAGTGAAAAACGTGAGAAATGTTCTAAATTCTGAGGAAAATAGGAGTAAGGTGTAGGGAAAGATGGGAAATATGTAATGTGTTCATGAACTAAGAGTGAACAATGAAGCTGGCTTGCACAGACGAAAAGGGCATTTCTGACTAAAGGAAGTCTACCGGTACTAAACGTAGACTTTAATTTGAAGAAATGGGCAACGGCCTTGCCGCAGTGGATACATCGGTTCCCGTCAGATCACCGAAGTTAAGCGCTGTCGGGCGTGGCCGGCACTTGGATGGGTGACCATCCGGGCCGCCATGTGTTGTTTCCATGTTTCGGGGTGCACTCAGCCTTGTGATGCCAATTGAGGAGCTACTCGACCGAATAGCAGCGGCCCCGGTCAAAGAAAACCATCGTAACGACCGGGAGAGTGGTGTGCTGACCACACGCCCCTCCTATACGCCTCCTCAGCTGAGGATGACACGGCGATCGGATGGTCCCGATGGGCCACTTGTGGCTCGATGACGGAGTGCTTTTAATCTGAAGAGGAAATTTCTGAGAATTTACGTTTGCAGTATAAAATTTTACGTCAGTGAATCATTGACAATGGAAAACCCAGAACAGAAGACGATCGAAGCGTATGAGATGTGGTGCTACAGAAGAATGTTTGCAATCAAGTGGACTAGAGCTGTAGACGGTAAACACTCAGAACATTCATGCATAAATTATGCAGCCTTCTTCAGTAGTTTTCAAAATAGCAACTGGTTTCTCTCCTTCATATTATTGTTCTCAAACATGTATTTATATTTACCCAGCTGCATCTCACGGGCTATTAGTTATGTATGGTCCTTAAGCATCAGCTTAAATAAGTACACAGGTGGATGATTTTGCTCATCTCGTAAACAGATCAGTTTAACACCGGGCCAAGACAGCAATAGTTACAATACATGTACACAACATCCTCTGAAGGATGCGAAAATTAATTTTTTTACCTGTGCTTTTAAGATACAGAAAACCATTAGGATCATATTACTTTTTAGTAAAAATTGTACTCCATGCTCAGAGGTTAAAATTTACACAGGCACGCTAATAAGTTTAAAATTATAATTTAAAAAAATTTTTTTAGTCAACAGAATCCGAATTTCGAAATTCCGAGACGGGAACATTTAATCATCAACAATTATTTCCTTAAAACGAGCTTCCAAAATATCTGCCAACTTTCAGTAGACACGCCTATGGCTGTAGCCCTCTACTAACAAGGGAACCTCCCCATCGCACTCACCTCACATTTAGTTATAAGTTGGCACAGTGGATAGGCCTTGAAAAACTGAACACAGATCAATCGAGAAAACAGGAAGAAGTTGAGTGGAACTATGAAAAAAATAAGCAAAATATACAACTGAGTAGTCCATGCGCAAGATAGGCAACATCAAGGAGTGTGTAAGATCCGGAGCGCCCTGGTCCCGTGGTTAGCGTGAGCAGCTCCGGAACGAGAGGGCCTTGGTTCAAGTCTTCCCTCGAGTGAAAAGTTTAATTTTTATTTTCAGATAATTATTATCTGTCTGTCCGTCCGTCCGTAGTATGGGGACCCTACCCCTACACAAACATCGAAAAACACGATGTCAGTCGACTACAGCGCACGGAAGAGAGAGTATTCCCGCTAACGAGGCTCCCTGGCTGGCAGTTGACTGTTCGCTACTTTGGACGAGAGTGCATTAAATACGTGAGATGTATTCCGTGGGCACTACGAATCCAGCAAATATAGCTCGCGACTTCAATGAAAGAATGGACAGATCATAACTTTGCGAAAATAAAGAAAGTAAACTTTTCACTCAAGGGAAGACTTGAACCAAGGACCTCCCGTTCCGCAGCTGCTCACGCTAACCACGGGACCACGGCACTCCTAAGCTTACACTATCCTTGATGTTACATATCTTGGGCATGGACTACTCAGTTTGTATATTTTGCTCATTTTTTTCATAGTTCCACACAACTTCTTCCTGTTTTATCGATTGATCTGTGTTCAGTTTTTCAAGGTCTATCCACTGCGCCAACTTATAACTAAATCTGAGGAGGGTGCGATGGGGAGGTTCCCTTGTAAGGAACACAGTTAGTAGCAGCCCTAACCCATTAGAAGTATAAAAATAACTATTTACAGACGGCCAAAGTAAATCTCACACACACCGTCCACTGACAAAAAGTACCACCATACTACTGATGCCCAATTCTTATGTTAACTGCGCAACAATGTGATGGACGCTGAACTAACCAACGAGGTTTCCTTCGTGATTTAACGCGGCTCAGCTGCTTGACATGAAATGAATTACCTTACTGTAACGTTAAATCAAAATGCGTTCTTTCATGTGGAACTGTAATAAATCCTGCGTGACACAACCTACCACCTTTGCTTGCACAAGGAACTCATTCAGTAGGAAACCAAAACCCAGGTCACCCTGACAGGTCAAATCATGTGGTAACATCCGAACGCAAGTATAGAGAGTTCCGTAAATACAACTCATAAACCACAACCAAATTACACGCCACAGAAGATCCCTGGGTAGAGCCCAGTCCCAACGTAGCGAAATCTTTTTCCATAGTAGTTTCATCTACATCTACATCTACATCTACATCTACATTTATACTCCGCAAGCCACCCAACGGTGTGTGGCAGTCACAAGTTGAAATACAGGAGAAGAGGGCACAACCAAATTCACTCTCTTCGAATTAGCAGTTAGCAATAAATAGTGAACAAAACAGAATGTACCATTTTCCTATGGAACAGATCCACCAGTTACTGCGTCCTTCGACTTTCCCCTACCATCGGCAACATTAGCGCCTAACTAGACTTCAGAATGAAAAAGAATTTTCTCTGAGCACTTTCGCTTTTAAAATAACAAAAATAAATGATATTTAACTTTTTAGGTATTTTATTACACTAATAACAGAAGAGTTATTGAGACTATTGGTACTGCTTATTTATAAAAACCATTTTTTGTAGGATGATGAACCAGTTCTCAGTGCATCGCGAGTGCTACCTGCAACACCTTCTCATAACGAAAGGGTAATTATCCACGCGATACACGTGTTACAAAACTCTATTTAAAATCAACCAATCTGAAATACGTGCATTACACAGGATGCTCCAAAGCGACTATAAGTACACAAACACAATGTCAGAAGGCCTACAGACCCCACATAGGCCTACGCAAACTGAACATGTATGAGATTCACTCAAAAGTGAATGTTTTGTGCGATGTCCCACTCATGTGTTTACGGCCCATTCTTATCTGAGGAAACGCGATTAATGGTCAGCAGTATCTTAGTATGTTCCATATATGGTTGTTTCCATGGCCCATAGAGGACAACTTAATTTTTCAGCAAGACGGGTCACCAAATGCGTGAATATCTGAATGAGATGCTAAACAACCGGCGACTTAGCAATTCTCAGCTGGCCTCTACAGTGAACAGATTTGACACCGTGTGACTTCTTCCGTCGGTTTCATTCAGGAAAACGTTTGTGCATCAACATTATCACAAAACCTAGAAGACCTGAAGAACCGGATCAATACTGCCACAACATCAGTGACGATGGACATGCTTACCCGAGTAGGGGAGGAATTCGAGTACCGATGTGAACTGTTCGTGTCGTGACGGACGACGTATTGAAAAACTGCAGTCTAAACATCAGAGATTCGAAAATATGTGTACCGGGTTTCAGGATATATGCGTTCGAAATACGTATGTTCTTTTTGAAACACCATGTACTTTGTTATATTTTAAATCACTTGATTGCTAGACTCCTTACCTCTGAACTTTAAGAAATTTGTAGACTTGAAGCTGACAATGCTTTATGTCGGACCACCACCAATAATAATAATAATAATACATAGGATCTACAGCAATGCAGTACTCATTACATAGTTGTGTTGTGCTGTCAATTTGCTCGCAAGTCTATGTTTGTTGCAAAGTAAATAATTAAGCAATTTCTGGTCCACTGTGGGAATACTTACAACTGAGAGAAGGCATTTTCATGAGATATTTAACATTCGTATTTTTTTTTTTTTTTTTTTTTTGAGTCATCCGTCTTCCGGATTGTTTGAAGTGGCCCTGCCACGAATTCTTCTCCTGTGCCAAACTGTCTTCTTCTACAGCTTTTACCTTCTACAGCTCCCTTTAGTGCCGTGGAAGTTACTCCGCGATGTCTTAACAGCTGTCCTACCATCCCGTCCCTTCTTTTTGTCAGTGATTTGTATACATTGCTATTCTCACCAGTTCCGCGAAGAACCTCCCATTCCTTACCTTATCAATCTACTTAATTTTCAGCATTATTCTGTAGCTCCATATCTCAAATGCTTCGATTCTCTTCTGTTCCGGTTTTCCTACAGTCCATATTTCACTACCAAACAATGCTGTGCTCAAAACATACATTCTCAAATATTTCTTCCTCAAATTACGACCTATGTTTGACACTAGTAGACTTCTCTTGGCGCAGAATACCCTTTTCGTCAGTTCTAGTCTGCTTTTTATGTCCTTGGTGCTCCGTCCGTCATGGGTTATTTTGCTGCCTAGGTAGCATAATTCCTTAACTTCATTTGTTTCGTGATGCTAAGTTTCTCGGCTTTTCTCATTTCTGCCACTTCTCATTACATTTGTCCTTCTTCGATTTACTCTCAGGGATTTTTTCTCTGCCTCGTGATGACTGGGTGTTGTGTGCTGTCCTTCGGTTAGTTAGGTTTAAGTAGTTCTAAGTTCTAGGGGACTGATGACCATGGATGCTAAGTCCCTTAGTGCTCAGAACCATTTGAACCATTTGAACCATTTACTTTCAGTCCACGCTTTATACTCAATAGCCTGTTCCTTCATTTCAGTAGATCACGCAAATTCTTCTTCACTTTCGCTGAAGATAGCAATGTCATTAGCGTATCTCACCATTGATATCATTTCACTTTGAATTATAATTTCACTCTTGAATCTTTCTTTTATTCTCGCCATTGCTTCTTCGAAATACTGACAACACTATGGACGGAAGGCTACAACCCTGTCTTACATTCTTTTTAATCCGAACGCTTCGTTCTTGGTCTTCCACTCTTATTGTTCCCTCTTGATTCATGTACATATTGTACATTACACGTCTTCCCCTATAGCTTACCCTATTTTTCTCAGATATTCGAACATTTTCTATCATTTGATATTGTCGAACGCTTTTTCCAGGACGACAGATCCTATTATCCTGTCTTTTACTTTTCTTCAGTCATGTTTCCATTATCCTTCTCAACGTCAAGGTCCCAATTTTGTTTTCCATTCTTCTGTATATTATTCTTGTAAGCAACTTTGATTCCTGAGTTGTTAAACTGATAGACGATAATTCTGTCACTTGTCGGCTCTTGTAGTCTTCGAAATTGTCGCCAGACTCAGGTATTCTACATACCAACGTGAATAGTCATTTTGTTGACACTTCCCCCAATGATTTTAAAAATTATAATGAAATTTTATGTATCCGTTCTGGCTTATTTGATCTTAAGTCTTCCAGAGCTCTTTTAAATCCTTATTATAATACTTGGTCCCCTTTCGCTTCTGTATCGAATCTTGTTTCTCCTCCTATCACATCAGAAAAGTCCTCCTCTCATAGAGGCCTTCAGTGTACTCTTTCCACCTATCTGCCTTCCGTTCTGTGGAATTCTCATTGCACTCTTAATGTTATCGACCTTGCTTTTAATTTCACCGAAGGTTATTTGACTTTTTTATGTGCTGAGTCAGTCCTTCCGATAATCATTTCGTTTTCGATTTCTTCACATTTTTCATTAAGCTATTTCGCCTTAGCTTCCTTGCACTTCCTGTTCATTCCAATCCAATGTCACTTGTATCCAGTGTCACTGTAGTCCTGAATTTCCCTGAACATTGTACACTGGACTCGCATTCGGGAGCACGACGGTTCAATCCCGCGTCCGGCCATCCTGATTTAGATTTTCCGTGATTTCCCTAATCTACATCTGCATCTACATATACATGGATACTCCGCAAATTCACATTTAAGTGCCTGGCAGAGGGTTCATCGGACCACCTTCACAATTCTCTATTATTCCAATCTCGTACAGCGTGCGGAAAGAACGAACATCATTATCTTTCCTTACGAGGTCTGATTACCCTTATTTTATCGTGGTGATCGTTTCTCCCAATGTAGGTCGGTGTCAACAAAATATTTTCGCATTCTGAGGAGAAAAAAGTTGGTGATTGGAATTTCGTAAGAAGATTCCGTCGCAACGAAAAACGCCCTTGTTTTAAAGATGTCCAGCCCAAATTCTGTATCCTTTCTGTGACACTCCCATATTTCGCGGTAATACAAAACGTACTGCCCTTCTTTGAACTTTTTGAGTACTCCGTCAGTCCTATCTCGTAAGAATCCCACACCATGCAGCAGTATTCAAAAAGAGGACGGACAGCGTAGTGTAGGCAGTCTCCTTTGTAGATCTGTTACATTTTCTAAGTGTCCTGACAATAAGACGCAGTCTTTGGTTAACTTTCCCCACAACATTTTCTATGTGTTCCTTCCAATTTAAGTTGTTCGTAATTGTAATACCTAGGTATTTAGTTGAATTTATGGCATTTAGATTAGACTAATTTATCGTATAACTGAAGTTTAGCGAATTCCTTTTAGCACTCATGTGGATGACCTCACACTTTTCGTTTTCTAGGGTCACATGCCAATTTTCGCACCATTCAGATATCTCTTCTAATTCGTTATGCAATTTGTTTTTATCTTCTGATGACTTTATTAGTCGATAAACGACAGCGTCATCTGCAAACAACCTAAGACGGCTGCTCAGATTGTCTCCCAAATTGTTTGTGTAGATAAGGAACAGCAAAGGGCCTATGACACTACCTTGGAGAACGCCAGAAACCATTTCTGTTTTATTCGATGACTTTCCGTCAGTTACTACGAACTTTGACCTCTCTGATAGGAAATCACGAATCCAGTCACATAACTGAGACGATATTCCATAAGCACTCAATTTCACTACAAGCCGCTTGTGTGGTACAGTGTCAAAAGCCTTCCGGAAATCCATTAATACGGAATCGACCTGAAGTCCCTTGTCGATAGCACTCAACACTTCATGCGAATAAAGAGTTAGTTGTGTTTCACAGGAACGATGTTTCCTAAACCCATGTGTGTCGATAGACAGTTTTCTTCGAGGTAATTCTTAATGTTCGAACACAATATATGTTCCAAAATCCTGCTGCATATCGACGTTAACAATATGGGCCTGTAATTTAGTGGATTACTCCTACTACCTTTCTTGAATACTGGTATGACCTGTGCAACTTTCCAGTCTTTGGGTACGGATCTTAAGTCGAGCTAACGGTTGTATATGATTGTTAAGTATGGAGCTAATGCATCAGCATACTCCGAAAGGAACCTAATTGGTTTACAGTCTGGACCAGAAGACTTGCTTTTATTAAGTGATTTAAGTTTCTTCACTACTCCGAGGATATTTACTTCTACGTTACTCATGTTAGCAGCTGTTCTCGATTCGCATTATGGAACATTTAAATCGTCTTCTTTTGTGAAGGCATTTCGGAAGGCTGTGTTTAGTAACTCTGCTTTGGCAGCACTGTCTTCGATAGTATCTCTATTGCTATCGCATAGAGAAGGCATTGATTATTTTTTGCAGCTGACATACGACCGGAATCTCTTTGGATTTTCTGCCAGGTTTCGAGACAGTTTCGTTGTGGAAACTGTTATAAGCATCTCGAATTGAATTCCGCGCTAAATTCCGAGCTTCTCTAATATATCGCCAATCTTGGGGATTTTGCGTCTGTTTAAATTTGACATGTTTGTTTCGTTGTTTGTGCAACGGTGTTCTAACCCGTTTTGTGTACCAAGGAGGATCAGCTCCGTCTTTTCTTAGTTTAGTTGGTATAAATCTCTCAATTGCTGCCGATACTATTTCTTTGAATTGATGCCGTATCTGGTCTACACTTATGTTATTAATTTGGAAGGAGTGGAGATTGTCAGGAAGGCGTCAAGTGAATTTTATCTGCTTTTTTGAATAGGTATATTTTTCGCTTATTTCTGGAGGATTTGGGGGATTACAATATTCAGTCTTGCTGCGACAACCCTGTGTTCACTAATCAATGTAACCATTTTGATGCTCGTTATTAACTCCGGATTATTTGTTGCTAAGAGGTCAAGTGTGTTTTCACAACCGTTTACTATTCGCGTGGACTAATGAACTAACTGCTCGAAATAATTTTCAGAGAATGCCTTGAGCACAATTTCGGATGATATTTTATGCCTATCTCCGGAATTAAACATGTATGTTCGCCAACATATCGAGGGTAAATTAAAGTCACCATCAACTATTATCGTATGAGTCGGGTAGGCCTGAACCTTTCAGCAACTGTTTCATTTGAATTGGGAGGTCGGTAAAAGGATCCTATTATTATTTTATTCCAGTTGCCAACAATGAGCTCTACCCATACTAACTCACAGGAAGTATCTACTTCAATTTCGCGACAAGTTAAACTACTTCTAACAGCAACAACACCGCCAACCGTGTTTAGCGTATCCTTTCGGAACACCGTTAGGTTCTTCGCAAATATTTCGGCTGAGCTTATATCCGACTTTAGCCAGCTTTCAGTGCCTATACGGATTTGAGCATCAGTGCTTTCTATTAGCGCTTGGAGCTCTGGTACTTTCACAACCCAGCTACGACAATTTACAACTGTTATACCAAGGGTTCCTGTATCTATGTTCTTCCTGTGTTCGGCCTGAACCCTTTGCGACTGAAGCCCTTCTTGTGTTTTCCCGAGACCCTCTAAAACCGCCGAGTCCACGCCACTCAGCCCCTGCTACCTTTGTAGCCGCCTCCTGCGTATAGTAGACACCTGACCTATTCAGCGGAACCCGAAACCCAACCACCCTTTAGCGCAAGTCGAGGAATCTGCAGCCTACACGGCCGCAGAACCGTCTGAGCCTCTGATTCAGACCCTTCACTAGGCTCTGTACCAGAGGTCCGCAATCGGTCCTGGCGACTATGCTGCAAATGACCAGCTCTGCTTTCATCTTGCAATCAAGACTGGCAGTCTTTACCACTTCCGCTAGCCTCTCGAAACCAGAGAGAATCTCTTCTGATACAAAGTGACACACATAATTGGTACCGATGTGAGCAACCACCTGCAGTTGGCTGCACCCTGTGCTCTTCATGACATCCGGGAGGATCCTTTCCACATCTGGAACGACTCCACCCGGTATGCACACGGAGTGCACATTGGTTTTCTTGCCCTTCTTGTCAGCCAAGTCCCTAAGGGGCCCCATAGCGCGCCGAACGTTGGAGCTCCCAACTATCAACAATCCCACATTTTGTGATTGCCCAGATATTGGTTTCCTCTGAAACAGGATATGCGACAGCATCTGGCTCAGCGACAGTGTGAGCCACAGACTGCACCTGGAACCTGTTTGTCAGACAAACCGGGGAGGCCTTACGTGCGGCCGCCTGGGAAGTCTTTCGCCGCCTGCTTCGCACCGGGGCGACCTCCCACTCGACCACAGGTGAGGGATCAACCTCAGTGCGAGCAGTAACTGGGTTGGCCACCGGTGAGGACCGATCGGAGGACCCTGACGTGCTGGACGTCCGTTGGATCCCCACGGCCGGCCCACAACAGTGGTGCCCATCCACTGCAGCCTCAAGCTGTGTAACCGAAGCCATCACAGCCTGAAGCTGAGTGCGAAGTGTCACCAACTCGGCTCGCATTCGCACACAACTATCGCAGTCCCTGGCCATATTAAAGTCCGTGGAAATCAAAACGATGCAGATAAACGGACTATCGGAAGCGTTGCGCAACTCTACTGTAGACCCTGACGAAAAGGTAGGAACTGTGTGTAATAATACGCAGATATTTTAAAACCTAACTACCGAAGCACTCAGGTGAAACTAAATAATTCACCCCTGATTAGGAACTTGTAATATGTCACAAAATCGGTTTACTTTCCGACGCAAACGAAAACGCGAGCTACGGTCGCAGGTTCGAATCCTGCCTGCCTCGAGCATGGATGTGTGTGATGTCCTTAGGTTAGTTAGGTGTAAGTAGTTCTAAGTTCTAGGGGACTGATGACCACAGCTGTTAAGTCCCATAGTGCTCAGAGCCATTTGAACCATTTTTTGAAAACGCGAGAACTGTGGCTATTAGATATTAAATTTACACGCAGAAACTCAAGAAACTAAATTATTAAAGCACATAGATGATATAATAAAATTCGCTCCTGGTTAGGAACTCGAAAATGTCACAAAAGCGGTTACTTCGCTGTTGCTGCGTCAGTCCTGCAAATGCCAGGATGGTTCCTTCGAACTTCCGTATCTCACTTCTTTGCGCACTGATTGTTTCTGTCAAGCCTCTCTTTACTAGCCTAATCTTCATCACTACTAAATTGTCATCTGTGTCTATATCCGCCCCAAGGTATGTCTTACAATCCGGTATCTGCTTTCGGAACATCTACCTCACCATGACGTAATCGAACCGTAATATTCCCGTATCTCTTGGCCTCTTCCAAGTATACCTTCTCCTCTTGTGGTTCTTGAGCAGAGTATTTGCTGTTACTAGCTGAAATTTATTGCAGAACTCAATTAGCCTTTGTCCTCCCTCATTCCTATTGCCAAACCCACATTCTTCCGTAACTCTTTCTTTCACTTGTCCCCCTACAACCGCATTTGAATCCGTCATCACTATTAGATTTTCATCTCCCTTTACGTATGTATTACCCATTCAATATCCCCATATACTTTCTTTGTCTCCTCAACTTCGGCTTGCGACGTAGGCATGCATGACTGAACTATAGTTGTCGGTGTTGATTTGCTATCGATTTAGATGAGTACTGTTCGCAGTAATTCACTCTCTGCCCTGCCTCCCTATTCACAACGATTTCTACACCCGTTATACCATTTTCTGCTACTGTCGATACTGCCTTATACTCATCTGACCAGAAATCCTTGTCTTCTTTCCATTTAACTTCACTGACTCCCACTACATCTAGAACGAGGTTTAGCACTCCCTTTTCAGGTTTTCTAGCTTCCCTACCATGTTACCACTTCTAACATTCCATGTACCGATTCGTAGAACGTTATTTTTTGTCGGTCGTTCGGTCTTTTTCTAATGGTCTTCTCTCCCTTGGAAGTCCCCTCGCTGAAAATTTAAGCGTATGTGATGTACGTCTCAATTTTACTGTCATAGCCCCTTGGTACGAAGCATGAAGTGTATGGGTAGTGCCTAAACAATGTGAGGAAGAAGATGTTTATATATTCGTTTCAGAAGCTGTAACATCCACCATGTCTCATTGCGTCATGTATTAATCATAGTATTAAGAAACGTAATTACTGGTAGCTTACCAAAAAAGTGATAATACGAGGACATTCAATAAGTAATGTAACACATTTTTTTCTGAAAGCGTTTTGGTTTTGTTCAGGTTTCGAATACTATTCCCCAACGTATTATTCACTATTCGTTCGGTTACAGAATCCTATTTCTTTTTCGTAATCTCCATTCATGCGGCGGCCTTTCGTCACATTAGTGGAAGGGCCTGTGTTGTATGTTGGTACGGTAGCATTCTCTTGAACGACGTCGGAGCCAACGTCCTGCTGCGTCAATAACGTCCCCATCATCCACGTATTGCTTCCCACGGAGTTCATCCTTAACTGGGCCAAACAGATGGAAGCCGGAAGGTGTGAGATCCGAGGTGTAAGGTGGATGTGAGAGAACAGTCCAATGAAGTTTTGTGAACTCTTCTCGGGTGCACAGGCTTGTGTCAGGCCTTACGTTTTCCTGGAGAAGTTCGTTTGCATTTCTGTGGCGACGAACTCGCTGTGGTTGTTTCTTCATTTTCCTGAGGGAGCTCACTGGCACTTCAGAGCTGATCGTTGCACTATGTTGGAGGACATCTAACGGAATAGCCCCTTCAGAAGCCCTGAAGACCGTCGCCATGACTTTACCGCCTGAGAGTTGCGAGCTACTACGGACGAGAAATACCCATTTGCGAGATTCGCTGGGTTGAGAAAACCATTTGCGACGTGCTACTGTTTTCCCTATGAGCGAGATCGGGAGAAACACACTGGTTGCACTGAGTGAATAATTTTAGTTCAAAGTCAGTTATCTAGTAAAACTAGATGGCTCGAGCCCCCACGTGCTTCTGTACGAAAAACAAAAAAAACAGTTATCACCCAAGCACCTACATAGCATGCCTCCCCTTGGGATTCCGCAAAATGTGGTTGGACTTATTAACTAAATTGGTAACGTTAGGTCTGATGGGTGCCTACCACATCCGCTGCACTATCCCCAGTAATTTTAAATTAATGTCAAGTTTATAAAAACAAATGTTAGCAGGCAGGAATAATTTGAGTAAACACAACACACTAATTGGAGTTTATTTTAACTTGTTCAGGAGAGATTTGACTAAAATACTGTTAAGTGTTCTTGATTTGACCTCAGGTTTTACCGAGTTAGTTCAACAGCGCCACTCAAATATTAATCACAATCATTCAGCAATTATTCACTAAATGTTTCTTTTAAAATAGCTGAAACCCCAAGATGAACAAAGTTCCGAGCGGAGAATACTTCTCTAAAAATAATAATAAACCAAACACAGACCAAAATCTAACCGCAAGCTGAAATAACTATGTCCTACAGTGGTTGTTCAGAGTTAAAGTTCGACACGACTTGGCGGTACAAAAATATTCTAAGTTCAACTCGTGCGCGAAATTTCCACAAGTCTCACAAGCAGACCACAGAGAATTCTTCAAAGTCCAGCAGCACCCAACTGCTGAAAATGACAAGTTCCATGCGACTTCGCGGTCCGAAAATATTCTAAGTCGAATTCGTGCAGGGACTTTTGCGTCACACGTGCTAACCCTTTCAAGTCAACTGAATGACTGCCCCCTGCCACAGAAAATGACCGCTCTTAAAAGCCCTCGATTTGAACACTCTGACGTCAAATCAAGTTTGTTTGCACATAAAATTTACTTTTACACTTAATATAGATACAATAAAATGTATGTAACACTTCTATTCAGACGGAAAGTTTCCGCATAATTCAGATTCATTATCAGAATTACTGTACGGGATCTTATTATCGTATTATTAAGATTTATTTGTTCTTCATCTAGAACTTTTCATTGTTTAAAATACTTTCAATGCATAAATAACTGATATTATTATTGTATTACCTATTTCCTTATGTCTGCTTTTTCGTACTGCCGCTATCTTTACAGTTCCTATTTTTTATTTATCAAAATTCTGCATTTTAATCACGAAAACAGCATTCTGAGTCCTCGTCTGAATTTTTAAAACACGTAAAAAACGTTACATAGAATCTTAATACTACTCATTCAGACCTTTCATTTGACACCTCGTTTGTAAAATTTTGCCAAAGCGTCTCCAAGATGTCCAATTTACAATCTTACTTAGTTATTAAAATATTCAATTTATTATAAATTAGAAACTACCAGGGCGACTGGAGGCGCGTTTATAGGAGCACAACCGGCTAATTTACTGCTTTAAAATGAGCCTACAAGCTCCTTTGTGCCACATTGGGATCAGTTTTTATTTCTTCGTACATGCACTTTAGCTCTATGTTAAAAGCGGCCCGGAGAAAGCGCGCCATGAGCCAGCGTACCGCCCGTTGAGTTTCCCCGTCACGTGGCTGGACGCCAAACTGACCGTACTCCTTTAAAGTACTACCATCTGTCGGTCAGTGCCGAAACTACGACGATTCTGCTGCTGTGAAGACTGCCGACACACTCACCCGTCTTGGATGTAAACACGCCAGATTCTCGACTGCCACTTTGCCACGGTTTTTGCAACAGAAACTTCGGTCTTCACATCCCTCCCCCCCCCCCCCCCCCCCAAACCCTGTCACCTCGCAGAGTGCGGGTTTGCTCTTTTTCTTTGGAAGATAGGGGGCGTGGCGCCGCTCCATGGAAGTCCGTTTTGCTTGCGGTTCGAATTAATGAACCCAAGTTTCATATCCGGCGACGACGTTCGACAAAAAGTAGTCACGATCAGCTTTGTAACACGCAAGTAATTCTGCGCATATGGTCCTCTGTTGCTCTATATGGTCTTCTTTAGGCAGGGAGGAACCTAGCGGGTACACACCTCTGAGTACACTAGCTGGTGGACAAATGTTTCAGCACTACCTACAGAGACGTTCAATTATGCCGCGAGGTTCTTGATTGTGATCCGTCGATCACTTCGAACCAGAGTGTTCACCCATTCTAACTTTGCAAGAGTCACAGCTGCGTACGGCCAACTAGCACGTAGGAGACCGGACAGGTTTGCGTGACCTCGCTGCAATGATGATGAACACCTCACGCAACGACTCACAGTGCTGTTCTTCACTGCCAGGTCTGCGTAGACATTCTACAAGTGCCTATGAATATCTACGATGCTCTGGTTTTCCGCCAAGACATACTCAATGACAGCTCTCTGCTTGGAACGCATCTTCGTCATAAATACAGCACCGCTTTCTGTCAGAAATCTATGAAACTATAAGGGACGAAGCGGGAATGTTTCACATTGTCCTACAACAAATTCCACATTTTTTCAACCGAAACTGGCTGGGAAAGAAATGTATTGCATTACTTGTTAAGCGCCCCTCGCACTCTTGGGTAGTTATTGGCTGGCGGACCTTGTGTTCTTTGTTGGACCCAAGTATGACACGTCCGGTGTGATTTCAGTAGAGAAGTCTGTGCTCTGTGCTTACTGGATTGTGAGAACTGGGGCTAGACTTGAGCTTTGCATTTGTGTGTGTGTGTCTGTGCTTTTTGTATGTGAATGTACCTGTTTTACATGCAGCTCTCTCCCGAATCCTACACATGTTGTAAACCTGCCTGTGGCTCGGACGGAGTCGCATTTACAAAAAGTAGAAAGCGAAACAATATATATGCGGTAGCTCTGTGTGAGTCTGACTACATTAATTTACACTGCTGTTAAACATTTGTGTGACTGGTTTGCAGCAGGGACTTTAAGTTCCACTGTAGATTTAGGCGACCATCATCAGCGAATTAAACTGACCTTGTCTTACCGTTGCATACACATATGAGTAACAGATTCTACGATATACGTCAGGCATAGTGGTAATTCTGATTAAATTGTGATGTATTATTCGTCAGGTTCAAGAGCTCTATTAATTGTTACTGAACTCTCTGTGTATTTTATTGGCTAATTTTACTTGGTTCTTTGCTTTTATTTGCATTCGCTGTAATAGTGCAATTTTATTTTCTGATTTTAATATTTTAATTATTTTTGAAAACTGAGTATTTATGTAGTGGAATTCTTTTGGCTTTCTGTTTTTTTTTTTTTTTTGAATAGTGCAAATTCATTATATGATTTTAATATTTTCGATTTTTACTGCTTTTATATGTGGGGTGGTGCAATCACTGTGGGTTTATATTATTCACTATTAGTTATTAAAATATTCAATTTATTGTAATTTAGAAACTACCAGGGCGACTGGAGGCGCGTTTATAGGAGCACAACCGGCTAATTTACTGCTTTAAAATGAGCCTACAAGCTCCTTGGTGCTACATGGGGATCAGTTTTTATTTCATCATACATTCACTTTAGCTCTATGTTATTGTGACTTCCACTGAGCAAGCTTTCAGATATCAATAAATTGGTGTTGTTGTTTTCGTTATTCAGGTGATAGATTAAAAGTTAAAACATTTTAATGATATTTTGTAAACCGATATTTCATGTTGTTATCAGATAAACGGTCAAATGCACATGTTCACTCATAGCCAAACCCAGTCCTCCCACTCCAACTACCGCTATTACAGTAATGACCTTCTAAAAATTATTCGCTTCTTTGATCGAAACACGACGGATCCCTTTTGCTTTTACCCCTCACAATGCTTCATTGTACCCCTCGGGTGGTGGACACTCCTAGGTGGGGAACCCCTTGTGTGGCACATCATCACAGCACTCCGATACACCCGAATTCCAGGACAGCTCCTCATAAACGTCAAGTTACAAGTATCTCCGCAATTAATGCGGCAGTTTCCTTCTCCGTAAGGCAAAACTTCTCTTTCAAACGCCAGGATAAGGCTACCTGACCTGCTCCGCCAACCTTCGCGGCCACGACATGCCGGGAACGACACAGCTCCGATCCAAGAATCGACTTTACAGGGCTCAATCGAGCCACGCAGTTTGCGACTAAAACTTCAATCGCAGCTCATGAGGAAGAATACGTCACCTAGCAGCGTAAGTAAAATACGGGAACAAGAGATGTGCACGAAAATTCTAGTTGAGTACCCTCCAAGAAAATGCACTAAAATGGATCATGACATTGTTGTTCGAAAGAATTGTTAGACATTGTATGATATATCCAACTAAGAGGAATACTGCGCTGGTCTTATACGCTCTTATTTTCCCTATGTACCATACGATAACTGTGGAATGGCCATAAATGATTTACGTTCAAAGGAAACCACATAGGAAAAAATACTATTACGGCAAAAACATAAACAAATACTTGAATAACGTCGTTATTAATCCCCAAAGCGCTGCTGTAAGACCATATTCTTTATTGTCGAGACTATTTTGGAACAAAGATCGGTGAGAGCTAACGTTACATTAGAATACATATGTTTTTGGATAGGATCCGCCTTTAGCAAAACACAAGTTTGTTTTTTATCTCATACATGTTTCACTGCACTTACAGCATCTTCAGTGGGGATTTATCTTGTCGCTGTTAAAGGTAAAGAAAGAGCTTCGACTCCAAGATGATTATTGTTACAGTACAAGCTAACTAAGACGTCCTGCTGAAGTGAAGACTCATCAGCAACGTATTGTGAATATAAAACCCGTCCTTTTTGTTACATGTTTTGCGCCATAGCGTCACAAATTCGACATATGAGTTGCTAGGATAACGATTGTACTTGGTGTCACTAGATCGGTAACAAAAGACATAACGAATTTCCATGTTCGCACTTTTTTCATTTCAAGGAATCTTCCTTGTATGGCATTTCTGAAAGGATAATTTTCGTCAATTGAAGATGTTATTCTGAGCCAAACTAGTCTCTAAAATAAAAATACACTCCTGGAAATGGAAAAAAGAACACATTGACACTGGTGTGTCAGACCCACCATACTTGCTCCGGACACTGCGAGAGGGCTGTACAAGCAATGATCACACGCACGGCACAGTGGACACACCAGGAACCGCGGTGTTGGCCGCCGAATGGCGCTAGCTGCGCAGCATTTGAGCACCGCCGCCGTCAGTGTCAGCCAGTTTGCCGTGGCATACGGAGCTCCATCGCAGTCTTTAACACTGGTAGCATGCCGCGACAGCGTGGACGTGAACCGTATGTGCAGTTGACGGACTTTGAGCGAGGGCGTATAGTGGGCATGCGGGAGGCCGGGTGGACGTACCGCCGAATTGCTCAACACGTGGGGCGTGAGGTCTTCACAGTACATCGATGTTGTCGCCAGTGGTCGGCGGAAGGTGCACGTGCCCGTCGACCTGGGACCAGACCGCAGCGACGCACGGATGCACGCCAAGACCGTAGGATCCTACGCAGTGCCGTAGGGGACCGCACCGCCACTTCCCAGCAAATTAGGGACACTGTTGCTCCTGGGGTATCGGCGAGGACCATTCGCAACCGTCTCCATGAAGCTGGGCTACGTTCCCGCACACCGTCAGGCCGTCTTCGCTCACGCCCCAACATCGTGCAGCCCGCCTCCAGTGGTGTCGCGACAGGCGTGAATGGAGGGACGAATGGAGACGTGTCGTCTTCAGCGATGAGAGTCGCTTCTGCCTTGGTGCCAATGATGGTCGTATGCGTGTTTGGCGCCGTGCAGGTGAGCGCCACAATCAGGACTGCATACGACCGAGGCACACAGGGCCAACACCCGGCATCATGGTGTGGGGAGCGATCTCCTACACTGGCCGTACACCACTGGTGATCGTCGAGGGGACACTGAATAGTGCACGGTACATCCAAACCGTCATCGAACCCATCGTTCTACCATTCCTAGACCGGCAAGGGAACTTGCTGTTCCAACAGGACAATGCTCGTCCGCATGTATCCCGTGCCACCCAACGTGCTCTAGAAGGTGTAAGTCAACTACCCTGGCCAGCAAGATCTCCGGATCTGTCCCCCATCGAGCATGTTTGGGACTAGATGAAGCGTCGTCTCACGCGGTCTGCACGTCCAGCACGAACGCTGGTCCAACTGAGGCGCCAGGTGGAAATGGCATGGCAAGCCGTTCCACAGGACTACATCCAGCATCTCTACGATCGTCTCCATGGGAGAGTAGCAGCCTGCATTGCTGCGAAAGGTGGATATACACTGTACTAGTGCCGACATTGTGCATGCTCTGTTGCCTGTGTCTATGTGCCTGTGGTTCTGTCAGTGTGATCATGTGATGTATCTGACCCCAGGAATGTGTCAATAAAGTTTCCCCGTCCTGGGACAATGAATTCACGGTGTTCTTATTTCAATTTCCAGGAGTGTATATATACCCTTGAAGCAGCAGCTGACTACGACGTTATGAAAATATTTAGAAACTGCTTACAGAAAGTACAGGGCCATTCAAAAAGAACATATTTCAACCATTTATTGCTTAGAGAATACAAAAGATAGAAACACAATTCCAACGTTTCTGGAGAGAGAAAAGTTCAAAATTTTTATGCGTTCAGTGTGAGCACCATGAGTTACTCGGTAAATATCAAAACTATGGCTCATTTCCTGCCGCACACGAAGCAGCTGGTCTCTCGTTGTCGAATTCACAGCTTCAACAATGCGATATCGCAGACTTCCAAGATGTCAGGCATATGGAGAAAAAATACGGCTTTTACGTAACCCCACAGGTAAAGTCACAAGGTTTGGGGTGAAGAGACCTGGGAGGCTACCGACGGTGAAGTTCACCTTCTGTTCCTCTTCCAGTCCAGTGTCCTGGAATAGTATCATTCAGGTAAAGTCGGACGTGCTTAGAGAAATTCTTCTATATGCCTGACGCTCTTCAAAGTCTCGGACATCACAGTGCTGAAACTGTGAATTCGATAATGAGAGAGCAGCTGTTTCGTGTGCGGCAGGATATGAGCTACCGTTTTGATATTTGTCGTGTAACACACTGCGCTCACATTGAATGCATAAAAATTTGAACTTCTCTGTTTCCAGGAACGTTGCAATTGTGTTTCTATCTTTTGTAGTTTGAGAGCAATAAACGTTTCAAAATCTATTCCTTCTATTTGAATAGCACTGTATTTTCGTACGAAGTACATCGCGAAAATCAGTTTTAACACCCTTGGATAGACGACGTAACAGGATACTGGGAAACAAACATCTTACTTATAAACATAAACAACAGGAGAAACTAAGCTGAATCTCATACATCCCTAAATTACGATATAATAGGAACGATATTTCAACCGTCTAGTGAAAAGAGTGTTCATTACTGTCATTTTCGGTCTCTCACCCGAGAGCCGTGAGTGAAACTCGCTTTCCCGGTATCATATATTTATGCGATATTGCAGTCTGTGTACGATGCACTGTTCCTTTGGACATGCATGCATATTTATGTTCTCACATTTCTGGCGAAGGAATCTGATCATTGTTTCTGATATGTTTAACTATTCCTACTCAAACTTTCGTGTTATTATCCGTTGCTAAATACATTTTCCCAGTACAGTATAATACATCTTCCAGAGAGATAATTATCAGCTCTGTTGGAAGCTCGCTAGTTAGAAATTTCATACTACAGCAATGTAATCGCTACAGCTCTCGGATGGCTCAAATTAGGAACATCCAGTTGCGAATACAATCGTGTTATTATTGGCTTGCAACTGCACAAAATTATAAGCGAAAGCGTATGCTGCAGTGTTTGTTATTCCGACACACAGTTATTTTGCCAGTCGCTCTGCAACGTAATAAAACTGAATAGTTAATTATTTCCATCCGTAAGTGTGTCGTGTTCTCTTCGAAATCACAACACAGTGACGTGTATTATCGACAACGCTATTAATGGTGCATAGTTTGCTCTCTATTTCACTGTTAGCATAACAGAAAAGCAGAACAGGTAGGTAGTTTCATTTTTCCTAGAGTACTAGTATATGAAATTTTACAGAATTTTGGGCTCGCATCTCGTGGTCGTGCGGTAGCGTTCTCGCTTCCCACGCCCGGGTTCCCGGGTTCGATTCCCGGCGGGGTCAGGAATTTTCTCTGCCTCGTGATGGCTGGGTGTTGTGTGCTGTCCTTAGGTTAGTTAGGTTTAAGTAGTTCTAAGCTCTCGGGGACTTATGACCACAGCAGTTGAGTCCCATAGTGCTCAGAGCCATTTTTGAACAGAATTTTGGTCCATGTTTAAGCGGTAGGTGGATCAATACAAAATGTCCAGACACTCTGTGACCAAAATGGTACTCAAACAGGGGATGGCAGACTAAAGGCCGAAATACAAAGTGTCTTTTTCCAAAGCTGTTTCACAGAGGAAGACTGCACTGTAGTTACTTCTCTATATTGTCGCACAGATGACAAAATGGTAGATATCGAAATAGATGACAAAGGGATAGAAAAATAATTAAAATCGCTCAAAAGAGGAAAGGCCGCTGGAGCTGAAGGGATACCAGTTCGATTTTACACAGAGTACGCGATGGAACTTGCCCCCCTTCTTGCAGCGGTGTACCGTAGGTCTCTAGAAGAGCGTAGCGTTCCAAAGGATTGGAAAAGGGCACAGGTCATCCCCGATTTCAAGAAGGGACGTCGAACAGATGTGCAGAACTATATACCTGTATCTCTAACGTCGATCAGTTGTAGAACTATGGAACACGTGTTATGTTCGAGTATAATGACTTTTCTGGAGACTAGAAATCTACTCTGTAGGAATCAGCATGGGTTTCGAAAAAGACGATGGTGTGAAACCCAGCTCGCGCTATTCATTCACGAGACTCAGATGACTATAACCATGGGTTCCGAGGTAGATGCCATGTTTCTCGACTTAAGCAAGGCGGTTGATACAATTCCCAACAGTCCTTTAATGAACAAAGTAAGAGCACATGGACTATCAGACCAATTATGTGATTGGATTGAAGAGTTCCTAAATAACAGAACGCAGAATATCATTCTCAATGAAGAGAAGCCTTCCGAAGTAAGAGTGATTCCAGGTGTGCCGCAGGGGAGTGTCGTAGGACCGTTGCTATTCACAATATATATAAATGACCTTGTGGATAACATCGGAAGTTCACTAAGGCTTTTTGCGGATGATGCTGTAATATATTGAGAGGTTGTAACAATGGAAAATTGTACTGAAATGCAGGAGGACCTACAACGAATTGACGCATGGTGCAGGGAATGGAAATTGAATCTCAATGTAGACAAGTGTAATGTGCTGCGAATACATAGAAAGAAAGATCCGTTATCATTTAGCTACTGGAAGCAGTTAATTCCATAAATTATCTGGGAGTAGTCATTAGGAGTATCGTCGGTAAAGCGGATGCCAGACTGAGATTCATTGGAAGAATCCTAAGGAAATGCAGTCCGAAAACAAAGGAAGTAGGTTACAGTACACTTGTTCGCCCACTGCTTGAATGCTGCTCACCGGTGAGGGATCCGTACCAGGTAGGGTTGATAGAAGAGATAGAGAAGATGCAACGGACAGCAGCGCGCTTCGTTAGAGGATCATTTAGTAACCGCGAAAGCGTTACGGAGATGATAGATAAACTCCAGTGGAAGACTCTGCAAGAGAGACGCTCAGTATCTCGGTATGGGCTTTTGTTGAAGTTTCGAGAACATACCTTCACCAAGGAGTCAAGCAGTATATTGCTCCCTCCTACGTATATCTCGCGAAGAGGCCATGAGGATAAAATCAGAGAGATTAGAGCCCACACAGAGGCATACCGACAATCTTTCTTTCCACGAACAATACGAGACTGGAATAGAAGAGAGAACCTATCGAGGTACTCAAGGTACCCTCCACCACACACCGTCATGCGGGTTGCGGAGTATGGATGTAGATGTAGATGAAGAATAGTGTAATCCTGAAGTACACGAAAACTCTAAATTCCATTATTTACATACACTCTCAGAAGGGGTTAAAACGAAACGCACGACGAAGGAATTATCTCAGGAAAACTGCATGATTTATTCAAGAGAAACAGCTTCAAAAATTGAGCAAGTCAGTAACGCGCTGGTCCACCTGTGGTCTTTATGCAAGCGATTATTCGGCTTGGCACTGATTGACAGAATTATTGAATGTCCTCGTAAGGCATATGGTCAAATCCTGTCCAGCTGTGGCGTTATAACGTCAGAATCCCACGTTGGTTAGAGGGCCCTGCCCCTAGTACTCCAAACTCAATCGGGGAGAGATCCAAAGACTTTGCTGCTCAAGGCAGGGTTTGCCAAGCTGGAAGATAAGCAGTAGAAACACTCGCAGTGTGGCGGAGTGTATTATCTTGCTAAAACGTAAGCCCAGGATCGCTCGCCATTAAGGCAACAAAACGGGACGTAAAATATCGTCGACGTAACGCTTTGCTGTAAGGATGTCGCGGATATCAAAAAGGTGCCGCTAAGAGAAGGAATGGCACACCATACCATCACTCCTGATGTCGGGTGGTACGGCTAGCGACAGTCAGGTTGACATCCACCGCTGTCTGGGGCTTCTCCCGATACGTCTTCGGTCTCGAGTCTCAGTGACTGGAGTGAATTGACTTCAGTGATGAGCCCCGCACCTAACAGAGCCCCTACAACCGGCGAAGATGTGTGTGGAGGCGCCCCAGACAGCGATGGGCTACCAACCTGAATGTCGCCCGCCATACAGCTTGACACACAGAAGTCATGGTCTGGGGTGCCATTCCATCTCATACCGAGACTCCTTTGGTTGTCATCCGACGCATGCTTACAGCAAAGTGGTACGGCGATGATATTCTGCGCCCCGTTTTGTTGCCGTTCATGGCAAGCCATCTTGGGTTTACGTTTCAGCAAGATAATGGCCGCCCGCACACTTTGGAAATCAAAGATAAACCAAAAACACTGGCATCTTAACTAAAAAAGTTAAAGTTAAAAAAACATAAAATATAAAATAAAAAGAACCAAGCTGAAATTACCTTGATCTGCAATGTCGCCGGATCTCCCTCCAATTGATAACGTTTGGAGAATTATGGGCAGGGCTCTCCAACCTGCTCGGGATCTCGACGATCTAACGCATTATTTTCACAGAATCTTTCAAATTCTGAAGATGGCAGGAGTAAAATACAGGGAGCGAAAGGCTATTTACAATTTGTACAGAAACCATATGGCATTTATAAGAGTCGACGGACATAAAAGGGAAGCAGTGGTTGGGAAGGGGAGACAGGATTGTAGCCTCTCCCTGATGTTATTCATTCTGTATACTGAGCAAGCAGTAAAGCAAACAAAAGAAAAATTCGGAGTAGATATTAAAATCCAGGGACAAGAAATAAAAACTTTGAGGTTCACCGGTGACATTGTAAGTCTGTCAGAGACAGCAAAGGACATGGAAGAGCAGTTGAGCGGAATGGACAGTATCTTGAAAGGAGGATATAAGATGAACATCAACAAAAGCAAAACGATGATAATGGAATGTAGTCGAATTAAGTCGGGTGATGCTGAGGGAATAAGATTAGGAAATGAGACACTTAAAGTAGTAAAGGAGTTTTGCTATTTGGTGAGCAAAGTAACTGATGATGGTCGAAGTAGAGAGGATATAAAATGTAGACTGGCAATGACAAGGAAAGCGTTTCTGAAGAAGAGAAATTTGTTAACATCGAGTATAGATTTAAGTGTCAGGAAGACGTTGCTGAAAATATTTGTATGGAGTGTAGCCATGTATGGAAGTGAAACATGGACAATAAATATTTTGGACAAGAAGAGAATAGAAGCTTCCGAAATGTGGTGCTACTGAAGAATGCTGAAGATTAGATGGGCAGATCACATAACTAATGAGTTTGGAAGGTAGGAGACGAGGTACTGGCGGAAGTAAAGCTGTGAGTACCGGGCGTGAGTCGTGCTTCGGTAGCTCAGTTGGTAGAGCACTTGCCCGCGAAAGGCAAAGGTCCCGAGTTCGAGTCTCGGTCGACCACACAGTTTTACTCTGCCAGGAAGTTTCATATCAGCGCACACTCCGCTGCGGAGTGAAAATTTCATTCTGGAAACATCCCCCAGGCTGTGGCTAAGCCATGTCTCCGCAATATCCTTTCTTTCAGGAGTGCTAGTTCTGCAAGGTTCGCAGGAGAGCTTCTGTAAAGTTTGGAAGGTAGGAGACGAGGTACTGGCAAAAGTAAAGCTGTGAGTACCGGGCGTGAGTCGTGCTTCGGTAGCTCAGTTGGTAGAGCACTTGCCCGCGAAAGGCAAAGGTCCCGAGTTCGAGTCTCGGTCGGGCACACAGTTTTAATCTGCCAGGAAGTTTCATATCAGCGCACACTCCGCTGCAGAGTGAAAATTCATTCTAAACAAATTCTTATTTAGCTTTTGCCGTCATTTCAGCGAGTACGGGCAAATCAAAAGTGACAAATAATTATAGAACCAACTGAATTAGAAAAGGAATCACAGAAAATTCTATTACAGAAACAGAAGAGAACGTATGGAAGAAGGCATGTCCAAGGGGGTAGACATGACAAAAAGCGAAACTTGAGTTCCCAGCAGTGAAGACGATCTAGGAAGCATTCTGAAGGAAGAACGAAATATTATGAGGAGAGTAAAGAAAGGGTGGGTAGAGACGGAAATTCTGTTAAGCAACGGAGAAATTGGTATATGTGGCAGTCCACATTAGGAAACTGCGAATGAAATTTTATGGACATATTCAAAGACTCGCAGTAATGAAACTTGCGCGTAAGAGTACGACATCCATCGAAAAATTCAACACTGTACCACAGATGTAACAAGTTGAAAAGGACCTCGGAAAAGTTCACATCGAAACAGTGGAAGTAGTAGAGAGCATTCTGTTCACTCAAATACTAAACTCTTGGGTAGTACATCCCACTTAGAGATAATGTGGGTAACGAATACCTTCATCATTGTTTTGGAGGACAGCGATTTACGTCATATATGCAGGACCAGTTTAGTATATGCAATTAAAGATCCACTTTTTAAACCACCACAGCCACCACCAATAAATCTAAAACCGATAGCTTACTGTCTACTCGTGGATGTAGTTCTACAGACCCATCGGTAGCTGCTGCTGTGTTCCACTGTCGCAGGGTCTCGCCTCAGCTTCCTTAGCTTGTTACTGGTTGGATACTTCTTTGCTACTGCTTTCATACTGATAATAGCTATCGTTTTATACACTTATTGATGGTCTTTCCTGCTCAGGTGCGATTGCACCCTTTATTATCTTTCTGCTCTGCAACAGCAATACCTCCCCATGTGACCGTTTTGATTTTCATCTCATAGCTGAATCTTTCCTATGCAGAGCGCGGTCTTGAACTTTTACCTCTTGACCTTCTCACAAGCGATTACCACGTGCTTGCGCCTTCGTTGTCCTTCAAGTGATTATTCTGCAGGCAGCTGTTTTCAGATTCTTTTCGTCTTTTTTCGCTCAACAGTCATCTGATAGGTTTGATGCTGCCCGCCATGAATTCCTCTCCTGTGCCAACCTCTTCATTTCAGAGTAACATTTGCAACCTACGTCCTCAACTATTTGCTGGACATATTCCAGTTCCTGTCTTCCTCTACAATTTATACCTTCTAGAGCTCTCTCAGGTACCACGTAAGTTATACCCTGGTGTCTTTACAGATATCATATCATCCTGTCCCTTCTTCTTGTCAATGTTTTCTGTATATTCCTTTGGTCTCCGATTCTGCGCAGAACTTCCTCATTCTTTACCTTGTCTACCTAAGTTTCAGCATTCGTCTGTAGCACCATATCTCAAATAATCTCATTCTCTTCCGTTCCTGTTTCACTACCACACAGTACTGTGTCCAAACGCACATTCTTAGAAATTTCTTACCCATAGAGACATAGGTTTGATCCCAGTGGACTTCTCTTGTCCAAAAATGAACTTTTTGCCAATTCTAGTCTGCATTTGATGTCCTTGCTCCGTCTGTCATGGGTTATTTTGCACCTAGCAGAATTCCTTATCTTCATCTCCACGTGACCATCAATCCTGATGTCAATTTTCTCGCTGTTCTTATTTTTGCTACATTTAATTACTTTCGTCCATCTTTGATTTACTCTCAGTCCATATAGTGTACTTATTAGACTGTTCCTTCCATTCAGCAGATCATGTAATTCTTCTTCACTTCCACTGAGAATAGGAATGCCATCAGCAAATCTTATCAAAGATAGCTTTTCACCTTGGATTTTAATTCCACTCTTGAAGCTTTCTTTTCTTTGAGTCTTTCCTTCTTCGGTGTATAGATTGAACAATATAGGCGAAAGGCTACATCGCTGTCTTACATCCTTTATAATCCGACCACTTCGTTCTTTGTCTTCCACACTTATTGTTACCCTCTTGGCTCTTGTACATATTGTGTATTACCCGTCTTCCCCTGTAGCTTAATCCTATTTTTTCAGTATTTCGAACACCTTGCACCATTTTACACTGCCGAATGCTTTTCCCAGGTCGACAAATCTTATGAATGTGTCTTGATTTTTCTTTAGTCTTTCTTCCATTATCAGCAGCAACGCCGGAACTGCCTATCTGGTGCCTTTACCTTTCCTAAAGCCAAATTGGATCGCCATCTAACACGCCCTCAATTTTCTTTCCCATTTTTCTGTAAATTATCCTTGTCAGCATCTTGGTTGTACGAGCTGCTAACATGATTTTGCGGTAATTCTCACACTTGGCAGCTCTTGTGGCCTTCGGATCTGTGTGGATGATGTTTTCCGAATGTCTGATGGTATATCTCCAGATCATACAGTCTACACACTAACATGAGTAGTCGTTTTGTTGCTACTTACCCAAATGATTTTAGAAATTCTGATGGAATGTTATCTATCCCTTCTGCCTTATTTGCTTTTAAGTCTTCCAAATCAGTTTTAAATTCTGATTCTAATACTGGATCCTCTATCTCTTCTATATCGACTCCTGTTTCTTCTTCAATCACATCAGACAACTCTTTCCGCTCATAAAGGCTTTCAATGTACTCTTTCCACCTATCCGCTTTCTCCTCTGCATTTAACAGTGGAATTCGCGTTGCAATCTTAACGTTACCACCATTATTTTTCAAAAATGGTTCAAATGGCTCTGAGCACTATGGGACTTAACATCTATGGTCATCAGTCCCCTATAACTTAGAACTACTTAAACCTAACTAACCTAAGGACATCACACAACACCCAGTCATCACAAGCCACAGAAAATCCCTGACCCCGCCGGGAATCGAACCCGGGAACCCGGGCGTGGGAAGCGTGAACGCTACCGCACGACCACGAGCTGTGGATCTTATTTTTAATTTAACCGAAATCTGTTTTGACTTTCCTATATGCTGAGTCAATATTTCCGACCATCATTTCTTTTTCGATTTCATCACATTTTTTATTCAGCCATTTCGTCTTAGCTTCCCTGCACTTTTTTTAATTTTATTCCTCAGCGATTTGTGTTTCTGTGTTTCTAGATTTCCCTTGTGCTTTCTTCTTTCATCGATCTTCTTCTGTTACCAATTGGTCTTTCCAGGTTCTTTGATTGCCGTTTTGAGAGATGTTCATTCCTATTCAACTGTACTGCCTACTGAGCAATTTCTTATCGCAGTATCTACAGGGTGTTACAAAAAGGTACGGCCAAACTTTCAGGAAACATTCCTCACACACAAGTAAAGAAAAGATGTTATGTGGACATGCATCCATGTTAGAGCTCATTTTAGTTTCGTCCACCTACGCTCATTGGAGCACGTTATCATGATTTCATACGGGATACTCTACCTGTGCTGCTAGAACATGTGCCTTTACAAGTACGACACAACATGTGGTTCATGCACGATGGAGCTCCTGCACATTTCAGTCGAAGTGTTCGTACGCTTCTCAACAACAGATTCTGTGACCGATGGATTGGTAGAGGCGGATCAATTCCATGGCCTCCACGCTCTCCTGACCTCAACCCTCTTGACTTTCATTTATGGGGGCGTTTGAAAGCTCTTGTCTACGCAACCCCGGTACCAAATGTAGAGACTCTTCGTGCTCGTATTGTGGACGGCTGTGATACAATACGCCATTCTCCATTCTCTGCATCAGCGCATCAGGGATTCCATGCGACGGAGGGTGGATGCATGTATCCTCGTTAACGGAGGACATTTTGAACATTTCCTGTAACAAAGTGTTTGAAGTCACACTGGTACGTTGTGTTACTGTGTGTTTCCATTCCATGATTAATGTGATTTGAAGATAAGTAATAAAATGAGCTCTAACATGGAAAGTAAGCGTTTCCGGACACATGTCCACATAACATATTTCCTTTCTTTGTGTGTGAGGAATGTTTCCTGAAAGTTTGGCCGTATAGCCTGAGAGAACTGAGAGAACTGTCTCTCTTCATTCCTTAGTATTTCCGCATCTCACTTCTTTGCGGATTGATTTTCCCTGAATTGTCTCTTAAACTTCAGGCTGCTCTTCATCAGTAGTACATTTTGATCTGAGGTTATACTTCCTTCTGCGTACGTGTTAGAACCCAGTATCTGATTACGGAATCCTTGCTTGACCATGATGTAAACTAACTGAAATATTTCTGTACTTTCACGGCCTTTTTCAAATATACTTCTTTTGATTCTTGAACAGAGTATTCGCTGCTTCTAGCTGAAATTGATTGCTACAGAACTGAATTAGTCTTTCTGCTCCTTCATTCCATGCACCATGCCAGAAATGTAATCTTCTCTAAATACCCTGCAGTTATGGCACCTATCAGAATTGAATGTTGCTTGATTGGTCTGTTCAGCTATACGCGTCGTGGCCGCAATATAATCCAGTGTGAGTGACGTGTAATGAACATTGACACGCTATAAGCAAAATCCATAAGCCGCAAGTTGCAGCACCGCAAGACTGCTCAGCTCAGCTGGTCCACGATCAGTACCGTGTCTGCGCACGCCACATGTACACAACCAGCACGCTCTCGATCCGCAACAAAGCTTTTCCCCGGTGCACAGTGGGCCAACTCGCTTCAAAGCCTGGACATAATAGAAAAATGGATGTAAAATCACACAAAACTATGTCGTTTAGAAGCTTTGGGTCACTGGTTAGTGATAAAGTTGCAAATGGTGGATCCTACTTGGCGGATCAAAATTTAAATTTAGCGAATTCCAGTAAAATTTCGGGTGTACAGCGAGGGCTCTGATAATGAATTAGAAGTCGAAATTGCAGTTCTGAAATGTTTTCGTCGGTATTTCATTTTTTTCAGAAGGTTCGCTGTAGGATTTTCGACAGGGAGATGGTTCGAAAAGCAGCTCTTTTACCTTAGGTTGCATTTGTTTATCTTCTTCAGTTGTCATTATCTAGATAACATACCTGAGAGTGCATCACCTTGCCTCAGTCTACAGTGAGTCTCAAAACTTGGTGTTAAATTTCCTTGTGTCCTTATTTTTTCCATAGTCAATATCGTATTAACTGTTGAGGTGTATGGAGTTCATTCGTGGCTTCAATAAGCTCATTTCTTTTTCTGGTGCAATACGCTTTTTAAAACGAACAGATGTATGGTGAGTTTCTATAAGTCCATAGTTTTTCCAATTTTTGCCTCAGATTGCATATTTGATCAATAGTTGATTTGCCAGATGTGAAGCCTGGCTGATGTCTCATGATTGATTTTTCTGCAAAAGGTTTTTCACTGGTGCAAAGGAGGGAGGAAAATATTTGATGTGTGATAATTCTGCTGCTGTTTGTACATTTCAGAATGCCCCCTTTCTTAAGCACATATGGCTCAAATGGCTCTGAGCACTATGGGACTTAACTACTGAGGTCATCGGTCCCCTAGAACTTAGTACTACTTAAACCTAACTAACCTAAGGACATCACACACATCCATGCCCGAGGCAGAATTCGAACCTGCGATCGTAGCGGTCACGCGGTTCCAAACTGACGCGCTTAGAACCGCACGGCCACATCGGCCGGCATTAAGCACATATCATCGCCATATTACGTACTTACGTCCTATTTACAAACTCTAAATACCCTGCAGTTACAACACCTGTCAGAGATTTTGTACAAAAAGCGCTTAAAAATTTGTGCCAAATTTGAGCTGTATGGGAACACAAGTGAAAACTGAAGTTCTGTATATTTGTTATTCTTGACTACGGGTTTGCTCTTGTAGTAGACCAGGATGATTATACATACTTGCATTCAAAAACCTCAGGGAATAACATAAAGAATGGTGGCATTCTGTCAAAGATTGTATGCACAAAAGCTGGTGAAGATTTCAAGCCTTCTGGTTAGAACATTAGACTCGCATTCGGGAGGACGACGGTCCAAACCCGGGTCCGGCCATCCTGATTTAGGTTTTCTGCGATTTCCCTAAATCGCTCCAGGCAGATGCCAGGATGGTTCCTTTGTAAGGGCACTGCTGATTTCCTTCCCCACCCTGGACAGTATCCGAGTTTTTGCTCCGTCTCTGACGACGTCTATGTCGACGAGACGTTAAACCCAATCTCCCTTCCTTCCTTTCCATTTCAAGCCTTCTAGGATGGGAGGGATAGTGGATGTAGAGGAGATTGGAACAGATAAAATCGAAACAAAACACCTCCTGTGATACGGGCATTGATATGTCTCGTCCCAACGGAGGTGTGACACGAGAATACATTAGACACATTATCAAATTTTTTAAATTCTAAACAATGTGTATGTCAGACAGGTAATGCCACTGGCTCCATCCTAACAAGATCAGTAACTTCCATAGAAACGAACTTGGATCTTTTTGAAGTAAGTGATCAACAACAATAACAACTACAGAGTTCCACAAAGTTAAAATTTATAATTCTGAAGTGGAACGAAGTTTCCCAACAACTAAGTTCTGAAATAGAAACCAAAGGTTAATGTCGGGGGTCTTAGTCAGACGTTAAAGTACAAAAATTGTAGCGAAATCACAACACTTGGGATTTCTGGGTGCTGATTAGCCCCGAAGGGAGAACTAGAGAAATTGTCTAAGTTTGCGCACATACTACCAGCACTACGTCCAACACTGTCAAACCGTTGAAGAAGTAACGAAGCAGAGTATACGCCGGCCTCCTGGCATGGCATCATTACATTGACCAAGTCCGGGCCCTCGGTGACGTGCAAAGTGGAGAGACTTCCGCGTTGTAGCGAGTGATGTCCTGGCAGAGTCTTTTAGGGGCTGGTCGCTGCTCTGGAACTGAATTCTGGAGCCAGAGAGAGAGTCTGGAGTGATACCTCACGTGTGATTGGCTTCAGTCGATCTCCGCGGAAGTAGGAAATAGTTCGGCCTATGTGCCCCGATCGTAGTTGCACACGTCTCAGTGAGCTGACGCTACCGCTGGTGTCGCCCTCTGCTGGTCTGGCGATGTGACTCTGGTCTGTCGACACGCGGGCCGTGGTACTATTGCCGTGATGTCTGTGTTGCGGGTAGCTGTTGGCGCCTACTGTTCGTGTCGTCAGAGCAGGCGTCTCGATGTGGAAATACGCAAACATGGAAATGCCTGACACACAAATGTATCTCCAGAAGAGTAAAGAGGACGATGTCACTTGGCACCGTGTCGGGAAAATATGGAAGTAAGGAACAATCTGATAGCCAAAAGAAGCATCGTGTCACACAAATGTATCTCCAGAAGAGTAAAGAGGACGATGTCACTTGGCACCGTGTCAGGAAAATATGAAAGTAAGGAACAATCTGATAGCCAAAAGAAGCATCGTCTGTGACAACGTGCTGTGTCGAATGGGACGGAGCGTTGCCGTGGGCCAAAAAGCATGCCATTGTACAGTTTCCAGCGATGCTTCGTCTTAACATCCTTCCCTTCCGATAGCCAGGAGAACTTCTTTGGCGGATTGATCCTTATGAGCGCAATTTGTTAGCACGATAGTATGGCAGTCACATAAACACCTAGCATCACATTCTCCAGTGATAGGTCTTCACTTTTTTGGCGCTGGTGAATGAATCTACAGGTTTCCACCATTCCTTTGGCTCAGTGGTAAACCCAGCACTTATCCAAGCTGAGTAGTCGGCTACGTTAGTCATTTGGGTTGGGCTGACACATCAGCAGTATTTCCTCTCCTGCCTCAGTTCGACCTCCATTTTGACAGGTCGTGAGCACTCGCGGAACCGAGCGGATGGCGACCGTTATGAAGTGCAAAATGTCGCGCAAGATGCTGAAACCTGATGGATGGCCGGCCGAAACGGCCGTGCGGTTCTAGGCGCTACAGTCTGGAGCCGAGCGACCGCTACGGTCGCAGGCTCGAATCCTGCCTCGGGCATGGATGTGTGTGATGTCTTTAGGTTAGTTAGGTTTAATTAGTTCTAAGTTCTAGGAGACTGATGACCTCAGAAGTTAAGTCGCATAGTGCTCAGAGCCATTTGAACCATTTTGAACCTGATGGATGACTGATTTTCACTTTCTCCAACATCCAGTCTTCGAGCACGAATGGCCACCGTTTTTCTTGCGATTCGTGGTTATACAAAGAGAGATAACCTGCCATTGCGTTCATTGCCATTCAGACTTTAGCCCGGTTAACGAAGACCAAAAAAGGTCGAATAAGGGAAAAAATCCTGTAGTCGCAATCTTTTGTGCATGCTAGGGAAGTCCTTTGAATAACATACTAAAACTCTTGACCTGTGGGGTGTGACTGAGGGTGGGAGAGGGAGTGTAGAAGCGGTATTTTTATGCTCTCCTTGAATAATTCCTGAACTATGGCTTCTACCGAAAATATTTCCCAGTAACCTACAGTGAATTCCATACAAAAATGCCCAGTTCACCGTTTTCCTCTAGGTCTAATAGTCTCCGCGTTACAGGGGACGGAAGAAAATGTTTTCACAGTATTTGTTACTTTTGTTTTCGTTCTGTGAAATAAGATGTTGTAAGACAGCAAAAAACCTTCAGGATTCTTAGTATGTAAAAGAAATTGCTACTACACAAATTGCAACCCCTAATTTTCCTTCGATGATTAAACTACTTGTTTGACCACAGCCGAAATGATGTCTTGCGCCACTTAACCACTTTGTAGTATGTTGATGCATTATTGCCGTACTCTGCCTGTAAATCAGGACAGTCTGTTTCAGTGATATTCCCGCTCAAATCCAGGAAACGAATTATCAAAAGGCTGACCATTTTGAGTTTGCTTTTGTAGCGGCAAGCTATCGTACTGTGAGATGGAGACTGCAGACATGTACCTGCAATTAATTACGTAATTTTATTTTTTCGGAGTGATACTCAGATACTTTTTTAATACCCCTAGAAGAAATGTATTCGCTAATAGCCTCAAATTCTACACTATGGAGACATGGTTGAGTCCATATGAATGATTTAATGCAGATTTTTTCTGCGTTGCACCCCTGCGATAAGCTTGATTTAATACACATGAGCCTTTGTAAGAAGGATGTGTTGAGGATAATGGATGTGTGAAAGAATGACACCGCAACGTACGGTCAGCAGGGAGGCGAGGCGCGGGCGACACCCGGAGTGTTTGCGCAGCGTAATACGTTGTCCGCCAGCAAACAGGGCTGCCCCTCCGTGGGACGGGGTCGGCGGGGGTGGCGAGGGCGGCGGTGGCCGGGCCGCGGCGAGGAACGGCCGGCGCCGCCATTAGTCTTGCTCCGTCGTCGCTGCAGCCCCTGACCTTGCGAACATCCATCAGGAGCCGGGCAGCAGCCGCTTCACCAGTGCTTCCTGTCTGCTCGTCGCGCGTCGGCCATTACTGCCTCGTGAAACCAGACTGACTCTCACTAAACCCTAGAAGTTCACTCTGTGCTTCCAATACACGGCACGAAATGTGCTACTGCACCTTCATGAGAGTACTCCAATACGCTGCTAGCCATCAAAACTGCATCACAGAATTTCTTATTCTGCGTATGCCGCGTAATAGAAAGCATAAATCATTAATTTTTAGTTTGTTTGCATCAGGAAACAGCGTTAATGAGATCCAAAATAGGATGAACGGCAGCTTCGCTCGTAAATTTTTAATCTGTTTATTGCAGATTGATTTCAAAAATGGTTCAAATGGCTCTGAGCACTATGGGACTTAACTTCTGTGGTCATCAGTCCCCTAGAACTTAGAACTACTTAAACCTAACTAACCTAAGGACATCACACACATCCATGCCCGAGGCAGGATTCGAACCTGCGACCGTAGCAGTCCCGCGGTTCCGGACTGCGCGCCTAGAACCACTAGACCACCGCGGCCGGCGCAGATTGATTTCAGCTACTTTACTTCACTTTTCCGTGTCCAGATCAAATTTTATTTTTCCAATAGTTAGCCACCGCTACGGCTTTGTCGTTGGCTTGTAGCAGGCAGTAGTCTTGTACCTCTCCGCATCCGCAAAAAACGTCGTCATCGTTAGTCAGCAGTCCCCACTTGCAGAGATTAGTTTTGCATCTGGGTACACCAGCTCTCAGCCTATTTAGTGTTCTCCACACTGTATAAGGAAGTTTGTTTCCAGGTGCCATTTTCTCTTTTGGTATTATCTGCAGTGCGGTTTGTTCATTCTCCCATTTACGGACTCTACTATCTTCCTGTGAACCGTGAACGATCTTGGTTCTTGCAATAAAGCTATTTCTAGACTTAAGCCTCCGAGCCTGAGTGACGTGCCCATTCAGTGGGTGTCGAGAATCTGTTTCTTTCTTTGTTCTCTAAGCGTCTGCTGCCACCTGCCTTCTGATCTTGGATTGGGCAATTCCAGCAAGTAGGTACAAATTACCCGTTGGTGTGGGTCTGAGACGGCCTGTAACAATTCGCATTGTCTCATTTACACTTACGTCAACCTGTTTAGCATGTGCAGATGCTTCCCATACTGGCGCTGCATAGTCTGCTGCAGAAACACACACAGCAAGTGCTGATGTTCTCAGTACTGATGGTTGAGCTCCCCATTCATAGTTTTTCAGCCTGCGGATGATGTTATTCCTGGAGCAGACTTTATTTAGCCTTGGTGTTTTGGCAATGCTGCTTGAAGTAAAGCGTTCTGTCAAGTACAACCCCAAGGTATTTAGGTGTTGGGCAGTGCTTTAGCTTCTTACCTTGCCAAGTAACGTCGAGCTCAACTCCAGCATCTCTATTGCGCAGATGGAAAGCACATACTTGGGTTTTGCCAGGGTTTGGCTTGAGGTAATTGGCGTCGTAGTATTGAGCCATTTCTTCAAGCGCTCTAGAGAGATTTCCAGATGTTGCATCAAAATTGGACCCCTGGACCACCACAGCTGTGTCATCAGCATATACGAACAGTCTTGCATCTTGAAGTATAGGTTGGTCATTAGTGTACACATTATAAAGGATGGGAGAAAGTACACTTCCTTGTGGTAAGCCATTCTTCTGCAGTCGCCATCTACTGTTCTTACCATTTAGGGAGACATAAAATCTTCGATTCTGCAGAAGACTACCAATAACCATCGTCAACCTACGGTCCCCTGTGTGGTGATATAATTTGCGCAATAGCTTTCTGTGGTTTACGGTGTCGTATGCAGCAGTAAGATCTATGAAAGCTACTCCAGTTATTAATTTTTTTTCAAACCCGTCTTGTATATGTTGCGTCAGATTAAGTATTTGCCCACAACAAGATCTTCCTGGTCTGAAACCGGCTTGTTCCTCTATGAGCTTTCCATCTATAGTTTCTGCCACCAGGTTGAGAATCATCCGCTCCAGTATCTTATAGAGACGGCATAGAAGTGACACTGGTCTGTAACTTTTGGGGTCCTTTATCTACTTGTCAGGTTTTAGTAAAGCCACCACTCTCGCCTGCCGCCATAGTTTCGGAATATTCAGCTCTTTAATACAGGTGTTCATCATTTGTAGTAACCAGTTTCGAGCTTTGGGCCCAAACTGTTTTATCTGCTATGTTCTAAGGTCATCAGTTGCAGCGGCATTATTCAGTTTCATACTCTGAATGGCGTCTTCCAGTTCGGTTGCTGTGAATGAAGCATTGAGGAGCCCGTAATCTTTTTGTTCTTGGGGTATAACTCTTTCCCTTTCTCTTTTCCCTTTGGTTTCCCCATTTTTCAGAAGTTGGCTAGCAATCTGATTTGCTGTTACCCCGTTGTTCTTCTGCTGGTGGTCAGTTGGGTCCCCACTTAAGTTTTTCAGTAGTTTCCATGCACATCTGCTGTTTTGTTTCATGTCAAGATTCTCGACTAGTTTGCACCACCGTGATCTCTTATCCTCAGCAATAGCCTGCATTAGTTCCTCCCCAGCCTCCATCGTATCTTCTTCGCTGATGGGGTCCTGAGTGAACAGCATTTGGTACCTGTCAAGTAAGACCTTGCTGCTGCCGGTCAGACCCTGGATGTACTGGGTACGGCAACCCCTTGGGATGTTTTTCCTTGAGATCCCTTTCACAAGATCGATAAATCTACCATAATCATCTGGTCGAGGAGGGATATTCTAAATCTCTTCGTCCAATTGCTCTTTAAATTTCTGCCAGTCTGCCTTTTTGAAATTAAACCGTCTTCGGAAAGGCACCTCCTCTGGTTTAACCATGGCATTCACAACACAAATGACGGGTCTGTGTTGTGTACTTGGGATAGGTTCTCCAACAAGCTTCATGCACTGTGCTGCCAGATTCCTACTCACAAAGATGTTGTCAGGATTTTATCCCCTTCTCCATCTTCTGCTGTTGAACGATGCTGGGTGTTTTGGGTCGTGAATGAGTTGTAGGTCATTAGTGTCAGCCCAAGATTCAAGATGTACACCATTCTCATCACTCTCATTATATCCCCATGCTTCACCATGGCAGTTGAAATCGCCCATGACAAAATTAATATGGCTATATTTAAAATTGTTTGGTTCATGGAAAACAAAGTCCACATCTGGTGGTTTGTACACAGAGTACACAGACGTCACAGAGAACTTCTGGGCGCGAATGGTAAGTACTTCAGTGTTATTTACTTCTGTCATTGCGGCTGATGTTACGTTGAGCCCGGGTCTGATGAAAATCGTACTCCCATACTTGTCGTGAGGTCTTTCAATGGCCAAATCCATTCCTGCTATTTTAGGTCTGTGGCTGGTGGCTCCCCGGTGTGTTTCCTGCACCAACAATACGTCGCATTTATGCTTATAGCACATGTCTACTAATAAAACACTCTTATGACTAGAGAATCCATCAATATTTATCGAGATCGTCACAAGGAGTGGTCTTGAAAAGGCTGTTGCATCTTGATATTAATTTGGTTTTGGACTTTAACTTGATCTGGTGTTAGAAGGATTAGCCGGTGAAATCTTTCACCGTTTCCAGGGTACGCCCGATTATGCCTGTCTTCAGTCTTTAGGCTCACAATCTTCTAGGAGGCTATTTCTTTGTACCCCATTTCAGCTACTGTTTAGCTGTCTTCAGCACATTATATCCAAGTCATGATGACTCGTCGTAAATATGATAGTGCGTGGTTCTCACTTGACACTACAAATCTGTAATGTCAAATTAAACCATGTGCTATATATATATATATATATATATATATATATATATATATATATATATATATATATGTGTGTGTGTGTGTGTGTGTGTGTGTGTGTGAAAAGTCATACTGAATTGGATATAATGGACTGAAGACAGCTACACAGTAGCTGAAATCGACCTGCAATAAAAACATAAAAAAGGAAGACCGATTTTGCTCTTCGTCCTATCATGGATACATGGTTAAATTAGTTGCGAGTTTCTGTGTGTAGAGCAGTAGTTCTTTCTCAGAGAATCACCCACGGTGAAGGTAGATACTTGTTGCAAAACATACTTCCTGTGTACCAATCATCTCTTTTCCTATATTCACCAATAGCCTGCTCCGTTATTTCAAATGACGGAAGTTAATATGCGTGTACTATAGTTACTGCTTGTAAATGAAATTTTACCTAATTTTGTACTCTTTTGTTGTAGTATTTGCTTACCCCACCAGCCTACGCTTTAAGAAGTGTCTGTGAATATCTTAAATAACTGCTGCACTCCTTACTTTCTGAACTGACAGAAATTGAAGACTTCAACCTGCCGATGCTTTGCATCTGAGCATTGCCAATAATAATAATAATAATAATAATAATAATAATAATATGCCCGCATCTCGTGGTCGTGCGGTAGCATTCTCGCTTCCCACGCCCGGGTTCCCGGGTTCGATTCCCGGCGGGGTCAGGGATTTTCTCTGCCTCGTGATGGCTGGGTGTTGTGTGCTGTCCTTAGGTTAGTTAGGTTTAAGTAGTTCTAAGTTCTAGGGGACTGATGACCATAGATGTTAAGTCCCATAGTGCTCAGAGCCAATAATAATAATAATACTGTGTAAGATCTACAGCCGCGTAGTGGTACACTGCTTGGTAGACTCCTGTGCTATAGAATTTCGTGAAAGTGAACTTTATTTACCATGGTAAACTTCGTTACGCGTTATAAAGTGTCAAAAACTGATAAAGACCAACTTTCTTTACAAAAATATTACGAAAAATATTAATTAAATGTGTCATGACCTACGAAGAACTGTTACACGGGACACTAATATCTATGAACATTGTCATTCTTAGAACAAATGATCTGATGATTTTCTTGTACTCACTTCTTCTTCTTCTTCTTCTTCATTTCTGATGTTGTATCTTGAGGGTACTGGAGGCCAGACGTGATTACTGTAAGTGTAATTTGATTATTTCAAGCAATTGCTGAAATTTTACCTAATTTTTTGCTCTTTTCTTTAAGTATTTGCTAACCCCACCAGCTTATGCGTTAAGAAGTGTCTGTGACTATCTTAAATAACGCGCGAGAGGCGCAGATCCTATTCATATTGTTGCCAGCCATCTAAAGACCGATAAAGTTACTGCACGACATTTCTGAACTTATTAATAATATTCTACTTATACTTGTTTAAAAAAAATAACAATAATACTCCTTCAGAGTGGTTAAATATTTTGCTTAATTTCAAGGAATTTTACGTAAAACTTGTGTCTGCTGATGGAATCTGTGGCAAAGACGATGTTTCATCAATTAAAAAACTATCGAGAGAAACTGGGAAACTACCGAGAGAAGTTTCAAATATTACGAGATGGTACATACGGTTGTTCGTGTTAGGACGTAACCCATGATAGCTGGATATTTTATTAGAGGACTATATTCGGTATTTAATAATGAGATAGCCCTGAGAGCTTACTAGCAGGAACTTATAGCTCTATCCACCAAAAACAGTTTAATACCGTGTGGTTGTAGTTTCTGCATGTAAGTGAGATGTACTCTCTGATAAAGCAGATGAGCAGTTATCCTACCACCAAAGAGAACTGCTATTACGTCTGTTACTAAAATGTAGACTTTCACGGCCGGAAATATCATGTCCATTATAATTATCCGGGCTGTTATGCCGTGGTCGGTTGATGAATTCTGTGTCAATTCCCAACGTTTCGTCTTCGACTGCGGGAGACATCTTCAAGGGCGTCCGTAGCTCGATGGAAGGTCCAACACACCCACTGGCTCGCTACTGACTGCCGCTAAATTCCGTGTCCGCGCGCTCCCACGCCGCGGCGTGACGTCACGTGTTTTGAAAACGTCAGTGCAATTGGCCGCTGTCCGTCGCCGTCGATCGCCGTTGCCATCACCCAGTAGTGGACGGGTGGTACACGTCTTCTTTAACACCGGCATCCATATGCCGTTTAATTTCACGCCCTCCTCCTTTCGGTTGAAATTATCTGGGTGTTTAGTGATTTCGATTGCCTCCCTGTAGAGCCTTTCGTAATATCCGCTTGTGGCCGCTAGTATTTGCGTCTCCTCGAAACGAATATTGTGGTTCCCTGGCTGGAAAGCATACTCTGCAACAGCTGATCGTTCCGTTTCTCCTCTTCTACAATTTCCCTTGTGCTCTTCCAAACGTTTAGAAACAGTTCTTTTAGTTGTACCCACATAAACATCTCCACAGCTGCATGGGATCCTATACACTCCAGTTTTTTCCAATGATTCGCGAGCGTCCTTGGCAGGCTTAAGGTATTCCAGTATCTTCCTGGTGGGCTTGTAAATTACGGTAATATTCCGCTTCGTCAAGATCCTCCCTACTCTTTCCGTTACATTTTTAACATTTTTAACATTCGTTTCGAGGAGACGCAAGTACTAGCGGCCACAAGCGGATATTACGAAAGGCTCTACAGGGAGGCAATCGAAATCACTAAACACCCAGAAAATTTCAACCGAAAGGAGGAGAGCGTGAAATTAAACGGTATATGGATACCGGTGTTAAAGAAGATGTGTATCACCCGTCCACTACTGGGTGATGGCAACGGCGATCGACGGCGACGGACAGCGGCCAATTGCACTGACGTTTTCAAAACACGTGACGTCACGCCGCGGCGTGGGAGCGCGTGGACACGGAATTTAGCGGCAGTCAGTAGCGAGCCGGTGGGTGTGTTGGACCTTCCATTGAGCTACGGACCCCCTTGAAGATGTCTCCCGCAGTCGGAGACGAAACGTTGGGAATTGACACAGAATTCATCAACCGACCACGGCATAATAGCCCGGATAATTATAATGGACATATTACTTCTGTGCATGCTGCTTCAACTTAAAGGATGTTTCAGAGGTAAAGCGAGCTACATGCATTTTAATACATTCAAGATCCTCGCAGATTTGTATATTCTGAAAGTTTCACGCAACGTATTACGCAAACAGTATGAAACTGGGGCCACATCCAAAGAATTACTGTACAGAAACAAGTTTTGTCAGATTCGTACGATACATTAATACAATAACACGATTGACACAGACAGACATTCTACACGACACGACACGGTACACACCACAATGCCCATTACACAGTTATTATTATGTTGCGCTGCCAATTAGTCCGTTTATTGTTGCGAAGTGAATAATGAACCAATTTCTGGTCAATTGCGGGAACTACCTACAACTCTGAGGAGGCACTGTTGTGAGATATTTAAGCAAATTTGTCTCAGTTTTACTGTCATAGATGTGTCGTACAAAGTATAAGGTATGTGCGTAATGGGTGATATACGTGAGGAAGATGTTGTTCGTGCATTCGTTTCACATGCTGTAGCCTCTACCACATTGTGTCATGCGTTAAAGCCACTGTTTAAAAGAAAAATATAATTATTGATAACTTATCTAATCAGTATTACAGTCTTACCAACTATTCACTATAGTAATGATCTCTTAAAAATAATTTAATTTTTTGACCGAAACACACTCGAACGCTTTTTTTTACCCCTCAGAAAATTTCACTTTACCCTTCAGGGGGTAGTTATCCACAGGTTGAGAACCACTGGTGTAGAGGATGGGAAATTTAGGCCAGAGAGCGGCCAGCTGCCACTTCTGACAGGAATAATGGGTGTAACCTGCCTGAGCAGCGAGGTGAAGTGAGATTGGGTGAGATGTATGGGTAGAGCTTGTGCCAAATAGCTTGTCCCACTCACGGGAACGAATTCTCGCCCTGAGCACCGTGACCTTCAATCCCTTTGCTCCGAGGTGGCAGCCGCTCCAGTTGACTGTCGACTGTCAACTTGTGCACTCTGAGCTTTCTCGTTGCTGTCTCTTTACCATATATCGTAGCATCACAACCTTCATGCACCATTGAGTTAGGGAAAGTTCTTCATGATTAGGCGCGTGTGTTTATGTGGAATGCCACTAAATTTTTATCAGAATCGGCAAACGAGGAGACAACACCCTAAAAATTGTGCCTGGGAAATTTGTAGATAGCTAGTTATTCCAGTCGCATAATAAAGAGAACAAAGAAGGCTTCACTACTTCAGGGAAGAGACAGAAAAGCAAGAGAATTTTACGTTTAGGTAATATTGATAGACAAATTTCAGGGAACGACACGTATTTACCACACGACAAATATTCTTTATACTAATTTGTCAGTATTGTAGTCATGGACGTTATCCACTACATTACATTTTTACCCCTTTTTTGTTTTATTAGATATTTTTGTGGCAACACAGATTCGATCCCTTGTATATGTGACTATTTCTTTTCCGAGACTGGTGATAAACTGCTTTTGACAATCTGTACCTATCGATTTATTAGTTGTACTGAAATAACACATTAACATGAGCATTTGCAGAGTTTTTAGCTGTAGCTTACAAGTTATACAAGGTTTTTGTTTGAGCTCAGGCTGTCAAAGTGAACTTCGCAAACTGTGTGGCAGCCGTTCACAGTGGGACTCCCACCACTATCGTTGTTCCTTACCCCGTTGCACCGTCTGCGCAGCTATGGGCCACGCAATTTTTTGCGCAGTTTGCGGCATTCCGTGCTCCTTCAGCTTTGTGCCAGAGATTATAAATCGTAGCGGCTGGAGCGTGGTGGCGCGATGGTCTTCAGTCGATGAGCGATACGAAGAACGTGTTATCTAGGACAAGACTCGAATACGACCTGTGTCGAAGTACGAGGGTTGTAAGGTCCGATCGGTCGCAAAATGGAAACCACAGTGGAAACCAGAAACGTTTTATTTGCAACAGTTAGGTACACCTTCCACCTACTTGTCTACATAGTCGCCGCTCCAGCTTCGATTTTTGTCGTAGTGTTGTATTAAATTTCCAATATCCTCGTCATAGAAAGCAGCCCCCTGTGCTTTCGGCCAGTTATCTGCACTGGTCTGCTGCTCGTTGTGTGTGGAAAAATGTTGTTTTCATAACCAGTGGTTCTTGTGACCAGAGATGAGACTCAGGGGGAGCAAATGACGGACTGTATTGCGGGCGACCAAACACTTCTAATCGGAAACGCTGCAGGAGTATCTTCTTTGCCCCTGCAGTGTGCGGCCGAGAATGGGCATGAAGAAGGAACTGCTCGACAGTTGCGTTATGTGGGCTGCATGACACAGGCGAAATCTCTAACCAGGCCCTCGTACTTGGCGGGAGACGCTATTCCCTACGCATCTTTACGTGCTCACTTTTCACTCAAAACTGAAAAAAAGCGAAGCGACACGATCGACGGGCATACTAGAGACACTGCCGAACACATTTGTGCATAGCTTTACGGATTTTCCCAGTGGTTTCCATTTCGCGACCGATCGTAACGTACTTTCTTGACAACCCTCGTACGTCAGTACAGCATCGGCGATATGCGATATTGCGTTTTATAAAGTGATTTGTGCTTTCCCAGGCGCCTACCAACGCTATTATTAGTGTGTTCTGGCACTATGACAGCGTGTGAAGAACTGTGAGTGTTTCCTGGACGAAGTCCACTGGCACATTATACACGATTCAGTCACGTTAATGTGGCCACAACCCATATTCGACGTCAACGTTGAATAACCATTTACATACAGTAGGTGGCAGCACTATATAAAGCTTTTCGGGGCGCCGCGGAAAACATGCACTTATTGCTATGTGGGGAAGAAGAGATGTATCTTACACCCAAGAGCGCTTGATCATTGGCTTTCGGGCCAAGCGTGGAAGCATTTCAGAAATGGCTAAGTTCATAAACTGTTTCTGTGCCGCCGTGATCAAAGGATACCAAGCTGACTACTTTTCATCGTCAACACAGGATGGAATTTGCAGGCCAGTAACTCAACTGGACGTCCTGGGAGTGACGACAGATGGTCTTTTCAGATGAATGACGTTTTATGCTCTACTGGTGAGAACCATCTGAGAGCAAACACACTGCAACAGTCGCCGGGAGGATCAAATGGTTCAAATGGCTCTGAGCACTATGGGACTTAACTTCTGAGGTCATCAGTCCCCTAGAACTTAGAACTACTTAAACCTAACTAACCTAAGGACATCCATGCCCGAGGCAGGATTCGAACGTGCGACCGTAGCAGCCGCATGGTGCTGGACTGAAGCGCCTAGAACAGCTCGGTCACAGCGGCCGGCTCGGAAGGATCTAGCCCACTGGAGGGAGCATTATAGCCTGAGTGATCTCGTCATTCTGGAAGGCGCAATGGATCAACAAAAGTATCCATCGATCCTCGGAGGCTGCAGTTTTTCTTTTCTCTGCACGATGGCATCTACCAGCAGGACAATGCAACGTGTCGCACAGGTTGCAGTGTACGTGCGTGGTTCAAAGAGCACCAGGATGAGATTACTGTACTGCCCCGACCACAATACTCCCCAGCTATAAACCCAGTTCAGAATCTGTGCGACCACCTCGATTGTGCTCTTCGCACCGTAGATCCTCAACCGAGAAACCTAGTGCGCCTGGCCACAGCACTGGAGTCGGCATGTCTTCACATACCTGTCGGAACCTTCCAGAACCTCGCTGACTATCTTCCTGCAAGTCTCGCACTGCAAAGAGTGGTTATTGAGGCTTTTGATTGGTGCCCACATTAATGTGACTTGTCCGTGTACCTCTAAGTACAATAAACTCTAAAACATTCACTCACAAAAACAGATGATCGTGCGCTAATGGATAAAGCTAGAACACAGTACTCTAATCGTGCAAATGTGTTAAGGTAAGTTATAGACATAGGAAAATATTTTAAAATATTTTACCTATCTGTGCAAGAACGTGAATGAATTTTTTTCATATGCCATAACTTGTTAACTAAGGCATGCTTTAGTCGATATTATCTGTGCAAAATTATGATAGATTATCGAAGACGGAGGACTAATACAGCACCCAGAATTAATCTAGTCTATTGATGGCGATTGCTATCAGCAACCAATCTGTATCACGTCCTGCACGTCAGAACTATAGACCAATATCTCTAACGTCGATCAGCTGTAGAATTTTGGAACACGTATTATGTTCGAGTATAATGACTTTACTGGAGACTAGAAATCTACTCTGTAAGAATCAGCATGGGTTTCGAAAAAAACGATCGTGTGAAACCCAGCTCGCGCTATTCGTCCACGAGACTCAAAGGGCAATAACCACGGGTTCCCAGGTAGATGCCGTGTTTCTTGACTGCCGCAAGGCGTTTGATACAGTTCCCCAGAGTCGTTTAGTGAACAAAGTAAGAGCACATAAACTATCAGACCAATTATGTGATTGGATTGAAGAGTTCCTAGGTAACAGAACGCAGCGTCTCATTCTCAGTGGAGAGATGTCTTCCGAAGTAAGAGTGATTTCAGGTGTGCCGCAGGGGAGTGTCGTAGGACCGTTGCTATTCACAATATATATAAATCACCTTGTGGATAACATCGGAAGTTCACTGAGGCTTTTTGCGGATGATGCTGTGGTATGTCGACAGGTTGTAATAATGGAAAATTGTACTGAAATTGTAAGTAGGCTGTTTAGGTTTTCTTAGCGCTCTGTATGGAAATCACTGGCTGTGCTGTGCGCAGTCTGTGGGTAGTTTGCATTGTTGTCTGCCATTGTAGTGTTGGGCAGCTGGATGTGAACAGCGCGTAGCGTTGCGCAGTTGGAGGTGAGCCGCCAGCAGTGGTGGATGTGGGGAGACAGATGGAGGAGATTTGTAATTTGTCATGAACTGCTATATATATTATGACTATTAAAGTAAATACATTGTTTGTTCTCTATTAAAATCTTCCATTTGCTAACTATGCCTATCAGTAGTTAGTGCCTTCCGTAGTTTGAATCTTTTATTTAGCTGGCAGTAGTGGCGCTGGCTGTATTGCAGTAGTTCGAGAAACCAAGATTTTTGTGAGGTAAGCGATTTGTGAAATGCATAGTTTAATGTTACTCAGGGCCATTCTTTTGTAGGGATTTTTGAAAGTCAGATTGCGTTGCGCTAAAAATATTGTGTGTCAGGTTAAGCACAGTCATGTATAATTTTTCTAAGGGGACGTTTCATATGTCGACCCTTAGCCGAGGATACCTCAATGGAATCTTCTGATTTTTTTCTTGTAGTTAGATTTTTTCTTGTAGTTTGTGTAATTAGTGTAGCTATTGTTTATTGCTAGCGCGAAATCATAGAGAGAATTTCCTTTGTAGTTGTAGTTTTTCATTGTTGTACAGTAAAACAGTTGTGGCATGCATGTAGATTTGCACCAAGTATTTCGCAGCTGCAATTAACTAGATATTATTTCAGTGCTATGTTAATGTGTTCTCTTACTTTTGCTCTTCAAATTGTGCTTTTCTGTGTTATCGTGTGAAGTATTGTGACAATAATGGCGTGTGAAAAACGTAACACTAGGCTCCAAAGTAAACTGAGAAATAATAGTGACGACGAGTGTAGCTTACCAGCACCGCTGTGTAATGAATTAACAAACATTCAAAGTAGTAATCTGGTAACTGTGCATAGGGAAATGGAGCGGGCGTCAAATAATGGTGTAGACAGTGAAACAGGTAGTGAACAGGGAAGCATTATCGATCGATCGGTCGGCAACAGCTCGTCTCAGGAATCGGGAATGACAGAATTGCAAATACTGTAGATTCAGGTTTTGCGTCCTCACCGTTTTCTCAAATAAGTCAAGACACATTTTCTGCTTGTCAAAATGTGAATATTGCCGGTTCAAATGCATTGCTGAATAGCACTGAGGAACATGTTTCAGACACCAGTGCATTGTTATTACTGTTAATGCAACAAATGGGACAAAGGCTACAAAAATTAGACACAATGGAACAAAATCTTCAAAACTTAGACACAATGGAACAAATTCAGAGACAAACACAGCAAAAGTTAGACACCACGGAACAAAATCTTCAAAAGTTAGACACGATGGAACAGAATCAGAGACAAACACAGCATACGCTTCAAAAGTTAGACACAGTGGGACAAAATCTTAAAAAGTTAGACACAGTGGAACAAAATCTTAAAAAAATTAGGCGCAATGGAACCAAATCTTCACACCACGCTTGAACAAACACGTGAAGATTTGACTGCTGAGTTACAAAAAAGTCTGTAACGACGTAAAAACACAAATTTGTGAGCATTTTCAACCTATTTTTTCGCGGCATGAAAATGCATTACAGAATCACGAAGCAGCCATAAAAGAACTGCAAACCATTGTTCATGAAAATCATGAGACCTTGTGGGCTAAAATTGACTCAGTTGCATCTACCGATTCGGTTACGCAACTTGCAAAAACTCAGGAAAACTTAAAGGACACAGTAGATTCGATTTCAACACAAATGGACACTCTGAAACTTGGTTCAGAAAAACACACTGAGGAAATGTGTTCACTATCGGAGAAAGTAGCAGAACTTTCGGATCAGGTCACTAACTTATCTACAAAGGTAGATGATGATCTGAATGACACAAGACCCGTAGCCTTCACTGACACAGAAGAGTATGAACAAATTAGAAAATTCAAACAAAATCAGAATCAAATTAATACGCAATACAAAAGAGAAATCCGAGAAGTACAAGATCAGTTGGCACAAGTAATACAAAAATTTCATATTTCAGAGGACACTCGCGCTCCAACACAAGAAGAGGAACTTAGAAATACGGAAAAGCCACAAAATAATAACACAGGGCATTTCGGAAGTTATGAAAGAAATTGGCAATGTGCACCGAATTTTGAGATGGAACCGCCGACACGACGTAACAATGACCGACATGCGACTCGCCGACGTGATGATTTTGACTATAAGCTGTTTATTACTACACGTAAATTCAAAACGTTTATGAATTCTGCCAACGACATTCATCCACAAGCGTGGCTCCATCAATTCTCTCATTGTTTTCCTCCCAACTGGTCATTAGAGCACAGATTATAATTTATGTGTGGCTACTTAGAGAATGAACCAGCTGTAAGAATGCGATCGGTCATTCACGATTGTCACAGTGAAGGAGAATTTTACCATGCCTTCCTCTCAGCATATTGGTCTCAAGCCACACAAGACCGAGTAAAACATAGCATCATAATGATGAAACATTTCGAACAATCTGAATTTTACAGTCTTGTGAAATATTTTGAAGACATGTTGCACAAGAATCAGTATCTTTCAAACCCATACAGCCCCTCAGAACTCATCCGCATTTGCTTAATCAAATTACCTGAACATTTACGTCATATTATTTTGGCAGGACGTTGCAAAGACGACATTGAAGCTTTTCAGGGACTCTTACAAGAATTAGAAATTGACACTGACAATCGCGAAACGCGAAAACAGGAGCACAACAATTACAGGTCACATCTGTCACAATTCCGTGATGAAAGAAATAATAACTGGACACGACAAGGCTATTCTCACAACACATATCGTGACCAAAACAGACACCACCCGTATGACAACCACTGGCAGAGTAATAATAGTTACAGAGAAAGATCGCATTTCTGAAGTAGTGAATATGACAGAGATTACCTTAGAAACGGACAATATGGGAACCAAAACAATTATTATCAAGGGAGACAGAATAACTTCAGACGCAACATTTCAGCGCGCAGTTACGATTCAGGAAGAAATTCTCCACCACATGACCGACAAGAAAGAAATTATGAAATCTAACGACATGACGACAGACAAGATAATCGTAACGACAGACGTGAATTGCATTAGAACTGGCGGGATTCGAACAGGGCAGGGCCTTCTCGTCAGAGTGAATTTGTAGAAGTTAGGTCTCCTAATCCCCATAACGGCGCGCCCCAACAAAGAGACAGACAATGACTCGCACAGCAGGCAGACGCGTGCGCCTGCTGGCTCCGAGAAAAATAACATAAGACGCTAGCCTTGAGAAAAATTTTACCATTCCTTACCGACGTATAAAACATGACAATTGCTTTTCAGTTGAAAGTCTGCGTACTATGAAGAGCAAAGGATTGCACCACATTTCACATGTAAAACCGTTTATTGAAAGATGATCTGCTTTTTAACTTTGTCTTTGCCATAAAACTTTTCACTTCACATTTCTAGTATGCTTTGTCAGACTTAAGAAACTGTTAATATGCAACAATGTTTGAAGTTAAATATCCAGTCTAGAACCTAGGGAACATTTTTAAACAGAAATTACGAATGCATTGTTATTGCGAACAGACGACACAGTGTTATTGTGTGTGTACATTCTTGCTTGTTAGTTGCAAGGTTACGTAACTACTATAAGGCTCACATACTTAGAACATTTACCAGTACTGCTAATGAGATTTTAATGCAACATTTTGATTTACTTGAAATTTGGTGTATCATGAGGTAAGTACATTGGCTTCTGCAGAACTTAGCTTTCGGAGGACGATAACTACGATACTTCCACAGAGATTATCTTACAGCAAGACGCACATTTAGCGCTACAGGACACGTATTTGAGTGATTAATTTTGTACTTAAATCATTTATTTTTAAAGATATTTGAAGTACAATGATACAAAGGTTTTCTGTAATATATTTCATTCCATTCTTGTAATATGTAACACCTGAGGGTATAATTACATTAATCCTCAGGGGGGTACACACCTACTTTGTGTACCATGTGTTTGGCAAGCACAAGGAGCCCTAGCTAATATGGTATTTGCTTATACAGCTTTACACATCGGTACCATATTTCTCTAACACAGAATTACACAGCTATCTGATTATTTGAGAGAGAAACAAACTTTCTTTTTACTACGTCAGTGACAGATGTTTACGCAATTGCACAGTTGGATAACTTCACACTTATGAAACTGTATTTTGTCTGTACTTTGTGAACTGTTCATATTTTTTCGGAACCATTGTGATACTACGAGAGCATTGAATGATGTATTTGGTATGGGATCATGATTTTTAAAGTACGTTTGAGGTATATCACACTATTGAAATAAGCAGAGAATATTTTTTAGGGTTTGAAATTATTGCAGAAAGCTACGACGTTTTTGAGATTTGACTGAGGTGTTATGATATTAGTACGATGACGATGTGTATTATGTTGTTGAGGAATGTTTATTATGCTACATAATTCTCATGATGAAATATTGAAGAAGTGTCGATGAATATGTATATGTATAATGAGGTAAGGAATAATGAGTAGTGGTTAGGGACTCTGATTTGTGGAACAGGATGTTGGAAACCAAGAATCGTACTTTAAGAGTTGTGAAATGTGTGTAAATGCTTGAATGTACCACAGTGCCGACGAAAATTTTTTGGACACTGTTATATTTACAGGATTTTGTTTCTACACATTTGTAATGTAAATTTTCGACCTGTGAAATTTTCATATGAGACTGTCACTGTAGCAGAAACTGGTGTCGTAAATATTTCGGTAAGAAAGTTAAGTGACCACCTGCACATAATGCGTCGTGGGCACCTAGCTGGGCGACAGTCGCCTGAAAAAAAAAAAAAAAAAAAAAAAAAAAAAAAAGCCATTAGCATGTGCCTTTCAGAGGTACAGGTGGAGAAAAAAAAAGGGAGGCCATTGTCCTCGCTTTGACATTCCTTTGTAGAAAGCATCGCAAATACGACACACTCATAACTTGGAAACATTCTTACATCTGCACACCTGATTAGGACAAGTGTCTATCTACGAGAAATGAGAGAATTTCTACTAACTTATGAAATGCCTCATGACTACTGAATGATTATTTTATGCTTTACTTTGCACATAGTTGCTTATTTCATTTGATATATGGTTTCCAGCTGTCTTGCAGCATTGGTTTCATAAAATAAAATTAAATGCATTTGCTAATGTGAACACTTTCTGTCAACAGATCTATTAAATAATAATTTTGTGATCCACATTCTTCGAAAAAGGAGCTCTTGGAATGGAAAGAACAATAAGAAGGGACTAATAACAATAACTGCATATATCATTTTCTTTTCAAGTACTTGGTAATTTCTTTTGTAGAAATAGTTGTGGTGCACCACTTTAATTACATAGACATTAAGATGTGATTATACATTTCCCTTGTCTGCATTGTTATCTTTAGTGTACTATTTTTTCTGCTTGAGCTTTGTCATGCTTAGGTGTATGTTATAGCATTTACTGCTGCTGTTTGCCAGGCATAGTGCTACTGAATTTTAATTTGTGGTACTCTGCTAAGCCAGATTTATTTTTCTTGTTTGCTGCACATTGCCTTATATTAGTTGTAATATTGCAATTGCTTTGCTAATTTCTATGATGCTGCTTGCTTTGCAAATTGGAATTTTTTGTCATTGCTGTTTGTGTTTATTGTTTTGTGCTGCTGCATTGCCTCGTCCCTTAGTTTAGCATCTGAGCTCAGTAGATTTAAGTTAGCTTAAAATGGGGTAGGCTATATGAAAGAACGAGTTGTGATGAATTGGAAGAAATGCCTTGAGAAGTTATATGAAAAAGATTTGGGCCAAAATGAGTATTGTACACTGCGAAATAATTATTTTGAAAGAACTATGAATAGAATACAGAAAGCAATTATAGATAGGACTTTTTGGGAATAATGATGAATGAAGGGAGACCTCCAAGAAGTAAAGAAAGTTTTGTTTGCAAAATACTGCAGTAAAACAAACCATGTCCTTTCCTTTTGTATTATTCTGCTATGTGTTTGTGTGTCCTTGTGTATTTGTGTTTTTCCTGTCTTTATGTGTTTAGCTGATGAGAGTTATGTTGTAGAATTTTTCTAATACTATGTTATTTACTTTGAAAAGATGTTTAGACATTATTTATCTGTTCTGTTTTGCTGCTCATGTGTGAAGTTGATGTTTCAAAAGTTATTCTGACCTTTTATGTATGTACTTATGTCATAATTGTTGTAACACTGATGTACATGTTTATTTCTATTCTTTTGTAAAGCTCATATTACTACAAATGTTATCTGTATTGTTATGTTCTTTAATTATGTATTTTGTACCTTTGTTATTGTATTCTCATGTTATAAAATTGTAATTGACACCAGTTCATCAAAGTAAGTAACTTGTAAGCATTTATTTCACTGCACACATTTCTGTTGGCCATAATATATGCACAGTACGTGAGAAGTAGGGACTGATAGTGTTTGCACGTGTGTTAATAATTCAGCAAGGGACTGGATAACAGCATTGCTGGTTCTAAGGACAATTCCAAAAACATTGTGCGTGCAAAAGTAGTGGTTTATGGACTTGCTATCTTCTCTGCAAGACTCTTCGATGGTGATTGTGCACCTGCACAGTCGCAGCAGATGGCTGCTGGCCATCTCTACAAGGACTACATTGGGGCTGCATCTTTGATGGCCCACCAATACCATTATTTCTACAAGGACTACAGTGGGTCTACACCTTTGCTGACTCACCAGTACCATTATTTCTACAAGGACTACAGTGGGTCTACACCTTTGCTGACTCACCAATACCATTATTTCTACAAGGACTGCAGTGGGTCTGCACCTCTGGTGGCCCACCAATACCATACTCTCTACCAGGACTACAGTGGGTCTGCTCTGTGATGACCTACCCACCAATACTCTTCAAAACTTCGACTGACTCCGCTGTGGGTTAACTCTGTTGTGGCCCATGACCTGTCTGCATGTCGACAGTCAGCACTGTCTTTCCGTTGGAAGGACAACGCTACTTCTTCAAGACTGCATGGAAATCCACTACTTCCGTGTGCATTTTCTTTTACTGCTCAGACTGAGAAAAACACTGCTATTCTACTGTGATGTACGATTAGGACTGTCTTTATGGACTGTGTGAAAGTTTAGCTTTTGACCAACATTGTATCAATAAGTGTGTGCCTTTGATTTCTTTGTTATTGTAATTATGAAAAACTTTTTCAAATCTGTATTGGCCACTGCCCAAAACAATTTGTAAAATTTTTTGTGGGGAGCATGGGGGCTATGTAAGTAGGCAGTTTAGGTTTTCTTAGCGCTCTGTATGAAAATCACTGGCTGTACTGTGTGCAGTCTGTGGGTAGTTTGCATTGTTGTCTGCCATTGTAGTGTTGGGCAGCTGGATGTGAACATCGCGTAGCGTTGCGCAGTTGGAGGTGAGCCGCCAGCAGTGGTGGATGTGGGGAGAGAGATGGCGGAGTTTTGTAATTTGTCATGAACTGCTATACATATTATGACTATTAAGGTAAATACATTGTTTGTTCTCTATTAAAATCTTCCATTTGCTAACTATGCCTATCAGTAGTTAGTGCCTTCCGTAGTTTGAATCTTTTATTTAGCTGGCAGTAGTGGCGCCGGCTGTATTGCAGTAGTTCGAGTAACCAAGATTTTTGTGAGGTAAGCGATTTGTGAAATGCATAGTTTAATGTTACTCAGGGCCATTCTTTTGTAGGGATTTTTGAAAGTCAGATTGCGTTGCGCTAAAAATATTGTGTGTCAGGTTAAGCACAGTCATGTATAATTTTTCTAAGGGGACGTTTCATAAAATGCAAGAGGATCTGCAACGAATTGACGCATGGTGCAGGGAATGGCAATTGAATCTCAATGTAGACAAGTGTAATGTGCTGCGGATACACAGGAAGAAATATCCTTTACCATTTAGCTACAATATAGCAGGTAAGCAACTGGAAGCAGTTAATTCCATAAATTATCTGGGAGTAGGCATTAGGAGTACCGTCGGTAAAGCAGATGCCAGACTGAGATTCATTTGAAGAATCCTAAGGAAATGTAGTCCGAAAACAAAGGAAGTAGGTTACAGTACACTTGTTCGCCCACTGCTTGAATGCTGCTCACCGGTGAGGGATCCGTACCAGGTAGGGTTGATAGAAGAGATAGAGAAGATCCAACGGAGAGTAGCGCGCTTCGTTACAGAATCATTTAGTAATCGCGAAAGCGTTATGGAGATGATAGATAAACTCCAGTGGAAGACTCTGCAAGAGAGACGCTCAGTATCTCGGTGCGGGCTTTTGTTGAAGTTTCGAGAACATACCTTCACCTAGGTGTCAAGCAGTATATTGCTCCCTCCTACGTGTATCTGGTGAAGAGACCATGAGGATAAAATCATAGAGATTAGAGCCCACACAGAGGCATACCGACATTCTTTCTTTCCACGAACAATACGAGACTGGAATAGAAGGGAGAGCCGATCGAGGTACTCAAGGTACCCTCCGCCACACACCGTCAGGTGGCTTGCGGACTATGAATGTAGATGTAGATGTAGAGGTGGGAGTCCTTCTTGGCGTATTAAAATATAATGTTTCAGTTTGTACATGCAATTAATATTCTTTTATCAGCGAGTGGTAAATAAGAGAAACTGCCTAGACTGGCTCCCCTCTTTTCGAATATCTCGTTGAAAGAAGTTGAGTAATTTAGTTAGTTGGTTGTAGTTACCACAAAAAATGTGGTACGAGTGATTTTAAATTCACACAACAAATTATTTTGTAAATATGCTGAAAGTCTACAACTGTTTATTACTATTCTTATTAATTCTACAGTACGCCCCCGGTAGCTGAATGGTCAGCGTGGCGGATTGTTAGTCCTCTGGGTCCGGGTTCGATTCCCGGCGGGGTCGGGGAATTTTCTCCGCCCAGGGACTGGGTGTTGTGCTGTGCTCATCATCGTCCTATCCTCCTCCTCGAGTGCAGGTCGCCGAAGTGGCGTCAAATTGAAATACGGGCACCTGGCGAACGGCCTGCCCGACGGGGGGCCCTAGCCATACGATTAAAGAAATAATAAATAAATAATTCTACAGATGTGGCTTATTAGTTCCTACCCACCACCTTTTACATATTACAATAATAGAATGTCTTCTGCGGAATAGAAGGAGTTGGAGTTGTCAGCGACAGACTTTTTCATTTTGCTTTCAAATTTCAATTTGCTCTACGTCAGACGCTTTATAACTGAGGAATTGATTAAAAAAATTTTTAGTTGTAGCATTCTGTCTCCCTTTTTGTGCTAAACACAATCTTAACCCATCTACCGTGCTCGGCGAACTGTGCTCGGGAGCCATTACTGCACTGTCGTCGTGCTCGACGTACTGTGGTCGTCCAGCTTTGCTCTCTGCCGGGTGCGCTTCTCGAATTGATTTCGGCTGCCTGTTGGCGCTATGGTACGTGTTCGACGAACGGCGCTCGGGCGTGCAGTCGGCCGCCTACGAAACTCATTTTGAAGTCTATATCAGCCGCTAGAGTCGCTCTACATAGTGTAAAGTTCTTTCAGTGGAGGTTGTTGGCGGTCTTTTCAGCGAAACAATATATTTTGTGAGACTGTAGAATTTTATAAGTGCATCTTCTTCGTCTTTGCGTGATGAAGACATTGAACTATTATTAAACCAAAGCGATAATGAGTGGTCTAGTGACAGTTTTTCGAGCGGTGGAGAAGACAGTGATGAAAATTTCAGTGATAGTGATACAGAAACGTCCAGTGTGGGAGAGGACGTCGCTGAAGAAGTGCTGACAGCTAACACTAGTTCTCCAAGATCTTGGTCAGTTTAATGTAGTGCTGATAGGAGTAAGTTTCCTTTCACAGGCACTCCAGGAGTAAAAATTAGTTTCGACGATCCTCCAGATCCATTAAATATTTTTACCCTCTTTCCTGACGACAGCTTGTTTACAATTATATCAAGTGAAACAAATAAATATGATGAACAATTTAAAAGTTCATATGCAGACGAATTGAAACAAAGATCACGTGTGCACAGGTGGCTACCTACAAATAATGAAGAGCTCTGTTCGTTGTTTGAAACGTTACTTCTCCAAGGAATTGTGCAAAAACTCAAATTCGAAACGTATTATTCGTGAAAAGAAGTTGTTGACACTCCTATTTTCCGAAAAACTATGTCTGAAAGTAGATTTAGTCTTGTCTTAAAGTTCCTTCATTTCAATGACAATACCTTGTATTCGCAAAACTGTGGAAATCTTTCCAGACTGTTCAACCCGAAACAAAACAAAAAAAAAAAAAAAAAAAAAAAAAAAAAATAAAATAAAATAAAAAATATTGAAGAGGCTTATACTCCGGAACACCGAATTGTCAATTGATGAATCCCTCCTACTGTGGAAAGGGCGGCTTTCTATAAAGTAGTATATTCCATTGAAACGTGCTCGTTTTGCAAATAAGTCATTTTGTCTGTGCGAAGCAAAAAGTGTCTATTTGTGTCGCCTTATCATTTACATAGGAAAAGACACAGTGTTTGAACCACAATATACTGAGTATCCTTTAGCGTCGAAAGTTGTTTTGTCGTTACTCGAAGGTTCAAAATGGCTCCGAGCACTATGGGACTCAACTGCTGAGGTCATTAGTCCCCTAGAGCTTAGAACTAGTTAAACCTAACTAACCTAAGGACATCACAAACATCCATGCCCGAGGCAGGATTCGAACCTGCGACCGTAGCGGTCTTGCGGTTCCAGACTGCAGCGCCTTTAACCGCACGGCCACTTCGCCCGGCCGTTACTCGAAGGGTATTTTGACAAGGGACATGGTTTTTACTGACCGATTCTATTCAAGTACACTACTGGCCATTAAAATTGCTACACCAAGAATAAATGCAGATGATAAACGGGTATTCATTGGACAAATATATTATACTAGAACTGACATGTGATTACATTTTCACGCAATTTGGTTGCATAGATACTGAGAAATCAGTACCCAGAACAGCCACTCTCGCCGTAATAACGGCCTTGATACGCCTGGGCATTGAGTCAAACAGAGTTTGGATGGCGTGTACAGGTACAGCTGCCCATGCAGCTTCAACACGATACCACAGTTCATCAAGAGTAGTGACTGGCGTATTGTGACGAGCCAGTTGCTCGGCCACCATTGACCAGACGTTTTCAATTGGTGAGAGATCTGGAGAATGTGCTGGCCAGGGCAGCAGTCGAACATTTTCTGTATCCAGAAAGGCCCGTACAGGACCTGCAACATGCGGTCGTGCATTATCCTGCTGAAATGTAGGGTTTCGCAGGGATGGAATGAAGGGTAGAGCCACGGGTCGTAACACATCTGAAATGTAACGTCCACTGTTCAAAGTGCCGTCAGTGCGAACAAGAGGTGACCGAGACGTGTAACCAATGGCTCCCCATACCATCACGCCGGGTGACACGCCAGTATGGCGATGACGAATACACGCTTCCAATGTGCGTTCATCGCGATGTCGCCAAACACGGATGCCACCATCATGATGCTGTAAACAGAACCTGGATTCATCCGAAAAAATGACGTTTTGCCATTCGTGCACCCAGGTTCGCCGTTGAGTACACCATCGCAGTCGCTCCTACGACACCATCTGTTCACTCAGGGATCGAGACGTGGCTGCACGATCCGATACAATCATGCGGATAAGATGCCTGTCATCTCGACTGTTAGTGATACGAAGCCGTTGGGATCCAGCACGGCGTTCCGTATTACCCTCCTGAAACGCACCGATTCCATATTCTGCTAACAGTCATTGGATCTCGACCAGCGCGAGCAGCAATGTCACGATACGATAAACCGCAATCACAGTAGGCTACAATCCGACCTTTATCAAAGTAGGAAACGTGATGGTACGCATTTCTCGTCCTTACATGAGGCATCACAACAACGTTTCACCAGGCAACGCCGGTCAACTGGTGTTTGTGTATGAGAAATCGGTTGGAAACTTTCCTCATGTCAGCACGTTGTAGGTGTCGCCACCGGCGCCAACCTTGTGTGAATGCTCTGAAAAGCTAATCATTTGCATGTCACAGCATCTTCTTTCTGTCGGTTAAATTTCGCGTCTGTATCACGTCATCTTTGTGGTGTAGCAATTTTAATGGCCAGTAGTGTACCTAGCTGTTAGATTTTCTTGTATCTAAAAGCACTGACTGTATTGGAACAGTTATGGTGAACAGAAAAGCAGCTTTGAGGGAAGGAAAACTCGAAAAGGGTCAAGTTAAGACCTTTTATAGAGGAACGTTGATGCCGATGCGATGGAAAGATAAAAAAATGTGTACACTCTATCCAGTATCTATGGTTACGATCTGATACAAACTGAGAAAAGCAGCTCAGTAAAAACAAAGCCTGAAGTTATACCGAAATAGAATGACAGAATGGGCGGCGTTGATTTTGCTGACCAGTCATGACAAATTATACTACCACAAGAAGCAGGCTGCGAAATTATTATATGAAGCAGTTTCGCCATTTCATGGACGTTGACAGGTCTCAATTCCTACCTTATATCTAACAAACTTGGTGGAAAATTCGGACGACTCGATTTTCAAATTCGTCTAATCGAAAGTTCACTGGAAACATAGTGCACGTATTGTTTCGTCCTCTCAGCACAGTAATGTTGGACGCCCCTGCCAAGTTTCAGCCCCAACAAGTTCGGTAGGCCGGCACTTTCCCAAACACATTCCAGCTACTGAAAACAAGAAGGTGCCGACACGAAAATGCCGAGTGTGTTGAAGCAAACTGGATGACAACGGGAAAAAAAATAAGAAGAGAAACGCGTGTATATTGTGAAGAGTGCGATGTTGGATTGTCTGCAATACCGTGATGAGAGCTTTGCCATGCACAAAGTAATTTCTAGTAAATATTCGTCAAGAATCTGTGTTTCCTTTACCTATACAAGAATATAAAAATGAATAATAAATATTTTTTTCAGAAACAGCGTTACTAATATGAAAACCTTCGAATTGTCAGCTATTCAGTAGTTAGATAATCACTTGCCCTCACAACAACCGCACATAAGCATGGCAAATACACGCCGCCACAATACGCGCTAGAGGTGCGGGAAGAATTACACGCGCGGGAACAGTTGTAGGCAACAAATCTCCCCGCCTGGGTAGCGCTGCAGCGGCCAATAGGCCGGCACCGGACGCTTTTCGCCACAACAAACAGCATGGTAGAGGGGTTAGTGTGGAGTAATGTATGTTATTCATTATTCTGGTGTTTTAATTATGTATATCTTTGTTCCTTTTGGACCGCTGCGGATTCTTTACAACAAACTTGATGAGGGAGTAAATACACTGTGAGCAGTAATCAAAATACCTAACTCCTTGTACAGATGTTTACTGGATGATCATGGGTGAGAACTACAGATAAATCTCACAGCACGTTTTTGTGCAATAAAGGCTTTCTTTCGTAAAGATCACTTATCCCAGAACCTTATCGATATGTCATTACTGAATGAAAACAATCAAAATATATCAACTTACTGATTTGTCTCTCGCCGACATTTTTAATAATTTTAAGTGTAAATGAGCCTGAACTAAATTGTTTTACTAGTTCCAACATGTGCATTTCACGTAAAAGCTCTCATCAGTATGGACACCTAGAAATATAAAAGTTTCCACCGTATTTATTATTTAGTCACCAAGTGTTACACTTATCGTTGGCATAGTACCTCCAAATATGCAAAACGGAATATGTTGTGCCTTTCTGAAATAGACTGACCAGGAAAGTACTTGGGCTCGAACAAACAAAAATACCCCAAAATCGTGTGAGAATAAGATCTCTTATTGCACTAGTGATACTCCCGCATCTGCAGAACTCAGTAGTCGTCCGTTAGACGCCTCTGCGTATGCCATGCCGCATTGCACACTGACCTGCCGGTACGCCAGTCAGGATGTAACGCCGGAAATGCATATCCTCCTATTTCCATCTATTGCACTGCAAATTTTTTTCCTTATTTTGTTACCTGAAGATATAACATTTCTGTGCCTTTATGTATTGTAATTGTTTTACTATTTTATTTACTATGCATTTATGTCGACGTATAATTGGTTTGTGTTGTAAATATTATTTGTATTTTTACGCTGGGTCTTGCCTAGGGAAAACTATGCTATCGAACGAATACATCGATAGGTCGTGTGGAGAACCAAAATGTTTAGGATCTTTGGTAGTGTTAACTCTGTCGCGTGGAGCGCGGGCAGAGGAGAGTCTGGCTGATGTGGTGCAGTGGAGCAGGTGTGTTGCGTAACGCTCGCGCGAGTTGCCACGCTTTCGGGGTTGGGCAGCATGTAATTGCGCTCAACTTGCTATGATAGTTTCTGACACGGTGTCGCGAGCGGGAAGCATTAGCTGGCGCACATCAAGAGCCCGTTTCGCCTGGTGACCGTGTCGAGAAGAAGGCGCGCCAACATCCAGCTTCTGCAACAGCGACGGCCGACAATGAGTGACTGTCGCCACCTCCTCGATCGACGGCTTCCAACCAACAAGGAAGACTGGAAGCACGTTAAGTTTTAGAACTGTATGGCAGACCTCAGCTTCTCAAACTGTTCCATTTTCATAACTAAATTACAGCAACGTAGCATGAACCTTTGTTGCTCATTGTCCCAATTGCATTACCAAGCAGGGCCACTTCCTTATCCGGAATGAACCCGAGTGTCGTTGAAATTCAAACGCCAGCATCATTCGATTTCACTGCTTTAATTTCAAAGTTCAGTTAAGGTATTCATAGCTGGCTACAATATTTAGATTACACAAGCACAAATTAAGAGTGCGAGTTTTGTTACCGTATTTTAGCTTATCTGTGACTACAGCCCAGGTTGGTATGTACTAAATTTTACTACTGTTAATTGTACAGGATCATTTAATTCAACTTCACAGTTAAATCTCTTATTTCTAAATTGCGTAGATTCAAGTAGCTTTTGAAATGATTGTTGAGGTAGTCCAAGACCGTATTTTACTGAATTTCGATGTGCTTCAGAAAGAAAGCTCACTATTAACTTCAGTCACTAAATTAACTTTCGATTTTCCGGTTTTATTAATTCTTTTGCTAAATTAAGTCAGAGTGTAGCGAAATTTATTACTTCTGACAAACTTTCAGTTTTCACACTACACGTGTCAACCTTCAGTTGCCACGCTTCTAGTGCTAATTATATGTGTAATAACCTTTCTTTTTCAGTTACTATAGTAATTGTCCTTAGGACTGGCGACCGTAATTTCCCCCAAATCTCAAATATCTAATTACCGCTAGTTAATTGTTAACGTAACGGCCGCACATTTACTTTCTTTATTAACTTTACCCCTTTTCAAAATTAATTTCCACCAGTTTCATTTGCATTTTTCCTTTCATTTAGATGTAACCCCTTCCTCCCTCTCTTTACCGACAAATTAACTTCGGTGACGATTGCTTTTCCCAAATTTCCATTAGGTACACGCAGTTTAATTTTTCACTGTCATTAAGATCGGTAAGAGAGGGTGAGGTTACACGTGGCGACCGTGACAGTATAATCTTCGGATTTGAGGTTGTTCTGGACACGAATTTTGCATTGTGCAAATCTCGTAACAAAGTAGTGGTTACGAAATGGTCGATACGTCAGCGAGAACATTAGTATGAGGAATCCTAATTAGATTTGATATTTGGCATTAATATCGAAAATTATTAAAATGAGTGAAGGCAACAATTGCCAAAATTTGGTAGACTTGGATACGGAACAATCGGTCGAACAGTGGGAAACGCGCACCACGGTACCCATTGTTCAGGGGCAGGCGGCTAGCATGAAAGACGCGACCAGCGAAACGCAACAAAGAGCAGAAATGGAATTCCGAACTTTAGAAAATGTTTCGGAATCGGAACTGAAAATCAAATCTGAATCCCTTGATGACGAATACGGGGGGAGAACTAAAGAAGAAGCCGCTACGGAAGTAAAACCGGTAGTTTCCGGGAATTTAACTGATTTATTGAATGTTTTGACTAACGAAATCAAGAGTCAATCGGCAGAAATTAAAGCTCAGGCTGCCAAGCAACAAGCTCAGGCTGCCAAGCAAGAAGTTGAGTCTGAAAAAATTTAACGGAAGCTAGACAATCAGAACAAAGGTATTAATGTTGTTAACTACAATGTTGGAGTTGTTAACACAAAGGTTGATAAAATCAAAGAAGATATTGTTGTGATTAATACCGAAATCGGTAATCTTAAACTGGAAATGATAGGCGTTCAGGCGTAAATTGCGAGCATAAATACTCGTTTTTATTCCGAAATTAGCAGAATCGAGAAAAGTGTAGGAGAAGCAGTTGCCCCAATCATCGAAAATAAGGTGACGGAAGAAATTCAATTAGTGAAAAAAGAGGATCAAAAGAAGGAGGAAACTTTAAAGGCTTTAGTATCCGAAGTACATACCAAAGTGACGAAACAGACTCTTACCTGCGAAGAAACAAAAAAAGGAAAGTAGAAACGCTTGCGACAACCACTTGCCAAGTAATTACGAGAGTGTTGGAATCAGAAAAGAAACAGAGCTATGTGCCAATCTGTGCACATAGTTCGGAATTGTTGACGAAAGAGGAGCGGTTCGACCCCTTGAAAAAAGGCGGTATACACGCGACGGATTTCATTAAAAATTGTGAAAGAGTTTTACCCAGATCATGGACTAATGAGAGAAAAATTAATGCGGTTATTGATGTGTTGGCTGGTGATGCCAAGCGCCCGGGCTTAAACCTCAACATTACGAACCTGACTTCTGACGAGTTTAAAAATTTGTTTCTGGCTGAATACTGGTCTGAGCAAAAATAGCAAAGTGTCTGGCGCGAATTTGTCGTATTGATGTCTTTCGATGCGAATTCGCGCGGCTCGATGGAGGACTTTGTGAGGGCTGGATCCGCAAGTTGGAATATTTGCGTGATCGCCGCACGGAATCAGAAATAATCTGGGAACTCTACAAGAAGCTTCCAGATGATATAAAACGCTACATAGGAAGCAATTACAGGACAATCAATGATATCCTGGAAAGAGCTGAGGACGAGGACAATTGGCGCAATAATCGCGATAGTGGTAGAGGCCGTGGTAACAACAACGGGTACCACAGCAACCACAACAATGATAACTATGGGAATAATGCATACCGTAATCTTGGCAGCAATAACAATAGTGGTTCGGGCCGTAATGACAATCGGTACAATGCAAATAATAACAGGAATGCCGGAAACCAATATCATACTAGCGTGATACGGGCTTCGCAGAATAGTAATAACGCCAGAGGGTGTGATCAGCCGCCTCACTAGCATCCGGGGAGCGTATCTGCTGGGAGGAGACAGAGAAACCATTAGCCGCGCCGGTGAGGGGCCGACCGGGCGTGGAGAAATTTTGGAGGCCCAATAACAGGAGAAAACCCAGGTGTCGTCGTTACGAAAATTCTGTATGGAATATTCAACGGTGGGAGAGTGTACCAGTGTTAAGCGAAAGGAGTGCGTCCACAAGTAGCAGATCAGCTGTAGACACGGCAGTAGAAAATACATTCTCTGTCAGTGAGAACAATTTAAGTAGTGTTCCGGAAAACGATTATAAAGTGGCAGCTGTAACACCCACAGCGGAAATGGAGATTGAGTTTAAGAATGATTCGCAATTATTGAGAGAAGATCAGATGTCGGATAACACGTCCGTCATTGAGCGAGGGGATGCAGAGAGGGATGAGGTTTGGTTAAGGCAGTTCGGTCGCTTATACGACGAAATAAGAGATTATAGGGGCCTGTACGGGAGAAGTATTTATGGGTAGCGCGGGCAGGATTTTCCGCGTCTCGTCCCACAGGAAGGTAGTATTTGTGAAGTGATAGAAAGTTCTAGCCCTAACCGGCAGACTTTACTAGAAATAGCTGATGTTAATGGGGAGCACGAGCAAGATTCGTCGTGTTTCGTCCCGCAGGAGTTGGATGTTGAAGTAGTAACGGAAAGTTCTGTCCCTAACCGGCAGACTTTACCGAAAGTTATAGTGGTAGAAGTAGCCGACCCATCCGACGCCAACCTCCAGTTCAAACATTGCGAGAGTATTAAGGAGAAAGATTACGAAAATTATAGTGACAGCCGGACACGACTGGTAGAAAAGCACGTAGATTACAGCGTGTATGAGGTTAGAGCTGACGTTATACGATCAGACGATAGCAGTGTGGGTTGCGCAGATCTAGAGGAAGTAATTGCAGATACTACTGGGCACATTCCTCCAGGTCGATTGGCAGATGAGATCAATCTGACCAAAGAGGAATCAACGAAGGTGACAATTAATGAATTGATAGCAAAGCAACACTCACTAGTTGACAAGTTACAGGAAAAGGTTTCGGTATTGGAGGCGAAGCTACAGATTGAGCCCCAGGACAAACGTGTTGAAATTAAAACTGTATGTGAACAGAGGCTGAAAAGGCCACCAGATAAGCCGGATTTAGGATCAGAGCCGGATGGTTGTTTCTGGATTGACATGGATATAGACGAGGATTTACTGTGGGAAAATAAAGAAACAGTCGAGGACAAGTGTAGGCAGGTAGTAGTGTCTGTTAATATGCACGACCTACAACTAAACGTGTTGATTGACACCGGTGCAGAATTGAGTGCTGTATCTGGGAAAATATTTGAGTTACTGAAAGATAGACCTGGCATCGTAGTTATGCCAGTAACAGGAGTGAAAATTATCGGTGCTACTGGGAAGGCCAGTAAACCGGTCACAAAACAGATTTTTGTCAACTTCGAGATATGTGGGGCACGATTTGAACAATAGTTTGTCGTCGTGCCAGACTTAACTACGGAAGTAATTATGGGGTTAGATTGGCTATTAAAGTACCGTGCAGTGATTAATTGCGAAAGCAAAACTTCGACATATACGTCACAAGATAAAACAATAGTAGTTAGTTTTGACGAGGCAGGAGTTGGTGTGCATAGACAATACCAGTATATACACATTGTTAACTGGCCGGATGGTATTGACGTAGGTATGAATTTGAACTACTGTAAAGTGAGGAATCTCGGCATTGACAACAGTGTGGAAAGTGAATTGGAAAGTATTGTAGACGGTGTGTCAAACGTAACACACGAACAAAGACGAGGCCTGTATGAAGTAATAATGAGGAATAAGAGTGTGTTTACAGACAAACCGAGTATTGGTGTGAAAAAGATCGTTTGCCAGAAATAATGAAGCTAAAAGCCGATGGTCGCATACGTCGTCATGACGCTAAAGCGCGTTTTGCTAAGTTTGCAATCGGAGACTTAGTACTTGTAAAAGCTCATGAGAAATCGAGCGAGATAGACAATGAAATCTCTAAATTTAAGTTTGTGTATAATGGACTATATGAAGTCATTGGTATACCTCACACAAATGCTTATTACTTAGAGTATCCAAGCTCTGGAAAACTATTAGGTATACGGAATATTGTAGACTTGAAATTGTACCAACCTAGGATTGATTTATACCACAGAATGGGAAATTTGTACAGTATGCAAATATAGAGTGTAAGATTTAAACGATTTGCTAGATTGCAATGCTTTTGCCTGATCAAGAGGACATTAAAGAAGTTGTAGTTAATAAGTAATTAATTTTTACTAAATGATTTAAGAGAGAGTGATTATTTTTCAATTGAAAAATCCAAGCTGGTAGATTATGTTTCCAGCTGAGTCACAGTAGATTAAGGAATGTAAATATGATTTTGTAACTAGCTGTAATATTTCATAAACATGTGATTTACTAGTCACTGCCGATGTACTTAGATGCTGTTTTAAGTTTCAGGCTAGTACATGCGTGTGATGATGGACAGTGTTGAGTTATCCACTGTGATAGTGTTAATGGACTCCTTGAGATTACTCGGAGAATTCAGTGAAACGGACGTTTTGGAAATGCCGTTACAAGGGGGAGTGAGATCAAGCGTGCCGCACAGGCGGGCGCGACAATACTGGGGGGGCGGAGCCGCTGTCGGCTCTTGTACCGCTGTTGGCTCTTGTACTGCTGTCGGCATTCTTTGTACTTGCGAGTACGGAAGGCGGAGTTGTTTTCCTTCCCGGACAGCTGATGTGAAAGATTTCTGCTGTTTTTGTCGATCTGCTGTATATTATTTTCTTGTTTAGCCTTAAGTGGACTCTCATGACGAGAATATTAATTATGAAAAGGTTATATAAAATGTATATTCTATGTAATTAATTATTAATTTGCGTATTTTGATATACCTGTTTTTTATGACCATGTACTCTGATTAATTTTGTAAATAGTAGTACATTTCTTGATACTCTTAGGAATTTTGATGATTTTAGAATAGCTAAACCATTTTCTATGTTTTCTATGAATTTTAATATGTTGTCAACCTGTTTTCTTTTGTGTAAGATGACAGAGTGGAATAAGATTAGGAGTGTCTCCACTCAATTATTATGGTCTAAAAATTGGTTTATGGTTAATTAGCCTAATGCTAAATTTTCTTGATGTTTTGAGCATATGCATTTCTGCTGTTTTTCTTTTCCTTTTTGGGACATTTTCTGAGTCTGTTTAGGTTACACGAACATCCTCAGACAATGTGGGGCACGTGTAACGCCGGAAATGCATATCCTCCTATTTCCATCTATTGCACTGCAAATATTTTCCTTATTTTGTTACCTGAAGATATAACATTTCTGTGCCTTTTTGTATTGTAATTGTTTTACTATTTTATTTACTACGCATTTATGTCGATGTATAATTGGTTTGTGTTGTAAATATTATTTGCATTTTTACGCTGGGTCTCGCCTAGGGAAAACTATGCGTGGAGCGCGGGCAGAGGAGAGTCTGGCTGGGGTGGTGCAGTGGAGCAGGTGTGTTGTGTGACGCTCCCGCGAGTTGCCGCGCTTTCGGGGTTTGTCAGCATGTAATTGCGCTCAACTTGCTATGATAGTTTCTGACACGGTATCGCGGACGGGAAGCATTAGCTGGCGCACATAAAGAGCCCGTTTCGCCTGGTGACCCGTGTCGAGAAGAAGGCGCGCCAACATCCAGCTTCTGCAACAGCAACGGCCGACAATGAGTGGCTGTCGCCACCTCCTCGATCGACGGCTTCCAACCAACAAGGAAGACTGGAAGCATGTTAAGTTTTAGAACTGTATGGCAGACCTCAGCTTCTCAAACTGTTCCATTTTCATAACTAAATTACAGCAACGTAGCATGAACCTTTGTTGCTCATTGTCCCAATTGCATTACCAAGCAGGGTCCCTTCCTTTTCCGGAATGAACGCGAGTGTCGTTGAAATTCAAACGCCAGCATCATTCGATTTCACTGCTTTAATTTCAAAGTTCAGTTAAGGTATTCATAGCTGGCTACAATATTTAGATTACACAAGCACAAATTAAGAGTGCGAGTTTTGTTACCGTATTTTAGCTTACATGTGACTGCAGCCCAGATTGGTACGTACTAAATTTTACTACTGTTAATTGCTCAGGATCATTTAATTCAAGTTCACAGTTAAATCTCTTATTTCTAAATTGCGTAGATTCAAGTAGTTTTTGAAATGATTGTTGAGGTAGTCCAAGGCTAACCGTATTTTACTGAATTTAGATGTGCTTCAGAAAGAAAGCTCACTATTAACTTCAGTCACTAAATTAACTTTCGATTTTCCGGTTTTATTAATTCTTTTGCTAAATTAAGTCAGAGTGTAGCGAAATTTATTACTTCTGACAAACTTTCAGTTTTCACACTACACGTGTCAACCTTCAGTTGCCACGCTTCTAGTGCTAATTATGTGTGTAATAACCTTTCTTTTTCAGTTACTATAGTAATTGTCCTTAGGACTGGCGACCGTAATTTCCCCCAAATCTCAAATATCTAATTACCGCTAGTTAATTGTTAACGTAACGGCTGCACATTTACTTTCTTTATTAACTTTACCCCATTTCAAAATTAATTTCCACCAGTTTCATTTGCATTTTTCCTTTCATTTAGATGTAACCCTTTCCTCCCTCTCTTTACCGACAAATTAACTTCGGTGACGATTGCTTTTCCCAAGTTTCCATTAGGTACACGCGGTTTGATTTTTCACTGTCATTAACGTCGATAAGAGAGAGGGAGGTTACAAGGACCAGTAGGGCCGGTGCAGTGTGCCTATGAAGTTGCGTTTTGTGACATTATTTGTGTATTGAAGCGTCAAATGGCTCGGCGATTGGTAATGAATCCTGCTAAGGTATTGCGATTGGTTGAGATGAAGTTATGAAGAACCCTTCTTCGTGAGGATGGTATTGGTGTAGAAGACGAATCATTCGCATGTTTTCTGGTATCTATTATAGTGCAGAAATATGAGCATAAGTTAGAAACAGATACTGTTGTAACACTAACACATAATGATGATGATATGGATGATAATGACGAACAACTCATTGCAAACGGTAGTGCTACGGCAAGTGCGGGAAGAGGCGATGGAAGCAGTGACAGTGAATACCAACCGTCTCCCAAGAAGAATGTTAAAGTTGCAAGTATCATCACGGCGTTTGATGACAACACATTGGAGAACATGTACGATGATTATTACGTAAGAGGTTTCGACACATACGACAAGCTTCTGAAAAGATACCCTAAACTGAAGTCTAAAAGCAACATTAAAAACATACTGGATTACGTGGAAAAGAAAAGAGAAGGAAATTTAGTTTTCAAAGGAAATCGTACACTGCTGTTCAAGACCATCAAGGAGCGTGTAAAGGCGAAATTCGATGAAGCGCGAGAATGCGGTTCCGCCGTTCGTTACTGGCATTTACAACATTGGGCATTGGACGTAGCCAGAAATCTCTTTACAGCTTCACTAGGATTTATTACTAATTTGAAAAAGGAGTTTAGGATAACATCAAGCCGTATCACTATGCTCCAAGCACGAAAAGATAAAGATGACGAGAAGAGCTGATTGAAAGAGCTCAAACGTTTGTTGCTGACGTCAATGAGCATATCACGAGAGAAAACATCGATATTAGTTCTGTATGGAACTGTGATCAGAGTCAGTTCAACTATGAAATTTCTTGTGACAGAACACTATTCATGAAAGGGGAGAGAAACACCGTCGCGATGTTGCAATCAGTTAACTGTGCAACACATAGTTACACGATCGATGTTGCTATATCAATGGACGGCAGACAAACTCTATATTTGCTTCCAAGAATCCAGTGGAAAGTTTGGACCCCGCGTGTCAAGGGAAATAGAAACGCGGTGGCTTCCAAATGACGTCGTCGATGCAAGTGTGAGTGGGAAGATGACGAAACAACATCTGAAGATGTTTTTTCTGTCAGTTTTGAATCCACATTTGTCGAGAAAGTCGTTAGTACTTCGTGACTCCTGGTCTGGACATAAGGATGAACGAGTACTACTGGAAGCATCTGGCGGAAAACATGTAGATTTAAAAATCATTCTGCCTAAAACTACAAAATATGCACAACCTCTGGATGAGTATTTCTTCAGGCAATATAAAATATATGCCAAGAGAATGACAGACTTCATTAAACTACGTTCCAGTAATATGCAGCCGAAACTGCACGACGGATTCTTTATCATGAATATGCATTCTATCATTTACAATTAGTTATCTGCGGGAGTATACAGACCAATGCTTCGTTATGCGTGACAGAACGCTGGCTAATATATTTGTGAACCAGTGAACAACTTCAAAAGTGTCATTGACGTGGCGTTCAACACTGATATTATAGAATGTGCAAATACGCCATGCGATCAACTTGCATTTCTTCACTGTGCGTTTTGCGGTCATTCGTATTGCTCGGAGCATTCTATTGGCATTCAGTATTTACATTTATAGTTAAGATTACTGCATTGGGTATGGCGTCTACAATTACATCTACAGTGTTATCTAGAGCATGACTGCAGAGTTTTGCAGAAAAACGACACCCACCAGCACATTCAGAGGTACATAATGGTCCTGTAATCAAACGTTCATACAGATCTGTTTGTTCGAGCCCAAGTACTTTCCTGGTAAGACCAACACAGAAAACCAGTCAATGATATTTATGAGAAAGTTGTTTACCATTTCTTCTGTTTCTGTATGTACACTTAGACTGATTACAGTACTAGTGTCACCTGCAAAAAGAAATAATTATGCTTGTTGTATATTAGACAGAGACGTATATGGTAAACAACTAAGACTGAGACTTGTCCACAATCTGAAGAATCTCTCCTGATTACATTGATTGAACTATTAAGTATAACTTTCAACATTATTTTAGTTAGATGTGAAATTGTTCCTTGGTTGGCTATACCATCGATGCCATAAAACCTCACTTTATGCAGGAGAATATTGTGACTCAATCAGTCAAAGCCCTTAGATAGTTCACAGAAAAATCCTATCGGTGCTATTTTGTTATTTAACGCTTGTAAAATCTGGCGAGTGATCATGTAGATAGCAGAGCTCTCCTCAAATCCAAACTGTGGATTCTAAGAGTATGGCTTGAAATCTCATAGAAGGCAAATACGTTCCCTGGATTGTCAGACTGTACAAGCATTATTGTTTTATTTGTGATACCGAATTATTGCAGAGACAATAAATAGTGGGGAAAAAGAATTTTATGTGTCGGCTATATTACTCAAATTAATTGGATTTCTGTTGAATACCCCTATATTAGCTTGCGTCAATTATTATTGTACACCAGTAACATTTAAGCTCATATGAAAGATTCCGCCATGGATATATCTTGGACGATTGTGAATTAGTTCATCAGACATCGCCATCATGGTTGATGCAGAGCTATAACCCGTTCCCAAATTCATGCTTCATATGCAATGTTCATTCATTTCCGGTCATTGGTGCCTGAAAAATTTCAGATTATTCATTAGTGGCTAAAATGGTTCAAATGGCTCTGAGCACTATGGGACTTAACTGCTGTGGTCATCAGTCCCCTAGGACTTAGAACTACTTAAACCTAACTAACCTAAGGACATCACACACATACATGCCCGAGGCAGGATTCGAACCTGCGACCGTAGCGGTCGCGCGGTTCCAGACTGTAGCGCCTAGAACCGCTCCGCCACTCCGGCCGGCAGCTAATATTATTGATTTAAGTTCAGCCTGTGATATAGTTTCGAAAGAACAACTTCTCAAGCTGTACTAGCTTACTGCTGGAAATCCCCTTCTTCATCAGAAAGATGTTCAGTGACAGATCTCTCCAAGTACACCTCAGTGGAAAGTCAAGTATTTTTCATAGCTTACAAAATGGCCTACCACAAGGATCTGTACTAGCTCGTCTAATGCTTAATATAAATATCTCGGATATGCTGTAAATATGCCCGCTCGAGCTGTAGGTAACCTAATGTTAGTACTAATTCCTGATACGCTGAATCCCATGATGCAGGACCTCCCACGAACTTTAATGCTTACTAAGTCTGTGCTAATTAGGGAAACTCTACTCAGAGATTACTTGGAGTTTAAACTGCAATTAGTAGTGGCCATTACGCTAAGTTGTAGTTGCAGGTTCATACCAACGTTATTTTTCCTGATAACTTGGACAACTATTAAACGACGAATGTGATGCCATAGAAAAGGTTTCATTAAGAACAATCATGAAATTCGGGTCGCCACAAGCGGTTTACAAGCTTCAAAAAGACTGTCTTGATCAGTCTTTCGTGAAAGGCAAAATAAGATTACGTTAGTACAGAATTATACCTGAAGAAACTACGGAATGTATGACACAGTATGTAATTCGAAATGAGAAGTCGAGACTACGATCGAATTCAAACTAAGGGAAGTGCCATGACCTCCCTCGTCACCTTGTAACGAAAAGTTCATTAATTCGAGCCGAGCAGTGACTGAATATTTGATTCTAAACTGTTTTAGAAAAAAATATTCCAAGAATTTGTGACAGAGACCTATAGCAACTAGTTTCAAATTATTTCAGAATAACAACCGTCTTCGTTGGGAAATAATTCAATGTCAGTGACGCATTTCATCCTTTTGGGGCGTCATCTGAATGTGTAAAAGTAGCTGGATATGAAACCTCTCTCTCACATAGCCACATGAAATGGAAAACAGACGTAACAGTAACTGGATAAGAAATCCATCCGCCATAAGAACATATAAAATGTATGGTGGAACTTGAACACGCTAGGTGATGTGTTCAACGTTCTCCTCTAAGCTTTTAGGATTGTGATGAGAAATGTTAACAAAACTTTGCATTTTACTTACACGATACGTGTAACTGGTCGACACTGCGGAGGATACGTTTTGGCATGAGACATTTCAGTCTCTATTTTTAACAACTGTATCATAATTCTCTGCTTGCGTCGAGATTAACATGGAATCCGTACCACTCTCCTACTTGGGGGCAATTTTTGCGTAAAAAAAGAAAAAATGGATTCTCGGCAGTTTCGAACACAGGCCCTCTGTCAGCGTTTGACTATTTCGCTTCTAAATTTACCGTTTACAAAGCTTATTGTGAGCTCATTTTTTTCCGTTCGTTGGGAGGTTCACACTTTCAAAGTGCATAAAGACATCAATAGCTTCGAAAATTTCAGTGAACATACCAACTGAAGTTATAATGAGCTGTTCCATCAATTCGTCTGCAAAAATGATTACTGGAGTTCAAAGTCATTGCGCGTCCCCTGTCGTCTTAGATGCAGCTTGCATACGTCTTAATGACGTCACGCGTGACTTTACCCACATTACATGGACAATACGCTATCAGTTCTCTGAGGAGCCACAGACGTGGTTGGAATGTGTGTTGTTATAGGGCAACTGTCCAAGGATTTCCACCCAATAATATCCAAACAGCAGACTCTGTACACAGTTTATTAAATTGCCGATACTAAACTCTTTTAAATAATAACAAATTTCTAGGGGACTGATGACCTCAGATGTTAAGTCCCATAGTGTCAGAGCCATTTTAACCAATAATATTAGCTGATGTTTTGTTGTTTGAAAACTCTCTCTTTGTAGGTTGTGAGCGAGAGGGAATGATTGCAACAGTTTCATGCCGGCGTAAAACCAGCTTACTGTATTTTCATACTATTGTTTATAAAGGGTTTTAGAAGCGCATAAGGCATTCGTTCAAGGATCTTGGAGAATACGCTTAAAAGTGCAATTGGTCTATAGTTTTCTGGTAAAGTGATATTTTTTTCAGGCTTACGGATCACTATAACTTTGCTTCTCTTCAAAGGTTCTGGTACACCTAACTTCTCTTCAGGATATCATCGTAAAGATGGACCCGCATGTTTAATGAATTAAGGGTATATGTTGTTTAGGCCTGCAGCGTTTCTGCATTATGTTAAGTTGTTGCCCTGTTGAGCACTTCCGTTTTGATAAGGTTCGTAATAGGAGAGAGCTCTTGTTGGCTTTTACGAATGTCTCCATTTCTCTCTTTTGTCTCTAATCATTGATAGTATTTGATAGCTGTTGAATTATTTTCGCCCAGGGGAGATTGTAGAAACAATGGATGTTCTTTATTAAATTTCTAGTCTGCGCAATAATCTCCATTCTGTTCGGCTGCTGGGTTTGAAGTCTAGCATTTCCAGCGTTTCTTCCCATCTAACTGCTTTTGAGTTATTGAGCGCTTCTAGCCATTGTACGTCAAGTTCCTGGTCCCTTGTGCGTTCATAAGAATTGACTGTTTCATTCCAACAAGACGTATAAGATTCTGTTACTTCTTCGGGGATATGTCTTTCGGCCAGGATAATTCCTGCGGCTGCTATTTTTTGTAGCTCTCTACTTTTGTTGGACTCCATCTGATGTAATTTTCCAGTTGTTCGACGAATTTGTATCAGTTAATCTTTCTAAAATTGTTATGCGTAGTGTGACAACAGTTGGTCGATTTTGCGATGTGGGAAAGTTGTAACGTACTTCTCTAATAGTGTGGCTTCGTTGTGTACTTGTGATTAAAAAAAAATTAAGTCAGGATTATATTTCTTTCACCATCTTGCAGATTCGAGTGTGGATCTCTGCTTAGCATAAAAAAGTGTTGTAGTTTATACATCTCCGCTGATTGTGCTAAGATTATAACTTGCCAAATTCGGAAGAACGCAAAATCCCCAAAACTGGCTAAGTTTCACGACAGCTCGAAATTTAGTGCGGACGTCAATGTGAGATGTTTTTGATAGTTTCCACAGTGAAACATTGTCTCAAAATATGGTAGAAAACGCAATGAGATTCTGGACACATGTAAGGTACACCAGTGACAAAAAACAGTCAATACCGTCACTGCGCGATAGAGATGGAAATGTTGCCGATGATGGTGCCGCTGAAGCGGAGTTGCTAAATACAGTTTTCCATAATTCATTCAGAAAGAAGACGAAGTAAATATTCCAGGATTCGAAACTACAGCAGCTGTTACCATGAGTGACATAAAAGTAGGTATCTTAGGTGTTGTGAAACAACTCAAATCACGTAAGGAAGGAAAGTCTTCCGGTGCAGATGGTATAGCAATCAGATTCCTTTCAGAGTATGCAGACACAATAGCGCCTTTCTTAGCAATCATATACAATCACTCACTTGACGAAAGGTGTGTTCCTTATGACTGGAAAGGAGCACAGGTCACACCAATATTCAAGAAAGGAAATAGGAGTAACCCATATCACTGACCTCAATTTGCAGTAGGATTTTGGAGCATATACTGTACTCGAACATTATGAATCACCTTGAAGAAAATGACTTACTGATACATAACCAACACGGATTCAGAAAATATTGTTCTTGTGCAACGCAGCTAGCTCTTTATTCCCATGAAGTAAAGAGTGCTGTCGACAAGGGATCTCAGATCGATTCCATATTCCTAGATTTCCAGAAGGCTTTGGATACCGTTCCTCACAAGCGACTATTAATCAGATTGCGTGCATATGGAGTATCGTCTCAGTTGTGTGACTGGATTCGTGATTTCCTCTCAGAGAAGTCACAGTTCGTAGCGATAGACGGTAAATCATCGAGTAGAACAGAAGTGATATCTGGCGTTCTGCATGGTACTGCCATAGCCCCTCTGCTGTTCCTGATTTACATAAATGATGTAGGTGATAATATGAGCAGCCCCCTTAGATTGTTTGCAGATGACGCTGTAATTTATCGTCTAGTAAAATCATCAGACGATCAATTCCAGTTACAAAATGATCTAGAGAGAATTTCTGTATGGTGCAAAAAGTGGTAATTAGCAGTAAACAAAGGAAAGTGCGAGGTCATCCACATGGGTGCTAAAATAAATCCGATAAATTTTGGGTATACAATAAGTCGCAAAAATATAAGGGCTGTCAGTTCGACTAAATACCTAGGAATTACAATTACGAGCAACTTAAATTGGAAAGACCACATAGACAATATTACGGGGAAGGTGAAACAAAGGCTGCGCTTTGTTAGCAGAACACTTAGAAGATGCGACAAACCCACTAAAGACTCGGCCTACATTACACTTGTCCGTCCTCTGCTGGAATATTGCTGCGCGGTGTGGGATACTTACTAGGTGGGATTGACGGAGGACATCGAAAAAGAGCAAAGAAGGGCAGTTCGTTTCGTGGTATCGCGCAACAGGGGTGAGAGTGTCACTGATATGATACGCGAGTTGGGGTCGCAGTCACTGAAACAAAGGCCGTTCTCTTTGCGGCGAGATCTATTTACGAAATTTCGATCACCAACCTTTTTCTCCCGAATGCGAAAATATTTTGTTGACACCCACCTACGTAGGGAGAAATGATCATCATAATAAAATCAGAGCTCGAACGGAAAGATTTAGGTGTTCATTTTTCCCACGCGCCATTCGAGAGTGGAATGATAGAGAAGTAGTATGAAAATGGTTCGATGAACCCTCTGCCAGGCACTTAAGTGTGAATTGCAGAGTAACCATGTAGATGTAGATGTAGACTGGTGAGAGTTAAAATCTCCTGTTTATACAGCAAGTCCCAGAAATATTGTGACAAATTTCGACGGTCTCTATCCGGTGCCTTGAGGGAAAAATTGAATGTATGAAACCGTGTCTGGAAACGTGAAGTAATGAGGCTACAGGATGTCGAAGTTACGGGCGCCGGCGCGTCTCGCTAGGCTACCCCTTTGGCAGCAAAGGTGACTTTGTGTGCTGACGAACCATAGGCGAAATGTCTCGCAGTGCTATTATTCAGCGATCGCAACTGATTGACACAGTTTCCAGTGGCGAAGATGGAGCTACCTGCTGCGTAGAAACGCCTTGTCTCCTATGAATGCGATGCTCTGTTGCCTCAGTGGATGATGATTTCGTACACAGGTTTCCGTTCGCAATTTATGTCTCTCCTGGAACCCTCTGCGATCTCCAGCGTTTTTCGGCATCCATGAGAGAAAAAAACTGCAGATGGAAACCCGTGTCCAAAACCGTCATCCACCAAGGGAACAGAACGTCGCATTCATAGCACACGAGGCCTTTCCACGCAGCAGCTAGCTGCCTCTTTTCTACTGGACATCGTGGCGCTCAGTCGCCTTCATGAATAAGAAATAATATTACGAGACGTTCCACCTACGGTCCATCAGCGTAGAAAGTCACGTTTGTTGGCGAAAGGACGGCTCAGCAGCAGGAGCCAGCGCCTATAACTGCAACCCTTTGTAGCGGCGTTGGGTGACGTTTGAGGACAAGGGTTCCATCCTCAGTTTGTTCCCCAAGACAAACTCTACAACCGCCTGAAGTATGTCGCAACATTTCTGGAACAACCTGTATTCAAGCATGGTTGAACATAGCGAATACACAAATGGGCCATTGTTCTTATGGGGGTATACAAATACTGACAAAAAATTGTCGTTTCTTCAGCCATTACAGCAAATACAAAAAGTTATTGTGAGGAGGATGAGTATAATATGGAGACATTAAGTGTCCTTTGTAGGGTAAGTAGAAATTCCATATTTCGGATGATTTAACTCTACTGTATGTGCCGTCCCCAGTGAAAGTATCGGAAAAAACTCGAACGCAAATATTTAAAACAATTAATATGGATGAGAGCTTTTATGTCGATGATAAATATTATATTGAGTGCGATACTGGCCGCTCAGGTGGCAGATAATTTGTATCATTTGTATTATTATTATATAAAACGTTGACATAAACTTTCGAGTGCAAAGAGTAACAATTACACAACACACCAACAATGAAAATTAATGTACATAAGAACTGTGTTCAATTGTCTTCTTTTTATCAGTGCACTCTCTCTCTCTTGTCTGCCGTGTTAGAAGTCGGACATATTGGTTCACTGCTGTTGAATGTAAGCGCATTTGTAATATTAATTTAACAATACAATAGTTTAATGTTATTGTTCACTTTTATTTGTAGAATGTGAGCCCTGTGTCATGCCCGCTTCCTTTAAATATCAATATTCTGAGTAATTTTCAGCGCAATAATTGCAGCAGCCGCTGCAGCTACAGATGCCATTACGTGGCAGTGTTAATTCATGAAATTCGCAGAAGTGAAGAAATCGCCCACTTATAATACAATAAATATTTTTGCCACAGCCGTCCGACGCAGTGGACGAAGACGAAGTTTTTAAGATTTTTCATTTTCAGTTATTGGCCGAGATCCAGAGCCACGACTCGGACTACAATTAATTGTTAAAAGTGACAAGAATAATTCTCTCGCGTGTATGGGCAATTACAAATCATAATCAAAGATCTCATGCTTGTTAACAATATTAGCCGAGGCAAAATACAGAAATATTATTTCAGTTCTTTACTTAAATGCAAGTGTTTCAAGATTTACTCATATTACAGTAACTAACATGAACAATAAGTTTGCTCATGATTAATCATTATTGACCTCTAGTTATGAAGAGCATAAAAATCAAATTAAAAAAATAATTTAAATCCAAACCAAAACCAAATATCAACCGTTTTAAAGAGCTCGTCACACACCATTTAATTATTGTTTTATTAATGTACGTAATATATATAATTTCGCAAGAAGTAGGATGACACACTTATATATAGCCTGGTGATTAGATTTGGTAGTGTCAGCTATGTGATGTTCCTGCATTGTGATAACATCAAATTTAAGCTTGCCTGGCAGTTTGCAAAAGCATTCACTTTTACTGGGGATCATGCTATTGTGTCAATTTGCCATAATCTAATTTTGGAGTCAGTTGTCAAATGGTCCTGGGAAGAACCGTTGGGGTATTTTGTTTGCATTTCTTCCCATTGCAAAGTGTTCACCCAGAGATCAAAAGACTCTCTTGTGGTCCGTTATCGCTGCTCATTTAGTGTTAACCAGTAAGTACGGACACGAGTAGCTGATATGCTTACAGTATTCTTCATCTTCAAAAGTTACATCTTTCCTGTGACATACTTTAGTCTGTTGAACTGTTTGCTGCCAGCGCTGCAGCATTATGGGAGAGCCTGTAACCGTTTCACATAGTGCGTCACTGATGACTGTTAACGAAGGTCCCAGAATACGGAATAGGTTCCCTGTGGCTCGACGACCTCTTAAGTAATAGACTCCAGGATGTTGTCCTGGACGGCAAGTATTTATCAGGCATCGTCAGGAGCACTCCAAAGAAGTGTGGTATGGCCCCTCTTGATCTCTATATGCAACAACAATGTGACAGATAGAGCAGCAATCTACGACTGTTTGCTGTTGACCCTATAGTGCAAGGGACAGTGTCGTAGTTGAGTGACTGTAGCAGGACGGACAGGATAGAGGATAACTTAAACAGAATTTATATTTGGCATGATTAATGGCAGATTGCTTTAAATGTAGAAAAATGTAAATTAAAGCGGATGTGTAAGAAGAACAGTCATGTAATATTCTGATGTATTCACGTCGATTCACGGAGCGTAGGGAAGGCGAATGTTCGACTTCGTTTTATTGGGAGAATTTTGGGAAAGTGTAGCTTATTGATGAAGAGGCCGCGCATCGAAAACTAGTGCGACCCACTCTTGAGTACTGCTCGAGTGTTTAGGATTACCACCAAATCGGTTTAAAGGAAAACATCGAAGCAATTCATAGGCATACTAGCTTTTGATACTGTTCCTCAAAAAAAGACGTCTGATGAAATTACATGCCTATGGAATATGATTTCATTTGGGTGAGTGGATTCGTGATTTCCTGTCAGAAATGGAAATGAGCGTATGGCATCGTTGGTCGGGAGGCCGCTATTCGGGGAAGTTCGACTGCCAAGTGGAAATCTTATTTCATTCGACGCCACATTGGGCGACTTGCGCGACGGTGATGAGGATGAAATGATGATGAGGGCAACACAACACCCAGCACCCGAGCGGAGAAAACCTCCAACCCCGCCGGGAATCGAACCCGGGCCCGCTGGCATGGGAGGCGAGCACGTTACCACCCAGCCAAGCAGGCTAGGCGGTTCCTGTCAGAAAGGTCAAAGTACGTAGTAATCAACGGAAATTCTTCAATTAAAACAGTAGCAACATCTGGCGTTTCCTAAGGAAATGTTATAGGACATCTGCTCTTCATAATCTACATTAATGACTTTGGAGATAATCTAAGTAGTCTTCTTAGGTTGTTTGCACATGATGCTGTCATTTAGCGTCTAGTAAAGTCATCATAAAATCAAAATCAACTGAAAAAAGTCTTAGACACCATATCTGTTCGGTGCGAAAAGTGGCAAATGTCTCTCAGTAAGAAAATGTGTGAGGTCATCAACGTGAGTGGAAAGAGAAATCTGTTAAATTTCGGTTACAAGGTAAATCCCACAAGTCTAGAGGTTATCAATGACAAATATCCAGGAATTACAATTATGAACAACTTAAATTAGAAAAAAATACATAGATAATATTGTGGGCAAGGCAAACCGAAGACGGCGTTTTATTGGCAGAACATTTGTTCTTTGGCGCCTGAAACCAGTTATGTAGGCAACAAGCTAAACCCCCATACAGCTTTGGACAAAATACTTTATTTCTCCAACTCGGAAAGAAAAACTAACTGAACTAATAGTCAAAGAGTAAAAACTTATATCTAACGTCCGCTGCACAGTGCATGGAGCAAACGAAGCACGCATCCTTGAGGAAATAGAGATGTATTCATATGCATACAGCAACCCAAGAAATTTACTGAACGAACAAACCTACCAAAGGCACAAAAAGGATACAGAAAACTTTACTCAAATTAGAAATCGGGAAAACGGGTAAAATAATAAAATCGGAGACTCTAAACAACACATAACCATAGTAACATCGATAAAAACATGAGTAGTATAAATAGAGACATAATACGAACGTAAATCATAGACAACAGCAATTATTACGGAAAAAATTAAAAACGTAAAATAAAAGTCTCAAATAGAACTAAAACAAACTTTTGGCAAAACATAACTAGAAACAGAGCTATAAAAAATAATAAAAGCAACTTAATTTAACACATAACTTATTTATAATGGTAACAATGTAAACATGTAATATCGCTGATCCACTGTCATCCAAGCTGTCAGAAAAGTAGCATATATGGAAAACAAGCATCTCGAGCGTACACGTGGGAGAAAGTAATAATTCTAAATTTATTTAGCGTATGGCTAACTGAACTAATAGTCAAAGAGTAAAAACTTATATCTAACGTCCGCTGCACAGTGCATGGAGCAAACGAAGCACGCAGGATAGAGTAGTATGGAGAGCTGCATCAAACCAGTCTCAGGACTGAAGACCACAACAACAACAACATGGCTAATAGAGATACATCATAAAATTAAATTACACATACAAGAAACTTAGGTTTGGCTTTACAACTGAATATCCAGACCTTCAATCCAGAACCGTGATAGGCTCAAATCCTGCATTCACTGACAACGCGGTGAACAGTCTTGTATGGAACGCCGCAGTCTGTAGTGTTTCCTTTCCTCGGGGTTCTGCCGTGAAAATACAAAATAAAAAATCTGATTGGGTTTTGAATTTTGATGGAATAAGTTACGGATAAGGCGGACTTCGTATTATTGATTGAGATGGTGCTGTAATTTGACCGTGCATGGCAGACAGGGTCGGCAACACTACAAAAAGCGACAGTACGGAAATAGCATCAGAAACTAGTTGACATTTACCTTATAATCTTGTTAGAAACGCAGTATTAATTACAATATAGTCTTCATGGCTGTCCTCCTAATTCTCTTGTAGGACGACCCGTCTTTCACTTTTCTCCGTCTGTCGAAAACTTCTTCAAGTTATCACTGTCAGGATCAATTTACAAATTCGGCGATAACCATTTCGAATCACTATTGAAACAACTTCGTTTCGTAATATAATTTTAATTTCCACCCAAAAGCATATTTAACACAGCACCGAAAAATACACGTCTTTCGTATGAAGACAAGAGAGAGAGAGTAATCAATCAGCTGTTAAAAACATAACCTACGCAAAAGTAAAAAGAATAACTAAATTATTTATAAAAATCGGTCGCTGGCGCAGCGCTCTTCTGCGTGCGCGATCGTAAATTATATCTTTGTATTGGCGGAGGCGCGGTAGTCAAAGTACCGTTACAATGCCTCCTCTACTGACACGCTCCGCAAGCGAGCGTGGCAGTATAGAATATATATATATATATATATATATATATATATATATATATATATAAGAAAATAAGAAATTTACATATTACAAAAATATTTCTGAGCACAATGCTCTTTGCATATCAGTCTTTGTATACAGTCTTTTTGGTATGCATCTTCTTTAGGAGTCGTAACATTTATTTCGTTGAACTGCGGCGTGTTATCGTTGCTTAGCACAGCGTTTGAATTCAGTTCACATGATTCGTATTTACAATGGAATTAATTCGAACAATAAATGTTTCTATCACATTGCTCCACTGTCTTTAAACGTAGTATCGGCTTCTGAGTGTGTGTGTGTACTGCCTGGATCTCTTGCGTGTGACTTGAAGAAAATCCAAAGTTTGTTCATAGTGTCAACACGAAATTGTGATCTCCAGCAGTCGTGGCGTCCACCGGGGTATAAATGGTCAATGAGGGCACAGGAAACACCTGACTGCCTACGACAGGTGATGAGCTTGTTCTTTACACCAACCTGAAGACCTGCCGGCTTCCACTACACCATACACTTCAAGGCATATTGACACTACGTAAGTATTTCTTGACCAGTGTTCCATCACATTGGTTTCTTCTTTGCATTTTCAGTTCCATTTATATGACTCATGTGTTACATGCACAAGTCCTTTGCAGTTCATTAACATCTCCTTAAAAAACATTTCTTGATATAATAAGTACATAAATATACAAATATTTACAATGAATCATTAAATGAGATATATACATTGTTGTCATATAGTACATATACAGAATTAAATGAAAAATATAGTAAATTTTTACGTTACATTCAATATCATTGTGCTGTCATGTGAATTACATTACATTCAGATTGAAATATACATTTCATTTATCTTATGTGTTAGCTCATTCTTTTTCCTTTCCTTCCTTTTTTTGTTCCTTTCCCTTTCGGTACACTTGCAACATTTTAAAATAATTGTAGCAACTCGCTAGAATATTCAACTTAAAATTCATATTGCATCCTGGAATAAAATTTACAAATAATTCAAGCTTCAAGACAGCCCTCTGTAGGAGAATCGGTTCATGGGATGGTTGCTAACTACTTCATAAATACTAGTAAAGTCACCTCCTACAGTGGACTACACAAATTAAAATATGATAGACAAAATACATGTTTACTTAATATAATGTAAAATTTCCTGTACCTAATACCACTTCTGACTGTGGTGTCCCCACTATTGCTGTTTCTAAGAGTGGTACCCCTCTATTACCATTTTTAAGAGTGGTGCCCCTCTAAATATCTTAGGCTCCTGCAAGTATGTACACCAGTGTGGCAAGTGTATATATATATATATATATATATATATATATATATATATATATATAGTTCAATTCAATCATGTTCCTATAAAGTTTGTGTAGTTCATCTCCTTCCTTTCATGAGTATCAAGCAATATAAATAAATGTTTTACTTAACAACTAAATAAATCTTCTTCGTTCTTGTCAGATAATTGCTGCTGCATTCCATGCTGTATATCCATTCTGTATTTACCTTGTGGTACCTGTAAAATTCTATTCATAAATGTATATGTGTGTATGTCTCTCCATACTGTCAGATAATCACAAATTATATAATGTCAAATATTTTATCAACATGTATAATTTTTTTTTTAAGGGAGGGATGAGAGTGTGAGCCACAACAGAGGACTGACGTTTTGTTTTCTCCTTATTCTCCTTTCTATTTAGTGGTGCATTAGTTCAGTACAGTAAATGAGCTTTAATTATGCCATTAGATGACTGCTAAATATGTTCTCTTAAATAATTCTTCCAATCTGAAGTGTCAAGCCTACATAACTCCAAAAATTTCATTACAAGTTCCCATTATATTAGTGTTAAAGTGTTATAGATTTATATCTTCTGGTATATTTTCAACAGTGGCTTCTGTAAATAATTCTTTCCACATAAATCTATACTTTCATCTTTAGTTATAAGAATATATAAGACATCACATAAGTTATTATCTCAGGCATTCCAATCTTTCAATAAATAATACTGCTTCCACTACTTTCATTCTGTATTCCATGAGTACATGTGATATAGCGTTCAAATCTAGTTTCTCTCCTCTCAACATATTCTCAATTACTCATAACATTCTCACCTATCCGTTATTCATTCCTCACAAAATAACATCTACTTATTCCTCAGCATTATATATATTTTCCTCTTACTCATCATCACTTACTTTTTTATGTCAACAACAATAATAATAATACCCTTTTCTCATCTTATATTCCATTTACCTCTCTCCATATTACTGTTTATCCTCTTATTAAACTAAAATTACATTCACTCATCTCATTCAGTCACTCACATCACTCATATCAACATTACTATTATCACATGCCCCCCTAAAGAAAATAATTCTGTTCAGTTCTCTGCCTCCTCTAATGTGTATATGCCTCAATAGCAACTCCTCTTATAACCAAATATCTAATTAGTTATTGGATGGTTCACATTGCTTTCTAGACTTACCTGCATTCATTACATTGTAAGTATCTGTATAACTTCAATGTAGGCTCATCATAACTGTATATCATATTAATTATCTTCTTCTCATTAGCTAACATTTTACTGTATGTATTTTTTCAAATGTCTATGTGGATGTAGACCTCTAGGTTTATGTGTTAATGGATATTCTAATGAATAACAGCCAGGGTGTGGAATATTTGCAATTCGGTATGGTCCAGAGTATAAGACCTGCCATTTCCTGTTTAAATGTTTCAGTTTTGTGGGTTTAGGATGTGCTCTTAGCAAAACTAACTCATCATCTTGAAATGTTTGTGCTCTCCTGACACCTCTGTCATATTTCTGCTTTCTTTCCTTAGCTTCATCACATAATGTTGTGTAAGCTTGTCTTACCTTTTCTTCTAAACTAACAGGATTTGTTGTTGCTGCAAATTTAGGTAGAGGGTCTGCCCATTCATTTCTTTCTGTTTTATCCATAATTAATTCGGTAGGTGTGTATCCAGTAGAAATGTGAGTTAAATTGTTCACTATTTGTTCAAATAGTGCTAGGTATTCTACCCATTTTGTGTGCTTCTCTTGTGTGTGTGTTCTCATAAACTGTCCAAATTCTCGAAATGTTCTTTCTACTGGGTTTCCTGCCGTGCGAAATCTTGAAATTAAAATATGTTTAACATTCTGTTCTTCAATAAAAGTCTTCCATTTTAAACTGGTAAAATATGCTGCATTATCCGTGATCATAACTTCAGGATTTCCTATTCTTACAAAATGATCTTATGAAACGTCCCCTTTGAACAATTCTACACGACTGTGCTTAAACTGACACACAATATTTTGTTAGCGCAACGCAATCTGACTTTCAAAATTCCCTACAAAAGAATGGCCCTGACTAACATTAAACTATACCTTTCACAAATCACTTACCTCACAAAAATCTTCGCTGCTCAAGCTACTGCAATACAGCGAGCGCCACTACTGCCAGCTAAATAAAAGATTCAAACTATGGAAGGCACTAACTACTGATAGGGATAGTTAGCAAATGAAAGATATTAATAGAGAACAAACAATGTATTTACCTTGATATCATCATATATAAATATAGCAGTTCATGACAAATTTCAAAACTCCGCCATCTCTCTCCCCACATCCACCACTGCTGGCGGCTCACCTCCAACTGCGCAACGCTACGCGCTGTTCACAGCCAGCTGCCTAACACTACAATGGCGAGTATTACAACAATGCAAAGCAGCCACAGACTGCACACAGCACAGCCAGTGATTTTCATATTGAGCGCTACGTAACGTTGCCAATAAGAAAACATAAACAGCCTACTTACATAGCCCCCATGCTCCCCACAAAAATTTTTACAAATAGTGTTGGGCACTGGCCAATACAGATTTGACAAAAATTTTTCACAATTACAGTAACAAAGATATAAAATGCACACACTTATTGATACAATGTTGGTCAAAAGCTAAAATTTTCTCACAGTCCATAAAGACAGTCCTAATCGTACATAACACTAGAATAGCAGTGTTTTTCTCAAAGTCTGAGCAGTAAAAGAAAATGCACATGGAAGTAGTGGATTTCCATGCAGTCTTGAAGAAGTAGTGTTGTCCTTCCAACGGAAAGACAGTGCTGACTCTTGACATGCTGACAGGTAATGGGCCACAATGGAGCAAACCCACAGCAGAGTCATTCGAAGTTTTGAAGAATATTGGTATGTAGGTCATCACAGAGCAGACCCACTGTAGTCCTGGTAGAGATTACGGGTTTGGTGGGCCACCAGAGGTGCAGACCCACTGCAGTCCTTGTAGAAATAATGGTATTGATGGATCATCAAAGATGTAGACCCACTGTAGTCCTTGCAGAGATAACCAACAGCCATCTGTTGTGACTGTGCAGGTGCACATTCACCATCAAAGAGTCTTGCGGAGAATATAGCAAGTCCATAAACCACCACTTGTGCACTCACAAAGTTTTTGGAATTGTCCTTAGAACGAGCAATGCTGTTATCCAGTCCCTTGCTGAATCATTAACACACATGCAAACACTATCAGTCCCTACTTCTCACATATTGTCCATATACTATGACCAACAGAAACGTGTGCAGTGAAATGTAACTTAATTTGAAGAACTGGTAACAATTACAATTTGGTAACATAAAAATACAATAACAAAGGTACAAAATACATCATTAAAAACATAACAATACAGATAACATTTGTAGTACAGGCTTTACAAAAGAATAGAAATAGACATATACGTCAGTGTTACAGGAATTATGACATGAGTACATACATAGAAGATCAGAATAACTTGCGAAACATTAACTTCACACATGAGCATTTAAACAGAATGAATAATGTCTAACATCTTTACAAAGTAAATAACATATTATTAATGCCAATTATATTCGAGGATAATAGTATTCCTCATCATAGTGAATGTAGCTTAATATTAAAAGAAGAAAAAAATTCTATGAAATTACACAGGAAGAAAACAAATACACAAGGGTACACAAACACGTACTGGGATAACACAAAAGGAAAGGACAGGGTTCGTTTTCAGTGTAACATTTGGTACTGCAGTCCAACCCAAAACTTCATATATCTTTCCTCTTATTTCATCCTTTGTTTCCACCAAAAAAATCTTATCCAAGCATGCTTTCTGTATTCTGTTCATATTTCTTTCAAAATAATTATTTCTGATTGTACAATACTCATTTGGGCCCAAATCCTTTTTATATAACTTCGCAATGCATTCTTTACCTATTGTCCATAGTCAGTTTCTCATATAGTCTACCCCCTCTTAAGCTAACTTAAATCTACTGAGCTCAGATGCTAAACTAAGGAACGAGGCAATGTAGCAGCACATAAAACAATTAATATAAACAGCAATAAAAAAATTGGAAAATCGCAAAGCAAGCTACAGTAAATCTAAATTACCAAGCAATGCAACATTACAACTAACATGAGCCAATGTACAGTAGCAAGAAAAATAAGTCAGTTGTAAAATTAGCTTAACAGAGTAACACAATTTAAAATTCAGTAGCACTATGCCTGGCAAACAGCAGCAGCAAGTATAAAAAATATAAAAAATATAAAACTTATATCTATACATGACAAAGCTCAAGCAGAAAAAATATTACAGTAAAAACAACAATGCATATAAGGGAAATGTATATTCACATCTTAATGTCTAAGTAATTAAAGTGGCGCACCACAAGAAGTTATTCTACCAAAAAGTTACCAATTACTTGAAAAGAAAATTATGAATGCAGTTACTAGTTCCTTCTTATTGTTCTTTCCTTTCCAAGTGCTCCTTTTTTAAAGAATGTGGATCATAAAATAATTATTTAATAGATATGTTGACAGAAAGTGTTCACATTAGCAAATGCATTTTATTTTATAAAAGCAATGCTGCAACACAGCTGGAAAACAGATGTCAAATGAAATAAGCAACTATGAAAAGCAAAGCATAAAAATATCATTCAATAGTCATGTGGCATTTCGTAAGTCAGTAGCACTCAACTCTCGGAGAAAGACACTTGTCATAATCAGGTGTGCAGATGTACGAATATTTCCCATCAATTCATAAGCATTTCAGTAATTAGCACAAAGTGCGAGTAATCATATGTTTTCAAGTAACGAGGGTGTCGCATTAGCGATGAAAGGCACACCCTAATGGCTTGTTCTCCAGGTGTTTGACACAGCTGTGTGCCCACAACGCATTACAAAAATCATATGTTTTCAAGTTCGACCGTGTCGTTTTTGCGATGCTTTCTACGAAGGAATGTCGGAAGCGAGGTTAATGGCGTCCCTTTTTTTTTTCTTCCTGTGCTCTGAAAAGGGCTCGCAATAATGGCTTTTTCTCCAGGCGTCTGACACAGCTGGGTGCCCGCGACGCATTATGTGCAGGTGGTCACTTAACTTTTTTACGGAAATATTTACCGCTACAGTGACAGTCTCACATAAAAATATTTCACAGGTCAAGAATTAGCGTTGCAAATCTGTAGAAACAAAATCCTATGAATATAACAGTGTCCAAAAAATGTTCAGTGGCATTGTGATACATTCACACACGATTCACACATGTCATAACTCTTAAAGTACGATTCTTGGTTTCCAACATCCTTTTCATAAATCAGAGTCCCTAAACACTACTTATTATTCCTTACCTTATTCGTCGACACTTCTTCAGTATTTCATCATAAGAAATACGTAGCATAATAAACATTCCTCAACAACATAATACACATCGTCGTCGTAATAATAACATCATAACACCTCAGTCAAATCTCAAAATCGTCGTAGCTTCCTCCAATAATTTCTAAGCCTAAAAAAATTCTCTGCTCATGTCAAAAGTGTCAGCTGCCTCAAACGTACTTTAAAAATCATGATCTCATACCAAATACATCATTCAAAGCTCTCATAGTATCACAATGATTCCGAAAAAATATGAACAGTTTACAAAGTACAGACAAAATACAGTTTCATAAGAGTGAAGTTACCCAACTGTGTAATTGCGTAAACATGTGTCACAGATGTAGTAAAAAAGTTTCTTTCTCTGTTAAATGATCAGATAGCTGTGTAATTTGAGTGTTAGAAAAATATGGTACCGATGTGTAAAGTTGTATAAGCAAATACCATATTAGCTAGGGTTCCTTGTGCTTGCCAAACACATGGTACACAAAGTAAGCGTGTACCCCCCCTGAGGATTAATGTAATTATACCCTCAGGTGTTACAGATTACAGCAATGCAATGAAATGTATCACGGAAAACTTTCTTTGTAATTCAAAAATCTTTAAAAATAAATGTTTTAAGTACAAAATTAATCACTCAAATACGTGTACTGTAGCGCTAAATGTGCGTCTTGTTGCAACATAATCTGTGTGGAAGTGTCGTAGTTATCGTCCTCCGAAAGCTAAGTTCTGCATAAGTCAATGTACTTACCTCATAATAAACAAAAGTGAAATGCTTTGCGTATAGATATCGTAGTTATTATGCTTATTGGCGTGATGAAGAAAGTACTGTACAGTAACGTATTGTTGTGCCACGAAAAAGCTGTCTCATTGTTGCTATACCACAAAAGTTACTACTAAAACATGTTTTTCTTTCCAGAAGAATTCAGAAAACTGTGCAGATATAAAACAGATACACCGCAAAAGCAACATTGTAAATTGTCACTCATTAGTAGCGTCGTGATAAAAATCGTGTAGCTGTCACATAAACTAACTATTGTCTCATCTGGTATCTCACAGAAAGTACTTTAAATCCGGAATGTATTTTCAAGTAAACTAAAATGTTGCATTAAAATCTCATTAGCAGTACTGGTAAATGTTCTAATCGTGCAACTAACAAGCAAGAATGTACACACACAATTACACTGTGTCGTCTGTTCACTATAACAATGCATTCGTAATTTCTGTTTAAAAATGTTCCCTAGGTACTAGACTGGATATTGTACTTCAAACATTGTTGTATGTTAACAGTTTCTTAAGCATACTAGTAACGTGAAGTGAAACGTTTTATGGCAAAGACAAAGTTAAAAAACAGATTATCTCTCAATAAATGGTTTTACATGTGAAATGTGGTGTAAACCTTTACTCTTCATAGTACTCAGAGTTTGAACTTGAATGCAATTGTCAGGCGGTATACGTCGGTAAAGAATACTGGAGTTTTTCTCAAGGTTAGCATCTATGTTATTTTTCTCTGAGCCACCTGGCGCACGCGGCTGCCTGCTGTGCGAGTCATTGTCTGTCTCTTTGTTGGCGCGCGTCGTTATTGGGATTAGGAGGCCTAACTTCTACAAATTCACCTCCTCGAGAGGGCCCTGCTCTGTTTGAAGCTCGCCAGTTCTGATGGAATTCAGGTCTGTCGTTTTGTCGGTAGTTTACACAGTTTCTTTCGTGTCGGTCACATGGTGGAGAATTTCTCCCTGAATCGTAACTGCGCGCTGAACTGTTGCGTCTGAAATTATTCTGTCTCCCTTGATAATAATAGTTCTGATTACCATATTGTCTGTTTCTATGGTTATCTCTGTCATATTCATTACTACGGAAATGCGATCTTTCTCTGTAACTATTACTCTGCGACGGATATGACCTGTAATTGTTATGTTCCTGTTTCCGCTTTCCCCGATTGTCAGTGTCAATTTCCAATTCTTGTAACAGACCCTGAAATGCTTCAATGTCATCTTTGCAACGTCCTGCTAAAATAATATGTCGTAAATGTTCAGGCAATTTGAGTAAGCAAATGCGGATGAGTTCTGAGGGGCTGTATGGGTTTGAAAGATATTGATTCTTGTGCAACATGTCTTCAAAATATTTCACAAGACTGGACAATTCAGATTGTTCGAAATGTTTCATCATTATGATGCCATGTTTTACGCGGTCTTGTGTGGCTTGAGACCAATATGCTGAGAGGAAGGCATGGTAAAATTCTCCTTCACTGTGGCAATCGTGAATTACCGATCGCATTCTTACAGCTGGTTCATTCTCTAAGTAGCCACACATAAATTCTAACCTGTGCTCCAATGACCAGTTGGGAGGGAAACAATGAGAGAATTGATGGAGCCACGCTTGTGGATGAATGTCGTTGCCAGAATTCTTAAACGTTTTGAATTTACGTGTAGTAATGAACAGCTTATAGTCAAAATCATCGTGTCGGCGAGTAGCATCTCGGTCATAGTTACGTCGTGTCGGCGGTTCCATCTCAAAATTCGGTGTACCTTGCCAATTTCTTTCATAATTACCGAAATGCCCTGTGTTATTATTTTGTGGCTTTTGCGTATTTCTAAGTTCCTCTTCCCGTGTTGGAGCGCGAGTGTCTTCTGAAATACGTAATTCTTGTATTACCTGTGTCAGCTGATCTTGTACTTCCCGGATTTCTCTTTGGTGTTGCGTATCAATTTGATTCAGATTTTGTTTCAGTTTCCTAATTTGTTCGCTCTGTTCTGTGTCATTAAAGACTACCGGTTTTGCGTCATTCAGATTATCATCTACCTTCGTAGATAAATTATTTAGCTGATCCGAAAGTTCAACTACTTTCTCTGATAATGAACACATTTCCTCAGTGTGTTTTTCTGAACCAAGTTTCAGAGTGTCCATTTGTGTTGAAATCGAATCTACTGTGTCCTTTAAGTTATCCTGAGTTTTTGCAAGTTGCGTAACCGAATCGGTAGATGCAACTGAGTCAAATTTAGCTTGCAAGGTCTCATGATTTTCATGAACAATAATTTGCAGTTCTTTTATGGCTGCTTCGTGATTCTGTAATGCATTTTCATGCCGCGAAAAAATAGGTTGAAAATGCTCACAAATTTGTGTTTTTACATCATTACAGACTTTTTGACATTTCGATTCAATGTTATGTAACTCAGTAGTTAAATCTTCACGTGTTTGTTCAAGCGTGGTGTGAAGATTTTGTTCCATTGCGTCTAACTGTTGCTGTGTTTGTCTCTGATGTTGTTCCATTGTGTCTAACTTTTTAAGATTTTGTTCCACTGTGTCTAACTTTCGAAGATTTTGTTCCATTGTGTCTAACTTTTGAAGCTTTTGCTGTGTTTGTCCCATTTGCTGTATTAATTGTAATAACAATGCACTGGTGTCTGGAACATGTTCCTCAGTGCTTTTCGGCAGTGAATTTGCACCGGCAACATTCACATTTTGACAAGCAGAAAATGCGTCTTGACTTATTTGAGAAAACGGTGAGGATCCAAAACCTGAATCTACAGTATTTGCGAGATTGTTTCCTGTCATTTCGGATTCCTGAGGCGAGCTGTTGCCGACCGATCGTTCGATAATGCGTCCCTCTTCACTAATTGTTTCACTGTCCACGCCATTGTTTGCCGCCCGCTCCATTTCCCTATGCACGATTACCAAATTACTACTTTGAACGTCTGTTAATTCATTACTCTGCGGCGCTAACACACTGCTTTCGTCTTCACTGTCATTTCTCAGTTTACTTTGGAGCCTAGTATTACGTTTTTCACACGCCATTATTGTCACAATATTTCACACGACAACACAGAAAAGCACAATTTGAAGAGCAAAAATAAGAGAACACATTAACATAACACAGAAAAAATATCTAGTTAATTGCACGCGCTGCTGAGAAATACTTGGTGTAAAACTGCATGCATGCTACAACTGTTTTACTGTACCACAATGAAAGACTGCAACTACAAAGGAGATTCTCTCTACAATTACGCGCTAGCAATAAACAAAGGCTACACTAATTACACAAACTACAAGAAAAAAAATCAGAAGACTCCAGTGAGGTATCCTCGGCTAAGGGTCGACATATGAAACGTCCCCTTTGAACAATTCTACACGACTGTGCTTAAACTGACACACAATATTTTGTTAGCGCAACGCAATCTGACTTTCAAAATTCCCTACAAAAGAATGGCCCTGACTAACATTAAACTATACCTTTCACAAATCACTTACCTCACAAAAATCTTCTCTGCTCAAGCTACTGCAATACAGCGAGCGCCACTACTGCCAGCTAAATAAAAGATTCAAACTATGGAAGGCACTAACTACTGATAGGGATAGTTAGCAAATGAAAGATATTAATAGAGAACAAACAATGTATTTACCTTGATATCATCATATATAAATATAGCAGTTCATGACAAATTTCAAAACTCCGCCATCTCTCTCCCCACATCCACCACTGCTGGCGGCTCACCTCCAACTGCGCAACGCTACGCGCTGTTCACAGCCAGCTGCCTAACACTACAATGGCGAGTATTACAACAATGCAAAGCAGCCACAGACTGCACACAGCACAGCCAGTGATTTTCATATTGAGCGCTACGTAACGTTGCCAATAAGAAAACATAAACAGCCTACTTACAATCTGTTAATAGACATCTGGTAATAGCAGTGGTAGAAACTGAACGTAAAGCATATAATTTTAAATACTTTGTGAAAACATCTAACACAGCAAGGATGTATTTCATTCTTCCACGTGCTTGTGGATAGGGTCCTGCAATATCTAAAGAAATTAGCTGCAATGGCCTCTTAGGTATGACTGGATGCAATTCATTCATGCTTGTGCGATTAGAATATTTGGCTTTCTGGCATATGATGCATTTCCTAATATTATTCAATACTCTTCGCCTTAAATTTGGAAAATAGCAATATGTGTGTAAATAAAATAAAATCATCAACATGAGCTTCAGGTAAGCAAACACACTAATGCTGTGATTCAGGGTTTCGTCGGTGAAATAGTACTGCTTTGTGTAATGTGTAATATTTTTCAAGATGTGGGTCTGTTCCTGCATGTAATTTATTCTTTATCTGGATCCACCTGGGATCATTGTCCTGCAATATGGCTAACTTCCTGCACATGTTTTTGTAGTATGGTGCAAATGTACCGTCCTACATGAGTAAAATTTTGAAATCTAATGTTTGTTCTGTCACATTTGAAAATTCTTGTAGGCCTTGTGGCAAACGAGATAGAGCATAAGCTATAATGTTTGATTCTCCTTTTATGTATATAATATCAAAATCATACTCTTGTAGTGATGCACACCAGCGTGCAAGACGTGAATGTAATAACTTGCATGATAGCAGAAAAGAAAGAGCTTGATGATCAGTATAAAGCTTAGTACGTTTTCACCATAGAAAGTACCGAAACTTGCGAAATGCCCATACTATGGCAAGTGTTTCACGCTCGGTCACTGAATATGACTTTTCGCATTCAGTGAGCGTGCGACTAGCAAAACTGATAGATTTGATGACTGTTTGTTTATTTTCTACATGAATTTGGAATAAAAATGCTCTGAGCCCATAGGAACTTGCATCTGTCAGGATGACATAACAACGGTGCATTTAGTAAAGCATTCTTAATCACTTCAAAATCTGTCTGACAGAACTCTGTCCATTTCCAAATATTATTTCTTTTGAGTAAAGATAGAAGATGTGGACTGTTAAAAAGGTGATAGGGTACAAATTTCCTGAAGAATGAAGACCAAGAAAGGCTTTGAGTTGTTTACGATTCTGTGGGGATGGAAAATTCTTAATTGTATCAATTTTTCTTGAGTCTGGATAAATGTCTTCAGTTGATATGATGTGACCAAGAAATTTGATTTCTCCCCACCCTAATTTCGTCTTTGATAATTTGATAGTAACACCTGCATCAGAAAATTTAGTCAGAAGTTGCTTCAAAAGATAAACATGTTCTTCCCAACTAGTGGTGGCAATGACAATGTCATCAGCATAAACTGTGATTTGCGATAACAATTGTGGTCCAAGAACAGCATCTAAGGCTTCAATAAATACTCCAGCACTCATTCGTAGACCAAAGGGTAGAACACAAAATTGATAACTACGTCCCTCACATAGAAATGCAATGTATTTACGGCTGTTTTTATGGAGGTTCACCTGCCAAAACGATGAGCGGAGGTCGATATTGATTAAATACAGTACATTATGAAATTTTAAAAGTTGTTCTTCCAAATTTATAGGTCGTGTGTTGATTGGGATTATGACTTTGTTAATTTCTCGTGCGTCCAGCACTAACCTTACACTATCATCCTCTTTATTAGCTGTTAGGATCGGACTGTAATATGGTGAATGTGACCTTTCAATGATACCCCAAGCTTGCATTCTTTCAATCTCTTTCAAAACTGAGGGTTTCTTTGACCAAGGAATATTATAATATGTTCTACAGTATGTTTTGTGTGGTTTAACATCCATCTCATAAGTGTAGCCTCTAATAATTCCAGGTTTCTCCACAAATACCTCAGCAAATTGCTGCAAAACTTCAAGTAATTCAAGTTGTTGTTCCTTCGTCAGATATTCAGATTCTGTGCATTTCTCATATAAATCATTAGGTTTAATCCCCTGAGATACAGCTTCATTAAAAGTTAAATCACATATGTTTGTTGCTGGTGGATACACAAAATGTAACTGTTCAAACTTACCTTGTTTACTATTTAAGTTTTTACCCTGTGTTAACTCTATTGTCAGTTGTTGTTGGTTTACGGTTAAATGACATTTCCCTTGTCCTAAATCTATAATTGCTTGATATTCATTCAAAAAGTCAATTCCTAATATGCAATGCCTAACTAATTTGTCTACTACCAGAAAACTGTAATTGAGTGGTATATTTGAAAATGTGAAGTTAATGAGTGCTTGAAATTTCATGTTCTTTGATTTGTTACCGGTGGCACTTGTAATGTGACAATTCTGTACTGGCAATGTTTGTATGTTCATTATTCGTTTTAGTTCATTATATAAAGACATTGAAATGACACTTGCTGCTGCTCCTGTATCAAACATTACTTCCACTTCATAACTGCCAATCATAACTCGTGTTATAGCTTGAAGAATCTTCTTTGTTTTACTGGTACTATTAAAATCTACATCCTGATATAATTTTTTTTCTATTTTCTTACTGTCATCATATCGGAGAAAACAAATCGTCGGTTCCGTTGCGCTCTGCTCCCTATCGACCGTAACTCGAGCGCTTAGCTCGGTCGTCATTTTCCGGCAAATTCGGTTGTTGCTACGGGTTGGGTTCATTGCCCAACTCAATAACATTTACATTTCTGCCGCGCGTCCCCCAAGTATCAGCTGTTTGGTTGTTGACATTACTTCGCGTCGCATTGGGAGTTCCGTTAGGTAGGAATTGAGGGTTGCTGTATTGCATGTGTCGTGGCGGTGGTCCATTGTGATTTCCTCATACATTATTTCGCCCATGACTGTAACTGGTATTGTCATTACTGTTATTCCTGCAATACATGTTTGGATGTTGTTGTACGTTGTTTCTCTGAAAATATCCTGGATGGTACCTGTTATCCTCTCTTCTTTGATCTCTATGATTTCGGTTCCTTCTTCAGTTGTTATTTTGAATATAACTGTTATTATTCTGATTGTAATTACTGTTCGGATAACCATTATGGTAATAATTACCTTTTCCTCGCCAGTGCTGCGAGTTGTTTCTCCTAATATTGAATGGATTTGTCCCAGTGTAGTGCGAATTGTTTCTTTGAGTGTTTTGTTGTGGTGTCGGAGGCGGATTCCAATAGCCTCTGTCATTTCTGTTGTGCGTACGCGAATTGCTTGGATGGATTGGATACAATTGATTGAAATTCCCGATCTCATCTCTGTAAACAACATCTATCTCATCAACATAACTGAAAAAATTCTTTATGTTGTCCTCGGACACTCCTATTAATTTATCACAGTAAGGAAATGGTAAGTGGCTTTTAAGTATTCTAATTACGTCTGGTAAATCTGATGGTTTTGTCCAATATAACGTGTTGTCTAGGTAGCGTTCAAAGTATTGATGTAAAGTCTCTTTCTTCGGGTTGTAAATTTCTGGATTGTATACTTTTCGTTTTAAACTTTGCTGTTCTGTAATCGACCAGAGTTCCTCAAGAAATGCTTGTTCAAACTGTTCCAATGTTAAACATCGTCTTTTCATTGCTGTTCCCCACTTAGTTGCTCTTCCACGTAACAAATTTGTAACATATCGAATTTTATCAGCTTCTAACCAATGTCTCGGGAAAATACCATCAAAAGAGCGGATGAAATCAATCGGATGCACTTTGTCTTTCGCATCACAAGAAAATGTCTGAAAGTATCCATGTCGTACTAATGTTTCATCAGCTACTCCCAGTGGTATTATGGGTCCTGCATTTTGTGTCAAAGTGTGCATAGTATGTGGTGATGTCTGATAGTAATTTTGATCTTGTGGTAGCATTGAAAATGATTCTGTGGGATTTGTATCACTCATTAGTAATCCTATTTTCGGCTGTGTGTTGGGTCTAGCATTATTCGAATTCTCATTTGTGTTTTGGTTGCCTGTTATGGGTTTTGGTATCACTGACAAACTTGGTATTACATTTTCATTAAGTTTAAGTACCTCTTTCTGAAGATTATCTGTTTCTCCCTTTACTTGTTCCTTTGTCTTATCTAAAATGATCTGTGTCATTGTCTCAAACTTCTCATCTAAATAATCATCACATAATTTGCATTCATGTACAAGTTTCTCTGCTAGAGTTGTGTCATTCTTTAAACATGCTACATCTTCAAGTTTTTCTAACTTGTCCTGTAAGGATTTCTGCTCCAATGTTACATCAATTAATCTGTCTGAAAGGTCTGTAATCGTCAGGTCTCAGTGTTCTTGGTTTGTTTTTACGGAAGTGTGTGACTGTCGTAATTCGTCAACTTGGGTACTGGTTTTCTGTTGTTCAAAAACTACTGTTAACAATTTCGCATTACATCGTCGTAAGTCAGTTTTTGTCTCGTCACTGAATTCCACAAATACCTTTTCTTGTCTCGTAACCTTGTCTGATAAGTCAGTAAATTTCCTACCAAGACTACTGGTGGTTTCTGTCAAGTCGGCAATTTGTCTCGATTGTTTTTCAAAAGTTTGTTTTGTATCCCGTGTCAGTTCATCGAATTTAGTGTCAAATTTCCCAATGTCACGTTTTAAATGGTCATTTTTCTCGTCTAAAGCGTCAAATCTTTTGTCTAAAGTGTGAAATTTTCTGTTTTGGTCACCAAGTAACTTCAGAATCTGGTTGAGCATGTCAGAGTCCTGTGTCTTAGTTTCATCATTTTTTCGTGTCTGATTGATGTCTGGTTCTGAAGTTGACGTTGTCAATGTCGCGTTTTGTCGCGTAGTACTCACTCTCCATTCGCCTGTATATCTGTTTGAATATAGGGGTTGTTGTCTTAATCGATCCGGTAAAATTATGTCTTGACCATCCTCACAATTAAGTTCAATACTCATTTGACTGTCGGACATGTTTTCAATGTGTCACTTTCACTAAGCTCGTCCGCGGAAACAAATTCTACGCGTCTAGCGTCCATCTTGCGATTTTCGTAATTAATTGCAAATAAAATTTTCCAATGGCAAAAAAAAATTTTTTTTAAATATGATATGTTGAAATCTCAAATTTCTCTTATGGAAATTCTATATAATTTTTAATTAGAAATGGAATTATTAAACTGGTACTGAAATTTCCCTCTCACAAATAAATGACTGTGAATATGCTCTTCACTTATCATTTGCAATAATAGTAAATCAATTTTAACTACCATTTGGAAAAATAATTTCGAAATAAATGGATCGGAATAAAGGAAGTACAGATGGCTGCTTGAAACTGGAAAAAATGTAAATTTCTGTACTCACCAATTTTCTTTTGTTCTTCAGTCTTATGTTGCAAATGTAGCGTCAGATATACAGTTTTCAATCCAAAATTTTTCTTTCGCGTCCGTGCAAATTATTTTATGGAACGTTATCCTTTTCCTTTTTTTTTCAACAAATTAATTTCCTCAGCATGAAAATGAAAATTAACACGAATTAATAACAGGGAAAACAATATTGTTGTAAATTTCATGCACGTAACATTACAATTGAAATAATGAGAACTAGTCCAAATTCATTTTCTGATGCTATTAAGTGATTAAAATTAGATAAAATGTCCAAAATTTATAATAAATGCACTTGTATCAAATCCGGAGATTGTAAGTCCAGTCACCAGGACGCCAATTGTAGTGTTTCCTTTCCTCGGGGTTCTGCCGTGAAAATACAAAAGAGAAAATCTGATTGGGTTTTGAATTTTGATGGAATAAGTTACGGATAAGGCGGGCTTCGTATTATTGATTGAGATAGTACTGTAATTTGAACGTGCATGGCAGACCGGTTCGGCAATAGCAACAGAAACTAGTTGTAATTTACTTTATAATCTTGTTAGAAACGCAGTATTAATTACAATATAGTCTTCATGGCTGACCTCCTAATTCTCTTGTGGGACGACCCGTCTTTCACTTTCCTCCGTCTGTTGAAAACTTCTTCAAGTTGTCACTGTCAGGATCAATTTACAAATTCGGCGATAACCATTTCGAATCACTATTGAAACAACTTCGTTTCGCAATATAATTTTAATTTCCACCCAAAAGCATATTTAACACAGCGCCGAAAAATACACGTCTTTCGTATGAAGACAAGAGAGAGAGAGTAATCAATTAGCTGTTAAAAACAAAACCTACGCAAAAGTAAAAAGAAGAACAAAATTATTTACAAAAATCGGTTGCTGGCGCAGCGCTCTTCTGCGTGCGCGATCGTAAATTATATATTTGTATTGGCGGAGGCGCGGTAGTCAAAGTACCGTTACAAATCACAGGCTAGATTAGGCAGCTTCTTCCACTTAAAGGGAGCATCCCTGCATTGGCCATGGCCGGTACGAACTCCGTTGAGAGTAGTCCAGGTCTCGCGTGGTAGGTCGAATCCACTTGGAAGTTTAGCCCTGAGAAGATGTTATGCGGGCGCACATCTGTCCTACGGACCTTCCCATACCTCAATGGTTTGAAATCCTTAGCAACCATGTCATCAGCATCGCACTGAGTTGGATGGTGTGATTTCAATTTCTTACGATTTAAAAGTGGCAGGTCGCTGTGCACGGATAGGTTAGAATTCCTGGAGAACTTGTGGAATTTCCTCGTAAGGCCAATACACCTGTGTAAATCCGAAGGTAATATACCGGTTAACAGTGGAAGCCAATAAACTGGAGTAGATCTGATTGCACCAGATATTATGCGCATTGTCGTATTCAGCTGGGTGTCAACAAGCCTTGTATGATGACTGTTCATCCAAACAGCTGCAAAATACTCAGCACTTGAGTACACCAAACCCAGATCTGAAGATCGCAGGGTGGTTGCTGAAGATGCCCAGGTAGTTCCGCATAGCTTGTGGAGGATGTTGTTACCTGGCCTCAACTTTTGAGCTAAGTTAAGAAGGTGTTGTTTGAAGCATAGTGTACGCTCCAGGATGACAACAAGATGTTTTTGGTTCCTAAACAGCAGAATAATTCTAAAGCAGACATGAAATGACAGCAACGATGTTAAATGTAAGGTAAAAACACCTAATGATATACTATAGCTTTTCATATCATAGTTACAAGACTATTATATTAAGACCATCGCTATTTAATGTATTTACAGAGTACCTGACGACTGCAATTTCCGAATTGGTCTCACCGTGAATGATATAAAATAGAAACAACTTACATAGCAGTGTATCTGGCTATTATTCATAATTGGCAGAACAGTTAGAAGACGCAGCAGTTCTGCTAAAGACACTGCCTGCATTACGACTGTCCACCCTTTGCCAGACTACCGCTGTGCTTTATGAGGTCCTTACCAGACTGGATTGACAAAGGACATGGAAAAATTCCAAAGGAGGGCAGCTCGTTTTATATCATCGCGAAATAGGGGAGAGAGTTTCTCGGCTACGGTAAGCGAGATGTGGTGGCAACCATTAAAAGAAATTTGTTTTTCGCTGTGACGAGATTATTCTTCAAAATTTCAGTCACCAACTTTCTCCTCTGAATACGAAAATATTTTACTGTCGGCAACCTGCATTTGAACCTGACTGTTGAGAGATTCTACTGCTGCCAACGTACATTTCGCGTAAGGACCAAAAAAGGTAAGGTAAGAGAAATTAGAGCCCTTACAAAAGCATCCCCCCATGAACCATGGACCTTGCCGTTGGTGGGGAGGCTTTCGTGCCTCAACGATACAGATAGCCGTACCGTAGGTGCAACCACAACGGAGGGGTATCTGTTGAGAGGCCAGACAAACGTGTGGTTCCTGAAGAGGGGCAGCAGCCTTTCCAGTAGTTGCAGGGGCAACAGTCTGGACGATTGACTGATCTGGCCTTGTAACACTAACCAAAATGGTCTTGCTGTTCTGGTACTGAGGACGGCTGAAAGCAAGGGGAAACTACAGCCGTAATTTTCCCAGAGGGCATGCAGCTTTACTATATGATTAAATGATGATGGCGTACTCTTGGGTAAAATATTCCGGAGGTAAAATAGTCCCCCATTCGGATCTCCGGGCGGGGACTACTCAAGAGGATGTCGTTATCAGGAGAAAGAAAACTGGCATTCTACGGATCTGAGCGTGAAATGTCAGATCCCTTAATCGGGCAGGTAGGTTAGAAAATTTAAAAAGGGAAATGGATAGGTTAAAGTTAGATATAGTGGGAATTAGTGAAGTTCGGTGGCAGGAGGAACAAGACTTTCGGTCAGGTGAATACGGGGTTATAAATACAAAATCAAATAGGGGTAATGTAGGAGTAGGTTTAATAATGAATAAAAAGTAGGACTACGGGTAAGCTACTACAAACAGCATAGTGAACGCATTATTGTGGCCAAGATAGACACGAAGCCCACGTCTGCTACACTAGTACAAGTTTATATGCCAACTAGCTCTGCAGATGACGAAGAAATAGATGAAATGTATGAGGAGATAAAAGAAATTATTCAGGTAGTGAAGGGAGGCGAAAATTTAGTAGTCATGGATGACTGGAATTCGAGAGTAGGAAAAGTGAGAGAAGGAAACATAGTAGGTGAATATGGATTGGGGCTAAGAAATGAAAGAGGAAGCCGCCTGGTAGAATTTTGCGCAGAGCATAATCATAGCTAACACTTGGTTCAAGAATCATGAAAGGAGGTTGTATACATGGAAGAACCCTGGAGATACTAAAAGGTATCAAATAGATTATATAATGGTAAGACAGAGATTTAGGAACCAGGTTTTAAATTGTAAGACATTTCCATGGGTAGATGTGGACTCTGACCACAATATGTTGGTTATGAACTGTACATTAAAACCGAAGAAACTGCAAAAAGGTGGGACTTTAAGGAGATGGGACCTGGATAAATTGAAAGAACCAGAGGTTGTACAGAGTTTCAGGGAGAGCATAAGGGAAAAATGACAGGAATGGGGGAACGAGGTACAGTAGAAGAAGAATGGGTAGCTTTGAGGGATGAAATAGTGAAGGCAGGAGAGGATCAAATAGGTAAAAAGACAAGGGCTAGTAGAAACCCTTGCGTAACAGAAGAAATATTGAATGTAATTGATGAAAGGAGAAAATATAAAAATGCAGTAAATGAAGCAGACAAAAAGGAATACAAACGTCTCAAAAATGATATCCACAGGAAGTGCAAAATGGCTAAGCAAGGATGGCTAGAGGACAAATGTAAGGATGTAGAGGCTTATCTCACTAGGGGTAAGATAGATACTGCCTACAGGAAAACTAAAGAGACCTTTGGAGAAAGGAGAACCATTTGCATGAATATCAAGAGCTTTGATGGAATCCCAGTTCTAAGCAAAGAAGGGAAAGCAGAAAAGTGGGAGCAGTATATAGAGTGTCTATACAAGGGCCTATGTACTTGAGGACAATATTATGGAAATGGAAGAGGCTGTAGATGAAGATGAAATGGGAGATATGATACTGCGTGAAGAGTTTACAGAGCACTGAAAGACCTAAGTCGAAACAAGGCCCCCGGAGTAGACAACCTTCCCTTACAACTACTGACAGCCTTGGGAGAGCCAGTCCTGACAAAACTCTACCATCTGGTGAGCTAGATGTATGAGACAGGCGAAATCCCCTCAGACTTCAAAAAGAATACAATAATTACAATCCCAAAGAAAGCAGGTGTTGACAGATGTGAAAATTACCGAACTATCAGTTTAATAAGTCAGAGCTGCAAAATACTAACGCGAATTCTATACAGACGAATGGAAAAACTGATAGAAGCCGACATCGGGGAAGATCAGTTTGGATTCCGTAGAAATGTTGGAACACGTGAGGCAATACCGACCCTACGACTTATCTTAGAAGAAAGATTAAGGAAAGGCAAACCTACGTTTCTAGCATTTGTAGACTTAGAGAAAGCTTTTGATAATGTTGATTGGAATACTCTCTTTTAAATTCTAAAGGTGGCAGGGGTAAAATACAGGGAGCGAAAGGCTATTTACAATTTGTACAGAAAGCAGATGGCAGTTATAAGAGTCGAGGGGTATGAAAGGGAAGCAGTGGTTGGGAAGGGAGTGAGACAGGGTTGTAGCCTCTCCCCAATGTTATTCAATCTGTATATTGAGCAAGCAATAAAGGAAACAAGAGAAAAGTTCGGAGTAGGTATTAAAATCCATGGAGAAGAAATAAAAACTTTGAGGTTCGCCGATGACATTGTAATTCTGTCAGAGACAGCAAAGGACTTGGAAGAGCAGCTGAACGGAATGGACAATGTCTTGAAAGGAGGGTATAAAATGAACATCAACAAAAGCAAAACGAAGATAATGGTATGTAGTCGAATTAAGTCGGGTGAAGCTGAGGGAATTAGATTAGGAAATGAGACACTTAAAAGTAGTAAAGGAGTTTTGCTATTTGGGGAGCAAAATAACTGATGATGGTCGAAGTAGAGAGGATATAAAATGTAGACTGGCAATGGCAAGGAAAGCGTTTCTGAAGAAGAAGGTTGGCCCATACTTGGTGCGCATGTTCACTGCGCGTGGTGTTACTGCAGGGTTGAGGCCGGAGATGGCGGAGAGGTTTTGGGTTCCTGCACGAGGCGTGGTGTTGGGCTTTTCTCGCCACCCAGTGCACGTTGAGAAGAACTTCCCGGAACGTTGCCTGGAACTAACCGTTCGCCTGGGCATATGGTGTGTATTCGATTTAAACAGGTGCAATTGTGTGCTTATATATGTTTGTTAATGCTAAACTAATGTTGTCTTCAATGACGAGTTTGATATGCCATCGTTATGTCACACATCTACATCTACATCTACATACATACTCCGCAATCCACCATACGGTGCGTGGCGGAGGGTACCTCCTACCACAACAAGCATCTTCTCTCCCTGTTCCACTTCCAGTCAGAACGAGGGAAAAATGACTGCCTATATGTCTCTGTACGAGCCCTAATCTCTCTTATCTTTGTGGTCTTTCCGCGAAATGTAAGTTGACGGCAGTAAAACTGTACTGCAGTCAGCCTCAAATGCTGGTTCTCTAAATTTCCTCAGTAGCCATTCATGAAAAGAACGCCTCCTTTCCGCCTCCCACCCAAGTTCCTGAAGCATTTTCGTAACACTCGCGGGTTATCAAACCTACCAGTAAGAGACCTAGCACCCCGCCTCTGAATTGCTTCTGTCCTCCCTCAATCCGACCTGATAGGGATCCCAAACGCTCGAGCAGTACTCAAGAATAGGTCGTATTAGTGTTTTATAAGCGGTCTCCTTTACAGATGAACCACATCTTCCCAATATTCTACCAATGAACCGAAGACGACTATCCTCCTTCCCCACAACTGTCATTACGTGCTTGTCCCACTTCTTATCGCTCTGCAATGTTACGCCCAAATATTTAATCGACGTGACTGTGTCAAGCGCTACACTACGAATGGAGTATTCAAACATTACGGGATTCTTTTTCCTATCCATCTGCATTAATTTACATTTATCTATGCTTAGAGTTTGCTGCC